>NC_092718.1:223439607-223738283 GCF_047496885.1 Scyliorhinus torazame
AGGGGAGGGGAGGGGGAGCGAGGAGGGGAGGGGAGGGGGAGCGAGGGAGGAGGAGGGGAGGGGAGCGAGGGAGGGGAGGGGAGGGGGAGGGGAGGGAGGGCGAGGAGGGGAGGGAGGGAGCGAGGGAGGGGAGGGGGAGCGAGGGAGGGGAGGGGGAGGGGAGGGGAGGGGGAGCGAGGGAGGGGAGGGGGGAGCGAGGGAGGGAGGGGGAGCGAGGGAGGGGGAGGGGGAGCGAGGGAGGGGAGGGGAGCGAGGGGGGGAGGGGAGCGAGGGAGGGGAGGGGGAGCGAGGGAGGGGAGGGGGGGAGCGAGGGAGGGGGAGGGGGAGCGAGGGAGGGGAGGGGGAGCGAGGGAGGGGAGGGGGAGCGAGGGAGGGGAGGGGGAGCGAGGGAGGGGAGGGGGAGCGAGGGAGGGGAGGGGGAGCGAGGGAGGGGAGGGGGAGCGAGGGAGGGGAGGGGGAGCGAGGGGAGGGGAGGGGGAGCGAGGGAGGGGAGGGGAGCGAGGGGGAGGGGGAGGGGAGGGGGGGGAGCGAGGGAGGGGAGGGGAGGGGGAGCGAGGGAGGGGAGGGGAGGGGGGGGAGCGAGGGGAGGGGAGGGGAGGGGGAGCGAGGGAGGGGAGCGAGGGAGGGGAGGGGAGGGGGGAGCGAGGGAGGGGGAGCGAGGGAGGGGAGGGGAGGGGAGGGGGAGCGAGGGAGGGGGAGCGAGGGAGGGGAGGGGAGGGGGAGCGAGGGAGGGGGAGCGAGGGAGGGGAGGGGAGGGGGGAGCGAGGGAGGGGAGGGGAGGGGAGGGGGAGCGAGGGAGGGGAGGGGAGGGGGAGCGAGGGAGGGGAGGGGAGGGGGAGCGAGGGAGGGGAGGGGAGGGGGAGCGAGGGAGGGGAGGGGAGGGGAGCGAGGGAGGGGAGGGGAGGGGGAGCGAGGGAGGGGAGGGGAGGGGAGCGAGGGAGGGGAGGGGAGCGAGGAGGGGAGTGGGAGCGAGGGAGGGGAGGGGAGCGAGGGAGGGGAGGGGGAGCGAGGGAGGGGAGGGGGAGCGAGGGAGGGGAGGGGGAGCGAGGGAGGGGAGGGGGAGGGGGAGCGAGGGAGGGGAGGGGAGGGGGAGCGAGGGAGGGGAGGGAGGGGGAGCGAGGGAGGGAGGGGAGGGGGAGCGAGGGAGGGGAGGGGAGGGGAGGGGGAGCGAGGAGGGGAGGGGAGGGGAGGGGGAGCGAGGGAGGGGAGGGGAGGGGAGGGGGAGCGAGGGAGGGGAGGGGAGGGGGAGCGAGGGAGGGGAGGGGAGGGGAGGGAGGGGAGGGGAGGGGGAGCGAGGGAGGGGAGGGGGAGCGAGGGGAGGGGAGGGGGAGCGAGGGAGGGGAGGGGAGCGGGGGAGGGGAGGGGAGCGAGGGAGGGGAGGGGAGGGGGAGCGAGGGAGGGGAGGGGAGGGGGAGCGAGGGAGGGGAGGGGAGGGGAGCGAGGGAGGGGAGGGGAGGGGAGCGAGGGAGGGAGGGGAGGGGGAGCGAGGGGAGGGGAGGGGGGAGCGAGGGAGGGGAGGGGAGGGGGAGCGAGGGAGGGAGGGGAGGGGGAGCGAGGGAGGGGAGGGGAGGGGGAGCGAGGGAGGGAGGGGAGGGGGAGCGAGGAGGGGAGGGAGGGGAGCGAGGGAGGGGAGGGGAGGGGGAGCGAGGGAGGGGAGGGGAGGGGGAGCGAGGGAGGGGAGGGGAGGGGGAGCGAGGAGGGGAGGGAGGGGAGCGAGGGAGGGAGGGAGGGGGAGGGAGGGGAGGGGAGCGGGGGAGGGGAGGGGGAGGGGAGGGGAGGGAGGGGGAGGGAGGGAGGGGAGGGGAGGGGGAGCGAGGGAGGGGAGGGGGAGCGAGGGAGGGGAGGGGGAGCGAGGGAGGGGAGGGGGAGCGAGGGAGGGGAGGGGAGAGGAGGGGGAGAGGGAGCGAGGGAGGGAGGGGGAGGGAGGGGAGGGGGAGGGAGGGGAGGGGAGGGGGAGGGAGAGGGGGGAGGGAGGGGAGGGCGGGGAGGGAGGGGAGGGGGGGAGGGAGGGGAGGGGGAGCGAGGGAGGGGAGGGAGGGGAGGGGGAGCGAGGGGAGGGGAGGGGGAGCGAGGGAGGGGAGGGGGAGCGAGGGAGGGGAGGGGGAGCGAGGGAGGGGAGGGGGAGCGAGGGAGGGGGGAGGGGGAGCGAGGGAGGGGAGGGGGAGCGAGGGAGGGGAGGGGAGCGAGGAGGGGAGGGGGAGAGGAGGGGGAGAGGAGGGGGAGAGGGAGCGAGGGGGGGAGAGGGGGAGCGAGGGAGGGGAGGGGAGGGGGAGCGAGGGAGGGGAGGGGGAGAGGGGAGGGGGAGCGAGGGAGGGGGAGGGAGGGGAGGGGGAGCGGGGGAGGGGGAGGGGGAGAGGGGGAGAGGGGAGGGGGAGCGAGGGAGGGGAGGGGAGGGGAGCGAGGGAGGGAGGGGAGAGGGGGAGGGGAGCGAGGGAGGGGGAGGGGGAGGGGAGGGGGAGCGGGGAGGGGGAGGGAGGGGAGGGGGAGGGGGAGGGAGGGGGAGGGAGGGGAGGGGGAGGGGGAGGGAGGGGAGCGAGGGAGGGGAGGGGGAGCGAGGGAGGGGAGGGGGAGCGAGGAGGGGAGGGGGAGCGAGGGAGGGGAGGGGGAGCGAGGGAGGGGAGGGGGAGTGAGGGAGGGGAGGGGGAGCGAGGAGGGGAGGGGGAGCGAGGGAGGGGAGGGAGGGGGAGGGAGGGGAGGGGAGGGGGAGCGAGGGAGGGGAGGGGAGGGGAGGGAGGGAGGGAGGGGGAGCGAGGGAGGGGAGGGGAGGGGAGCGAGGGAGGGGAGGGGGAGCGAGGGAGGGGAGGGGAGGGGGAGCGAGGGAGGGGAGGGGAGGGGAGCTAGGGAGGGGAGGGAGGGGGAGCGAGGGAGGGGAGGGGGAGCGAGGGAGGGGAGGGGGAGCGAGGGAGGGGAGGGGGAGCGAGGGAGGGGAGGGGGAGCGAGGGAGGGGAGGGGGAGCGAGGGAGGGAGGGGAGCGAGGGAGGGAGGGGGAGCGAGGGAGGGAGGGGGAGCGAGGGAGGGGAGGGGGGAGGGGGAGCGGGGAGGGGGAGCGAGGGAGGGGAGGGGGAGCGAGGGAGGGGGAGGGGGAGCGAGGGAGGGGAGGGGGAGCGAGGGAGGGGGAGGGGGAGCGAGGGAGGGGGAGGGGGAGCGAGGGAGGGGGAGGGGGAGCGAGGGAGGGGGAGGGGAGCGAGGGAGGGGAGGGGGAGCGAGGGAGGGGGAGGGGGAGCGAGGGAGGGGAGGGGGAGCGAGGGAGGGGGAGCGGGAGCGAGGGAGGGGAGGGGAGCGAGGGAGGGGGAGCGAGGGAGGGGAGGGGGAGCGAGGGAGGGGGAGGGGGAGCGAGGGAGGGGGAGGGGGAGCGAGGGAGGGGAGGGGGAGCGAGGGAGGGGGAGGGGGAGCGAGGGAGGGGAGGGGGAGCGAGGGAGGGGGAGCGGGAGCGAGGGAGGGGAGGGGGAGCGAGGGAGGGGGAGCGAGGGAGGGGAGGGGGAGCGAGGGAGGGGAGGGGGAGCGAGGGGGGGGAGGGAGGGGAGGGGGAGCGAGGGGAGGGAGGGGAGGGGGAGCGAGGGGGGGAGGGGGGGGAGGGAGGGGAGGGGGAGCGGAGGGGGGGAGGGAGGGAGGGGAGGGGGGGAGGGGAGGGAGGGGAGGGGGAGCGAGGGGGGGGAGGGGGGGAAGGGGGGGGAGGGGGGGGGAGGAGGGGGAGGGGGGGGGAGGGGAGGGGGGGGGAGTGGAGGGGGGGGAGGAGGGGGGGGGAGGGGGAGCGAGGGAGGGGAGGGGAGCGAGGGGGGGGGAGTGGAGGGGGGGGAGGAGGGGGGGGGAGGGGGAGCGAGGGAGGGGGAGGGGGAGCGAGGGAGGGGAGGGGGAGCGAGGGAGGGGAGGGGGAGCGAGGGAGGGGGAGCGAGGGAGGGGAGGGGGAGCGAGGGAGGGGAGGGGGAGCGAGGGAGGGGAGGGGAGAGGGAGGGGGAGCGAGGGAGGGGAGAGGGAGGGGAGGGGAGGGGAGGGGGAGCGAGGGAGGGGAGGGGAGGGGGAGCGAGGGAGGGGAGGGGAGGGGAGGGGAGGGGGAGCGAGGGAGGGGAGGGGAGGGGGAGCGAGGGAGGGGAGGGGAGGGGGAGCGAGGGAGGGGAGGGGAGGAGAGGGGGAGCGAGGGAGGGGAGGGGGAGCGAGGGAGGGGAGGGGGAGCGAGGGAGGGGGAGGGGGAGCGAGGGAGGGGGAGCGAGGGAGGGGAGGGGGAGCGAGGGGGGGGAGGGGGAGCGAGGGGGGGGAGGGGGAGCGAGGGAGGGGAGGGGGAGCGAGGGAGGGGAGGGGGAGCGAGGGAGGGGAGGGGGAGCGAGGGAGGGGAGGGGGAGCGAGGGAGGGGAGGGGGAGCGAGGGAGGGGAGGGGGAGCGAGGGAGGGGAGGGGAGCGAGGGAGGGGAGGGGGAGCGAGGGAGGGGAGGGGGAGCGAGGGAGGGGAGGGGGAGCGAGGGAGGGGAGGGGGAGCGAGGGGGGGGAGGGGGAGCGAGGGAGGGGAGGGGGAGCGAGGGGGGGGAGGGGGAGCGAGGAGGGGAGGGGGAGCGAGGGAGGGGAGGGGGAGCGAGGGAGGGGGAGGGGGAGCGAGGGAGGGGAGGGGGAGCGAGGGAGGGGAGGGGGGAGCGAGGGAGGGGAGGGGAGCGAGGGAGGGGAGGGGGAGCGAGGGAGGGGAGGGGAGGGGGAGCGGGGGGAGGGGAGGGGAGGGGGGGGAGCGAGGGAGGGGAGGGGAGGGGGAGCGAGGGAGGGGAGGGGAGGGGGGGGAGCGAGGGAGGGGAGGGGAGGGGAGCGAGGGAGGGGAGGGGAGGGGGGGGGAGCGAGGGAGGGGAGGGGAGGGGGAGCGAGGGAGGGGAGGGGGGGGGAGCGAGGGAGGGGAGGGAGGGGGAGCGAGGGAGGGGGAGCGAGGGAGGGGAGGGGAGGGGGGAGCGAGGGAGGGGGAGCGAGGGAGGGGAGGGGAGGGGGAGCGAGGGAGGGGAGGGGGAGCGAGGGAGGGGAGGGGAGGGGGAGCGAGGGAGGGGAGGGGAGGGGGAGCGAGGGAGGGGAGGGGAGGGGGAGCGAGGGAGGGGAGGGGGAGCGAGGGAGGGGAGGGGAGGGGGAGCGAGGGAGGGGAGGGGAGGGGGAGCGAGGGAGGGGAGGGGAGGGGGAGCGAGGGAGGGGAGGGGAGGGGGAGCGAGGGAGGGGAGGGGAGGGGGAGCGAGGGAGGGGAGGGGGAGCGAGGGAGGGGAGGGGAGGGGGAGCGAGGGAGGGGAGGGGGAGCGAGGGAGGGGAGGGGGAGCGAGGGAGGGGAGGGGGAGCGAGGGAGGGGAGGGGAGGGGGAGCGAGGGAGGGGAGGGGAGGGGGAGCGAGGGAGGGGAGGGGAGGGGGAGCGAGGGAGGGGAGGGGAGGGGGAGCGAGGGAGGGGAGGGGAGGGGGAGCGAGGGAGGGGAGGGGAGGGGAGCGAGGGAGGGGAGGGGAGGGGGAGCGAGGGAGGGGAGGGGGAGCGAGGGAGGGGAGGGGGGAGCGAGGGAGGGGAGGGGAGGGGGAGGGAGGGGAGGGGAGGGGGAGCGAGGGAGGGGAGGGAGGGGAGGGGAGGGGGAGCGGGGGAGGGGAGGGGAGCGAGGGAGGGGAGGGGAGGGGGAGCGAGGGAGGGGAGGGGAGGGGAGGGGGAGCGAGGGAGGGGAGGGGGAGCGAGGGAGGGGAGGGGAGGGGGAGCGAGGGAGCGGAGGGGAGGGGGAGCGAGGGAGGGGAGGGGAGGGGGAGCGAGGGAGGGGAGGGGAGGGGGAGCGAGGGAGGGGAGGGGAGGGGGAGGGGAGGGGAGGGGGAGCGAGGGAGGGGAGGGGAGGGGGAGCGAGGGAGGGGAGGGGAGGGGGAGCGGGGGAGGGGAGGGGAGGGGGAGCGAGGGAGGGGAGGGGAGGGGGAGCGAGGGAGGGGAGGGGAGGGGGAGCGAGGGAGGGGAGGGGAGGGGGAGCGAGGGAGGGGAGGGGAGGGGGAGCGAGGGAGGGGAGGGGAGGGGGAGCGAGGGAGGGGAGGGGAGGGGGAGCGAGGGAGGGGAGGGGAGGGGGAGCGAGGGAGGGGAGGGGAGGGGGAGCGAGGGAGGGGAGGGGAGGGGGAGCGAGGGAGGGGAGGGGAGGGGGAGCGAGGGAGGGGAGGGGAGGGGGAGCGAGGGAGGGGAGGGGAGGGGGAGCGAGGGAGGGGAGGGGAGGGGGAGCGAGGGAGGGGAGGGGAGGGGGAGCGAGGGAGGGGAGGGGAGGGGGAGCGAGGGAGGGGAGGGGAGGGGGAGCGAGGGAGGGGAGGGGAGGGGGGAGCGAGGGAGGGGTGGGGAGGGGGAGCGAGGGAGGGGAGGGGAGGGGGAGCGAGGGAGGGGAGGGGGAGCGGGGGAGGGGAGGGGGAGGGAGGGGAGGGGGAGCGGGGGAGGGGAGGGGGAGGGAGGGGAGGGGAGGGGAGGGGAGGGAGGGAGGGGAGGGGAGGGGGAGCGAGGGAGGGGAGGGGAGGGGGAGCGAGGGAGGGGAGGGGGAGCGAGGAGGGGAGGGGGGAGCGAGGGAGGGGAGGGGAGGGGGAGCGAGGGGGGGAGGGGAGGGGGAGGGAGGGAGGGGAGGGGAGGGGGAGCGAGGGAGGGGAGGGGAGGGGGAGCGAGGGAGGGGAGGGGGAGCGAGGGAGGGGAGGGGGAGCGAGGGAGGGGAGGGGGAGCGAGGGAGGGGAGGGGGAGCGAGGGAGGGGAGGGGGAGCGAGGGAGGGGAGGGGAGGGGGAGCGAGGGAGGGGAGGGGAGGGGGAGCGAGGGAGGGGAGGGGAGGGGGAGCGAGGGAGGGGAGGGGAGGGGAGGGGAGGGGGAGCGAGGGAGGGGAGGGGGAGCGAGGGAGGGGAGGGGAGGGAGGGGGAGCGAGGGAGGGGAGGGGGAGCGAGGGAGGGGAGGGGAGGGGAGGGGGAGCGAGGGAGGGGAGGGGAGGGGGAGCGAGGGAGGGGCGGGGGGAGCGGGGGGGGGAGAGGGGGAGCGGGGAGGGGGAGCGGGGGAGGGGAGCGGGGAGGGGGAGCGGGGGAGGGGAGGGGGAGGAGGGGAGGGGGAGCGGGGGAGGGGAGGGGGAGCGGGGGAGCAGGGGAGGGGAGGGGGAGCGAGGGAGGGGAGGGAAGGGGGAGCGAGGGAGGGGAGGGGAGGGGGAGCGAGGGAGGGGAGGGGAGGGGGAGCGAGGGAGGGGAGGGGAGGGGGAGCGAGGGAGGGGAGGGGGAGCGAGGGAGGGGAGGGGAGGGGGAGCGAGGGAGGGGAGGGGAGGGGGAGCGAGGGAGGGGAGGGGGAGCGAGGGAGGGGAGGGGGAGCGAGGGAGGGGAGGGGGAGCGAGAGGGAGGGGAGGGGAGGGGGAGCGAGGGAGGGGAGGGGAGGGGGAGCGAGGGAGGGGAGGGGAGGGGGAGCGAGGGAGGGGAGGGGGAGCGAGGGAGGGGAGGGGGAGCGAGGGAGGGGAGGGGGAGCGAGGGAGGGGAGGGGGAGCGAGGGAGGGGAGGGGAGGGGGAGCGAGGGAGGGGAGGGGAGGGGGAGCGAGGGAGGGGAGGGGGAGCGAGGGAGGGGAGGGGAGGGGGAGCGAGGGAGGGGAGGGGATTGGGAGCGAGGGAGGGGAGGGGATTGGGAGGGGAGGGGATTGGGAGCGAGGGAGGGGAGGGGAGGGGGAGCGAGGGAGGGGAGGGGAGGGGGAGCGAGGGAGGGGAGGGGGAGCGAGGGAGGGGAGGGGAAGCGAGGGAGGGGAGCGAGGGAGGGGGAGGGAGGGAGGGGGAAGGGGGAGGGAGGGAGGGGGAAGGGGGAGCGAGGGAGGGGAGGGAGGGAGGGGGAAGGGGGAGGGGAGGGGGAGGGGAGCGGGGGAGGGGAGCGGGGAGGGGAGGGGGAGGGGAGGGGGGAGGGGAGGGGAGCGAGGAGGGAAGGGGGAGCGAGGGGGGGAGGGGGAGGGAGGGAGGGGAGGGGGAGGGAGGGGAGGGGGAGCGAGGGAGGGAGGGGAGGGGAGGGGGGAGCGAGGGGGGGAGGGGGAGGGAGGGAGGGGAGGGGGAGCGAGGGAGGGAGGGGAGGGGGAGCGAGGGGGGAGGGGGAGGGGGAGGGGAGGGGGGAGGGAGGGAGGGAGGGGAGCGAGGGAGGGGAGGGGAGGGGGAGCGAGGGGAGGGAGGGGAGGGAGGGGGAGCGGGGGAGGGGGAGCGAGGGAGGGAGGGGAGGGGAGGGGGAGCGAGGAGGGGAGGGGGGGAGGGGAGAGGGGAGGGGGGGAGGGAGGGGGGGGAGGAGGGGAGGGAGGGGAGGGGGAGGGAGGGTGGGGAGGGAGGGTGGGGAGGGGGAGCGAGGGTGGGGAGGGGGAGCGAGGGTGGGGAGGGGGAGCGAGGGTGGGGAGGGGGAGCGAGGGTGGGGAGGGGGAGCGAGGGTGGGGAGGGGGAGCGAGGGTGGGGAGGGGGAGCGAGGGTGGGGAGGGGCAGTGAGGGAGCTGAGGGAGGGAGGGGGGGGTGGGGGAGTGAGGGGGGGGTGGGGGAGTGAGGGGGAGTGAGGGAGGGAGGGGGAGTGAGGGTGGGGAGGGGGAGTGAGGGTGGGGAGGGGGAGTGAGGGTGGGGAGGGGGAGTGAGGGTGGGGAGGGGGAGTGAGGGTGGGGAGTGAGGGGTGGGGGGAGTGAGGGAGCGGAGGGGCAGTGAGGGAGGGAAGGGGGGGGAGTGAGGGAGGGGGGGGAGAGAGGGAGCGGAGGGGCAGTGAGGGGGGGAGTGAGGGAGCGGAGGGGGAGTGAGTGAGCGGAGGGGGGGATAGTGAGGGAGAGGGACTGAGGGAGTGAAGGAGAGGGAGTTGGGGACTGGGAGGGGGAGGGAGTGGGGTGGGGGTGGGGGGGGAGGACTTGGGCTGGACAGCCGACCCCGACTGTTTGGGTTGGGTTTTTTTTTTTCAGAGCAGAGAGAACTGATAACTTTTATTCATGTCACAAGTAGGCTCACATTAACACTGCAATGAAGTTACTGTGAAAATCCCCGAATCACCGCATTCCGGCCGGGGGGTGGGGGGGGGGGGGGGTTGAGCAAAAACCTTTTCACCCAGGGGGTGGTGGGAATCTGGAACTCGCTGCCTGAAAGGGTGGTAAAGGCAGAGACCCTCATAACATTTAAGAAGCATTTAGGTTGGGTTAGCCCTGTTGCCTCACGGCGCCGAGGTCCCAGGTTCAATCCTGGCTCCGGGTCACTGTCTGTGTGGAGTTTGCACATTCTCCTTGTTTTAGCGTGGGTTTCGCCCCCCACAACCCAAAGATGTGCAGGCGAGGTGGATTGAACACACTAAATTGCCCCTCAATTGGGAAAAAAAAAATGAATTGGGTACTCTAAATTTATTTTTTAAAAAAGAAGCATTTAGGTGAGCACTCAAAGTACACGATTGCGGACAACGTGCTAGAAAATGGGATTAGAGTAGATTGGTGCTTAATGGCTGGCACAGACACGAAGGGCTTCTTTCTGTCCTGTAAAACCCTCTACTTCCAGTCATTATCTTCCTTGTCCACAGTGGGTAATGTTCACCCGAGTTGCTCATTTCCTCGCTGTTTTTTGCTATTTCAGGTAAAGTCGGAGTGTTCAGTTTGAGGAGGTCGGTGAAATCGTCATCATCCTCCGAGAATGAGGGCGAGGAAATACGAACAGTATGTACTGTCATATCATCCACCACTACAACAACCTATTGTTTTGGAATTGGTGGTGGGATGAGGGGTTGAGTTGGAGTTTGTCAGTGAAGTTCATGTCCTGATAATGTTACCCTCAAAATTTCAAGTGGTATAAATGTTAATTCATTAAAAGTTAGCTCATGATAAACATGAGTGCAGTGGTTCTTTAGTTCGCCTCTGTGTTCTGTATGTGCTAATGCAAATCATCCTGCTCCTGACCGTGATCACTGTGCAGTAACCCAGCACGCATACACACCAACACAGAAATGAGGACAGCAACAACAGTGCTGTGCATTCGTATAGTGCCTTTATTGTGGTAAAATGTTTCAAGGGCCTTCATCAGACATTAATCAGCCTAAAAACTGACTTTGAGCTACATCAGGATATAGTGGGACGTGACAAATAGTTTAGGCAAAAGAGGTAACTTTTAAGGTGAATCTTGGAGGGGATAAAAGGTGGAGAAGCTATTGGCTTTGCTGTGATTTCCCCCCTGCAGTTGAATATCCTGTCCGGTGGCGGGAGGGGGCTGTAATCTGTTTCTATTCCACTGGTGCCTGAATTTTACTACTTTTATTTTTCAGTTGTGGTGAAGCTTCTCTGCTTCTTTTGCAGCCCACCAACAAGTCGTTGCGAGCCCCGTTGCAGGATGTTTTACCTCGGTGCAGTGCTCAGCGAGACCTGACGAACCCGATTAACAAGAAGCGCTCAGAGGCTGTGCAAGGGTCGCACCTGACACCATTGATGTGCAGGCTGCATTTGCAGGTAAATGAGGAGAATCTGGCAATGGAACAAGAGCTATGCTGGAGAGCTGTGCGTGTCACTTGGGTCCAATTGAGCAGGGCAACACCTTTAAACATAGGAACAGGATTTGATTTGATTTGATTTATTATTGTCACATGCATTAGTATACAGTGAAAAGTGTTGTTTCTTGCATGCTGTACAGACAATGCACACCGTACATGGGGAAGGAAGGAGAGAGTGCAGAATATAATGTTATAGTTATAGCAAGGTGTAGAGAAAGGATCAACTTAATATGAGGTAGGTCCATTCAAAAGTCTGATGGCAGTAGGGAAGAAGCTGTTCTTGAGTCGGTTGGTACGTGACCTCAAACTTTGGTATCTTTTTCCTGACGGAAGGAGGTGGAAGAGAGTATGTCCGGGGTGTGTGGGGTCCTTAATTGTGCTGGCTGCCTTTCTGGGGCAGTGGGAATTATAGATAATCAATGGATGGGAGCCTGGTTTGCGTGATGGACTGGGCTACATTCACAACCTTTTGTAGTTTCCTGCGGTCTTGGGCAGAGCAGGCTCCATACCAGGCTGTGATACAACCAGAAAGAATGCTTTCTATGGTGCATCTGTAGAAGTTGGTGAGGGTCGTAGCTGACATGCCAAATTTCCTCAGTTTTCTGAGAAAGTAGAATCGTTGGTGGGCTTTCTTAACTATAGTGTCGGCATGGGGGGACCAGGACAGGCTGTTGGTGAGCTGTACACCTAAAAGCTTGAAGCTCTCGACCCTTTCTACTTCGTTCCCATTGATGTAGACGGGCATGTTCTCCACTACGCTTCCTGAAGTCGATGATAATTGTGGTGAACGACTGTATTAGGGGATGTAAGGTAGGACCTGCACTACAGGTTTGCCGGTAGCCCCTGCCAGCTGGCTCCGCCCACGGAGAACTGTATAAATATGCATGACCTCCAGTGCCCTGCCATTTCGCCAGCTGCAGCAGGAGGCCACGCATCTGACTGCAATAAAGCTACAGTTGTACCCAATCTGCGTCTTTGTGCAATTGATTGCGCATCAATAATCTCCTTAGTTTTGTTGACATTGAGGGAGAGATTATTGTCGTCGCACCAGTTCACCAGATTCTCGATCTCATTCCTGTACTCTGTCTCGTCATTGTTTGAAATCCGACCCACTACGATGGTGTCATCAGCAAATTTGAAGATCGAGTTGGTGGAGAATTTGGCCACACAGTCATAGGTGTATAAGGAGTATAGTAGGGGGCTGAGGACACAGCCTTGTGGGGCACTGGTGTTGAGGATGATCGTGGAGGAGGTGCTGTTGCCTATCTTTACTGATTGGTCATTGTAGCCCCCTCAAAGCTTTTTGCCACTCGATCAGATCGTTGCTGATCTGTATGTTGTCTAGCCCCCTGATTCTACCCAGTAACTTGGGGGTGCATTTGCAGGGGATGCTTCAACAAGTCGATGCTTTGAGGTTTATCTATTGTGGCTAGATTGAGAAACTGATGCTGCTGCCAACAGGAATGCAACATGGAACTGACAGTATTGGATTCTCACAGTGATAATGCAGTCTGCTGTTTGTGCTCCACTTGAGTCGCCTTCATCCTAACCCTCTAAGGGTGGCACAGTGGTTAGCACGGCTGCCTCACAGCACTAAAGACTCGGTTTCAATTCCAACCTTGGGTGGCTGTGTGTGGAGTTTACATGTTCTCCTCGTGTCTGCGTGGGTTTCCTCGCACAGTCCAAAGATGTGCAGGCTAGGTGGATTGGCCATGCTAAATTGACCCTTCGTGTCCAATTAGGTGGGGTTACGGGGATAGGATGGGGGCCTGACCCGGTAGGGTACTCTTTCAGAGGGTTGGTGCAGACTCGATGGGCCAAATGGCCTCCTGCACTAGTTATTCTATGATTCCAATCTCCTTTTCCTCGTATTTGTATAGCTTTGCCGTAAATGCTTCAATACTCTTTGCTTCAACCGCTTTCTGTCCTCCACCAAGTCACCAGTTAATCTTAAAGTTAGAAAATGGAAAAGCCAAGCTGTACTTTTCGCAACCTCAGGAGATGCATAAATGCTTTACAGCTAATGAGGTACTAGTCGCAGTCATCGTGTAGGAAACACGCCAGCCAATTGCACACAGCAAGATCCCACAAACAGCAGCTAGCTGATGAGCCACTGGTCGGATTTATTTTTATACAAGGAGCTTTTTCTTTAAATCCCATTGGCCGGGTGATAATTGTCAGCACATTGAGGAGAACGTGCCTGCTGACATCGTGTACTGGGGGCTTTTATAACAGGAAGACCTGTTCTCCCATTTTGTTTTATTGGACATGGGCATTGTTGCTGGGTAGGCCAGCATTTATTGGACATGGGCATTGCTGCTGGGTAGGCCAGCATTTATTGCCCATCCCTAATCCCCACTGGAACTGAGTGGCCAATTTGCCCATTTCAGAGTCAGCCACATTGCTGTGGGTCTGCAGTTGCATGTCGGCCAGACCAGGTAAGGACGGCAGATTTCCTTCCCTAAAGTGAATTAGTGAACCCGATGGGTTTTCACGACAATCGTTTCATGATCATCATTAGATTTTTAATTCCATTTTTTTTTTTGTGTATTGAATTCAAAGTTCACCTTATGTCATGGTGAGATTTAAATTCAGGTCCCAGAGTAATACAGTGGGCACCTGGATTTTTAGTCCAGTGATAGTACCCTGGGCCACTACCTCGCCCAAATGTCTGATTAAAAAGATGGCACAATTGAAGTCTATAGAAATAACATTTAGCGGGTGTCAAATCTGCTGACGCTGTATCGCCTGTTTGTACTGTTGCACAAAGTCAAGATTGATCACATCTGGTCGTTCATGATCCTGCTGTTTGTGGGAGCTGGCTTGCACAAATTGGCTGCTGCATTTTCCACCTTATTCTCGTGCCTGGGCCTCAAAAGGCAATTCATTGGCAGTAAGGCATTAAAAAAAATATAGAAAATCTTTATTATAATAATCTTTATTGTCACAAGTAGGCTTACATTAACACGGCAATGAAGTTACTGTGAAAAGCCCCTAGT
Source organism: Scyliorhinus torazame (assembly GCF_047496885.1). NCBI lineage: Eukaryota > Metazoa > Chordata > Chondrichthyes > Carcharhiniformes > Scyliorhinidae > Scyliorhinus > Scyliorhinus torazame. The sequence continues at coordinate 223,453,033 of NC_092718.1, forward strand.
CGCCACATTCCGCCGTTCGGGTACACAGAGGGAGAATTCAGAATTCTCAGTTGGTACGGGAATTGAACCCATGCTGCTGGCCTTGTTCTGCATCATAAACCAGCTGTCTAGCCCACTGAGCTAAACCAGACCCATGACATCCTATGAAGAGGTGAACGGTGCTATAGAAATGCAAAACCTATATTCACATTCCTGGTTATCTCCATGTTGCTGACTGCAATTTCAGCTTTTGTTCTTGGAAAAGTCTCTGGTTTTCTCCTGAAAGTCTTTGCTCTGAATTTGCAGGATGAAGGCAGAGATCCCTTCCAGAAAATGTTGGTGAAAAAGGATTGTGTTCGCGTTCCGCAGGCAATGAGCCTGAGCTCGCTGGTGACACGAACAGCTGGACCTGGACTCAACAATGCGCTTCCCAAGTTCACGCTAACAGAAGACGATGATTCAGTTCTGGTCTGTGTGCGTGATGAAGCAATTCGATGTCCTCTACAAAAGGGGGAGCCAATCACCATTGAAGCACAGGAGGATCGCAAGCTGTCACTTGGTGACACCGCCTTAGCATCAGGGCTGACACGACACAGATCTTCGACCCTTGTTGAGACTGTAACTAAGCAGACAGCGACAGGTCCTGGGCCCAAGATGGTTGTGGGGAGCCCTCTGCCCGCAAACCTAGAGGTGGCAGGACAGCCAGATGTATTTCAGAGCAATTGCCCAGGAGTTGTGACCGAGAATTCCTGGGATATCATCCCTGAAATGGAGATAAATGAAGGAAGTACGAAAATGTGGCTTGAGAGCCAGATATCAGTTGATGGACTTTCCACATCACTTGGCAGTGGGTCTGTGGGCATAGACCAGGGAAATCTGCCTGGGATAGAAGTGAGGAAGACCTGGCAATTGGAGGGTGGTTTACACACTGGGAATGGGAAGCAAGAAGATGAAAAACGGGTGGAGGTGGGTGTGCTGGCGTCTGGGCAGGTGGAGGCGGGTGTGCCGAGGCCTGGGCTGGTGGAGGCGGGCGTGCAGAGGTCTGGGCAGGTGGCGGCGGGGTCTGGGCAGGTGGCGGCGGGGTCTGGGCAGGTGGAGGTGGGGTCTGGGCAGGTGGAGGTGGGCGTGGCGGGGTCTGGGCAGGTGGAAATGGGTGTTCTGGGGCCTGGGCAGGTGGAGGTGGGGTCTGGGCAGGTGGAGGTGGGTGTGGCAGAGCCTGGGCAGGTGGAGGTGAGCGTGGCAGAGCCTGGGCAGGTGGAGGTGGGGTCTGGGCAGGTGGAGGTGGGTGTGGCGGGGTCTGGGCAGGTGGAGGTGGGGTCTGGGCAGGTGGAGGTGGGCGTGGTGGGGTCTGGGCAGGTGGAAATGGGTGTTCTGGGGCCTGGGCAGGTGGAGGTGGGTGTGGCAGAGCCTGGGCAGGTGGAGGCAGGCACGGCGGGGTCTGGGCAGGTGGAGGTGAGCGTGGCAGAGCCTGGGCAGGTGGAGGTGGGCGTGGCAGAGCCGGTGGGCGTGGCAGAGCCTGGGCAGGTGGAGGTGGGTTTGGCAGAGTCTGGGAAGGTGGAGGCGGGCACGGCGGGGTCTGGGCAGGTGGAGGTGGGCGCGGCAGAGCCTGGGCAGGTGGAGGCAGGCACGGTGGGGTCTGGGCAGGTGGAGGTGGGCGTGGCGGGATCTGAGCAGGTGAAGGTGGGCGTGGTGGGCTCGGTGGAGGTGGGCGTTCCGGGGTCCGGGCAGGTGGAGGTGGGCGTGGCAGAGTCTGGGCAGGTGAAGGTGGGCGTGGCAGAGCCTGGGCAGGTGGAGGCGGGCACGGCAGAGTCTGGACAGGTGGAGGTGGGCGTTGCAGAGCCTGGGCAGGTGGAGGCAGGCACGGCAGAGTCTGGGCAGGTGGAAGTGTCCGTATTGGGGCCTGGGCAGGTGAAGGTGGGCGTGGCAGAGCCTGGGCAGGTGGAGGCGGGCACGGCAGAGTCTGGGCAGGTGGAGGTGGGCGCGGCAGAGCCTGGGCAGGTGGAGGCGGGCACGGCAGAGTCTGGACAGGTGGAGGTGGGCGTTGCAGAGCCTGGGCAGGTGGAGGTGGGCGCGGCAGAGCCTGGGCAGGTGGAGGCAGGCACGGCAGAGTCTGGGCAGGTGGAAGTGTCCGTATTGGGGCCTGGGCAGGTGGAGGTGGGCTCTGAGCAGGTGGAGGTGGGCGTATCGGGGTCTGGGCAAGTGGAGATGGGCGTGGCAGAGCCTGGGCAGGTGGAGGTGGGCGCGGCAGAGCCTGGGCAAGTGGAGATGGGCGTGGCAGAGCCTGGGCAAGTGGAGGTGGGCGCGGCAGAGTCTGGGCAGGTGGAGGTGGGCGCGGCAGAGCCTGGACAGGTGGAGGTGGGCGTGGCAGAGTCTGGGCAAGTGGAAGTGGGCGTTCCGGGTCCTGGGCAGCTGGAGGTGGGTGTGGCAGAACCTGAGCAGGTGGAGGTGGACGTGCTGGGGGCTGGGCAGGTGAAGGCGGGTGCAGCTCCCCTGCTTGCCCCACAGCCATGTGCCCTGATGTGCCTCGTTCATACTGGGTCCCTACAAACACCCAAAGACACATGGAGACTGCTGGCAGAAGCAATGGGCAGGGACCGTGTCACCTACCAAGATGTTGGCACAGCGGTTACCCCCGTGGGAACACACTGTACTTCGACTTGTATGACCCCTGTCTACCTGGCTGAGACAGAAGTCAATACAACTGGGTCGGAGGGTGTCGGCAGTGAAATGACAGACCGTGCGGTGCTCACAGATTCTCTACTCTGGAAGTAAGTTGAGAGAAACATTAGTGGTTAATTTACTAACCCAGTAATTCAGAGAATGAGAATTCAATTGTCCACTGATAATATAAAATTTTGTATTTGTTTTTAAAATTCTGAAAGGGCTGCACGGCGGCGCAGTGGTTAGCACTGCTGCTTCACGGTGCCGAGGACCCGGGTTCGATCCCGGCTTCGGGTCACTGTCCGTGTGGAGTTTGCACATTCTCCCCGTGTCTGCGGGGGTCTCGCCCCCACAACCCAGGGATGTGCAGGGTAGGTGGGTTGGCCACGCTAAATTGCCCCTTAATTGGAAAAAATGAATTGGGTACTCTAAATTTATTTATTTTTTAATTCTGAAAGTAACTAGCTGGTGAGACTGTCGTTAAAAGCCCAACTGATTCGCAACTGACTTTTCAGCAACATGGTTGAATACACAGTTCAAAGCACTGCTCGCTCCATCGTGAATCTGCCCCATCCCCTCAGTACAGTCCGGCTGGATAGTAAATACCAGCCTCACCAGTCACACCCACATTCTGAGTGAATTTTGTAATCCCCTCCAAATGATTCCATGCTCACCTTGAATGTGCAGTTTGAGGGTCCTCGGGTGAGCAGCGTTTCGAGCTGCATATTGAAAGACCAGGAGGGATGTTTTATATTCAAACTATCATCCCCACCTTTATTCATTCACGGCATGTCAGCAGCGTTGGTTAGGCCACCATTCATTGCCCATCCTTAATTGCCCTTGAAAGGCCTGCTCCAGACTCGAAGCGTTAGCTGTGTTCTCTACCCACAGATGCTGTCAGACCTACCGAGATTTTCCAGAATTTTCTGTTTTTGTTACCGTTGAAGGAGTGCCTTTTTGAACAGCTGCAGTCCATGAGGTGTAGATACACTCAATGCTGTTAGGGAGGGAGTTTCTAAGATTTTGACCCAGTGACAGTGAAGGAATGGCCGATATACTAAAGTTAGGATGGGGAGTGACTTGGGAGGAGCCTGCTTGAGGTTCATGTGTCTGCTGCCCTTGTCGTGGGTTTATGCTGTCTAAGGAGCCTTGGTGAGTTCCTGCAGTGCATCTTGTAGATGGTCCACACGGCTGCCAGTGTGCATTGGTAGTGGAGAGAGTGGGTGGCACCCCATCCACAAACAATCAAGCGGGGCTGCTTTATCCTGGATGGAATTGAGCTTCTGAGTGTTGTTGGAGCTGCACTCTTCCAGACAAATGGAGAGTATCCCACCACACTCCTGACTTGTACCTTGGCGGGGCGGGGGGTGGCAGGCGGGCGGGGGGGGGGGGGTCAGTAGCTGAGTTACTCACTGCAGGATTCCCAGCTTCTGGCTTGTCCTTGTAGAGACAGTATTAATGTGGCTAGTCCAGTTCAGTTTCTGATCAATGGTAACCCCCCAGGATGTTGACAGTGGGGATTCTGTGATCATTATGCCATTGAATGTCATGGGGCGAAGGGGTGATTGCCACCGTTGCCTGGCATTTGTGTGACATGAGTGTTATTTGCCACATGTCAGCCCTATGTACTTATCAATGTGTATGTGTCACAGCCCCTTAATTCTACGTGGGATGGGGGCACAGTGTTCGGTAATCCTGAACAAGTGTGGGGTTTTTTTTTGGTCTGTTAAGTTGAGGGAGAGGAAACAAGTGGAACTGGAAAGAGCATAATGGAGAATTTGGATCCTTCCAGTCCAGGATTCGCAATGACTCATTTTTGCAATCAAATCTGTTGAGGAGCAGAAAGGCTTCTCTGCAGGCTCGCGGTCTGGGGGAGGGGACTGTCTGTTACAAGTTACATTGTCTCTGGACTACACCGATCCTTGGCCCCAAAAACAGAAACCCACAGGTGTGTGTGTGTCAGTACTAGTGACTGTGGGTGTGTGTTTTCTATATCAAACTTGGTGTTCGTGTCTTGCTCCTTATTTGGGTATCATCGTTGTGTCAGAAATGGCAGACGAGGCGGCACAGTGGGTTAGCACTGCAGCCTCACGGCGCTGAGGTCCCAGGTTCGATCACTGCTCTGAGTCACTGTCCGTGTGGAGTTTGCACATTCTCCCCGTGTTTGCGTGGGTTTCGCCCCCACAACCCAAAGATGTGCAGGCTAGGTGGATTGTACACGCTAAATTGCCCCTTAATTGGAAAAAATGAATTGGGTACTCTAAATTTAAAAAAAAAAAAGAAATGGCAGACGAGAGCTTTGCTCGCTCCTGTTTCCCTGTCCCTATGGTGTTATTCTCCCACTCTGTGGAGGGGTTCCATTGTCTTGATTGAGCAATGCCTCATGGTGTTCTCTACTAGAACAACAAGGTTTTGATCATTGCTGCTGCCTGGTGCTTTGACCCTGCAGGGGCGAGTTAGCTGTCGTTAATGTGTTTTTGAATCTGTTTTCCATAGTTTTTCTCGGGAAGCTCTGGAGCCGGTTCCCAGGGAAGATCTGGAACGTCGACTCGAAACTGCCCTGCTCATCAACGAGGTCCTGTCCAGCCAGCTGAATGACCTGTCTAAGAGTAAGGGAGTTGGGCTACGGGCTGGGCCAGCGGATCAGAGGGAGACCTTCACTCAGACTGACAGTTCCCAGACCCCCGAGGTAATGATCCTGACCATTTCCCCGGAGTTTCTCTGAGATGGGGTGGATATCCCGATGGAGATCGGTCTTTGGCGTTTGGTTGTGTTGGAAATCGATGAATTAATACAATTTGCAAGTCTTTATGCTCCACATGAACCTCCTCCCACTCCTCTTCATCTGACTCAATCATCGTATTCTTCTATTTCTTTTTTCCTTGAGTTTATCTAACTTCGCCTGTTTCTCGTATCCTGCACAAGTGCCAGGCAATGACCATCTCTGACAAGAGAGGATCTAACCATCACCTTTGACATTCAATGGCATTACCATCGCTGAATCCCCCACAATCAACATTATGGGGGTTACCATTGATCAGAAACTGAACTAGATTAGCCACATTAATACTGTGGCTACCAGGGCAGGTCAGAGGCTGGAAATCCCGCTGTGAGTAACTCACCTCCTGACCCCCCCCCCCCCCCCCCCCCCCAAAAAAAGCCTGTACACCATTTACACGGCACAAGTCAGGAGTGTAATGGAATACTCTCCACTTCCCTGGATGAGTGTAGCTCCAACAACACTAAAACAGCCCGCTTGATTGTTTCCCCCTTCCACATACATTCAAACCCTCCACCACCGACGAACAGTGGCAGCCGTGTGTCCCATCTACAAGATGCACCGCAGGATCTCACCAAGGCTCCATAGACAACACCGTCCAATCCCACGATCACTACCATCTTGAAGGACAAGAGCAGCAGATACCTGGGAACCCCACCACCTGGAGGGTCTCCTCCAAGTCACTCACCACCCTGACTTGGGAATATATCGCCGTTCCTTCACTGTCGCTGAGGCAACATCCTGGAACTCCCTCCCTAACAGCACTGGGTGTACCTACACCTCAGGGACTGCAGCAGTTCAAGTTGGCGACTGATCACCTTCTGAAGGTCAAATAGGGATGGGCAATGAATGCTAGCCTGACTAGCGATGCCCACATCCTGTAAAAATGAATTTTAAAAAATAAAATAAAATACACGTTGCAATTCCTACACTCTCACATGCTACCTTATTGGCAATCTCTTTTTAAAAAAAAAAAATAATTTTTATTAAAGTTTTCACAAAATATCAACAACAAAATGTAAAAGGAACCCAATAGAATTAAATGTAAAACAAAACAACCCAGTGCCCCCCTCCCCCCTATACATAAATAATAAATTGACACCCGCCAAAACACATAGCAAACATAGCAAATATATACACCCCTCAGATCCCCCAGTATAGACAAACAAAAATAAAATAGAACCTACCAACCCCCCTCCTCCCCGGTTTGCTGCTGCTGCTGACCATTGTCTACCGTTCTGCCAGGAAGTCCAAGAATGGTTGCCACCGCCTGAAGAACCCTCGCACCGATCCCCTTAAGGCAAATTTCACCCTCTCCAATTTAATAAACCCCATCATATCGCTGATCCAGGATTCCACGCTTGGGGGCCTCTCATCCTTCCACTGAAGAAGAATCCTTCGCCGGGCTACCAGGGATGCAAATGCCAGAATACCGGCCTCTTTCGCCTCCTGCACTCCCGGCTCCCCTGCAACCCCAAATATTGCGAGCCCCCAGCCCGGTTTGACCCTGGATCCTACCACCCTCGACTCCGTCCTCGCTACGTCCTTCCAAAATTCCTCCAGCGCTGGGCATGCCCAGAACATATGGGTGTGGTTTGCTGGGCTCCCTGAGCACCTAACACACCTGTCCTCACCCCCAAAGAACCTGCTCATCCTTGTCCCGGTCATGTGTGCCCTGTGCAGCACCTTAAACTGTATGAGGCTGAGCCTCGCGCATGAAGAGGAAGAGTTCACCCTCCGTAGGGCATCTGCCCATGTCCCCTCCTCGATCTCCTCCCCCAACTCCTCCTCCCACTTACCTTTCAGCACCTCCACCGAGGCCGCCGCCTCCTCCTGCATCACCTGGTATGTTGCTGAGATCTTCCCCTCTCCAACCCACGACCCCGAGAGCACCCTGTCCTGTACAGTGTGTGGCGGCAGCAGCGGGAATTCCACCACTTGCTACCTGGCAAACACCCTTACCTGTAGATACCTAAAGTTGTTTCCCAGGGGGAGCCCGTACTTCTCCTCCAGCTCACCCAGGCTCGCGAACTTCCCATCCACAAACAGGTCCCCCAACCACCTTATCCCTGCCCTGTGCCACCCTAAAAACCCTCCATCTATTCTCCCTGGGACAAACCTGTGGTTCCCCTGATCGGGGTCCACACCAAGCCCCCACTTCCCCCCTGTGCCGCCTCCATTGCCCCCAAATTTGGAGGGCAGCCGCCACCACCGGGCTCGTGGTATACCTCATTGAAGGGAGCGTCAGCGGCGCCGTTGCCAGCACCTCCAGACTCGTACTCACACAAGACGCTGTCTCCAGCCTCTTCCATGCCGCCCCCTCCCCCTCCACCCACTCGCGCACCATCGGCGCATTGGCGGCCCAGTAGTACCCACAGAGGTTGGGCAGCGCCAGCCCTCCCATCCCTACTCCGCTCCAGGAACACCCTTCTCACCCTCTGAGTCCCTCGCGCCCACACAAACCCCCTTATGCTCCTGTTGACCCGCCTAAAGAAGGCCTTCGGGATAAGAATAGGGAGGCACTGGAACAGGAACAAAAACCTTGGGAGCACCGTCATCTATATTGACTGCACCCTACCCGCCAAGGACAGCGGCAACGCGTCCCACCTCTTAAACTCCTGCTCCATTTGCTCCACCAGCCTCGTGAAATTAAGTCTATGCAGGGCCCCCCAGCTCCTAGCCACCTGGACCCCCAAATACCTGAAGCTCCTCTCTGCCCTTTTTAGTGGGAGCTCGCTAATCCCCCTCTCCTGGTCCCCTGGGTGAACCACAAACAACTCGCTCTTCCCCATGTTGAGCTTGTACCCTGAGAAATCCCCGAACTCCCTGAGGATCCTCATTACCTCTGGCATTTCCCCACCGGGTCCACCACATTAGCAGAAAGTCGTCCGCATAGAGTGACACCCTATGCTCCTCCCCGCCCCGCACCAGCCCCTTCCAGTTCCTCGACTCCCTCAGTGCCATAGCCAGGGGCTCAATCGCCAGTGCGACGAGCCGGGGGGTCAGGGGACACTCCTGCCTCGTCCCTCGATGCAACCAAAAGTACTCAGACCTCCTCTTGTTCGTGGTCACACTCGCCATCGGGACCTCGTACAACAGCCTAACCCACCTGACGAACCCCTCCCCAAACCCAAACCTCTTCAGCACCTCCCACAGGTACCCCCACTCTAACCTATCGAAGGCTTTCTCCACGTCCATCGCCACCACTATCTCCGCCTGCCCCTCCCTCATCGGCATCATAATAACGTTCAGAACCCCTTATTGGCAATCGCAATTGGGCCTGAGGCATTTGCTCACTGTGTAGACTTGACCCTGAAATGCAGCCCTCGAAGCTACCCTGCAAGATAATGGCTACCCTGATCAGATCTTTGTTTGCTCTGCCTCTCACATGCTCACAAATGGGCCAAGTCCACCAATTTTAGACCTGAAAATTGTCCAATCTATCTTCAGTTACCCCGGTAATGTAAAGGATCTAGCCATTTCGTGCTGTGGCTGTGCAGTGGCAACCTGAGTGGTGTTTTCCACAACAGGATGCTGCCGTCGAGCCAAATAGACATTCTCCCCACCACACAAATGAGTAATTTTAATGCCAGGTCCCAACGTCTGGCGGATTGTATCAAACAACGTGTCTCTTCAGCTGTTCAAATAGGCAGTATTGATTATACTCAACCAGCTCGTTGTGGCTAAATTCAGACTATAATGTCTGATCTTGGATGTTATTCTGTGATTGTGCAGCACTTGCTACTAACGACCAGTTTAAGGTGATCGGTTGAAGTCGCAAGGAGCCGCTTACGCGTGCTAGAAGCTGCATATATTTGTACGCAAGGACCTTTCATGTCCTTGCGTCTTTTTGGAATAAACATGAGCTCCCTTGTGCATTTACCATGTCTGTCTTGACCAATCAAAGCTGACTTGCATACCAATGAGCACCCCTTTTTTCATGCAGTATAAATTGTTCCCGTTGAAATTTGGTATTCTTGCATCTGTCCTGATGAGTGCACGACAAAAAGCTTTGACAGCTTGTCTTTCTTAAGGGACTTTTTCCAGCAATGCTCACAGGCTGTTATTCAGATTCCCCTAAAATGTATCTGTAGTAATCAGCTCAACCTTTCAGTGTGGGAGTGAGTTCCACATTCTCATCACTCTAGGTAAAGACGTTTCTCTTGAATTCCCTGTGGGATTTATTGGTGACTGTCTTTTATTGATGGCCTCTAGTTCTGGACTGTACCACAAGTAGAAATATTGTCTCCACTGTCAAACCCTCTTATGTCCTCGGTGGTGCAGTGGTTAGCACTGCTGTCTCACGGCGCTGAGGACCTGGGTTCGATCCCCGCCCCGGGTCGCTGTCCGTGTGGAGTTTGCACATTCTCCCTGTGTTTGCGTGGGTTTCCTCCCACAATCCAAAGATGTGCAGGCTAGGTGGACTGGCCACGCTAAATTGCCCCTTAATTAGAAAAAATGTATTGAGCATTCTAAATTAAATTTTTTTTTAAACCCTCTTGTATCACTCCTCTGTCTCCTCTTTTCTAGAGAAATGTGTCCTGGCCTGTTCAATCTATCTTGACAGGGATGACATGTTTGCTCTAATATCGACTGTTTACATCATTTTCCAGTTGAGCTTCAACTCTTTTCAAGTTAAAACCCCAATAACCACCAGACAGTGACTGGGAATTAGAAATGTGTTGTGTGTTGACAGGTAGAGGATCGTTACTGCAGCCTGTACCTGCAGCATGCAAGCAGAGTGCGAGAGCTGGAGCTCAGCCTGGAGCAGTACCGGCAGCTTCACAGTAAAATTTATACCGTTCAGGGACAGCAAGTAAGTAACAACGAGCTGTGCTTGGGGGAGTGCTTGGCTGTTTCTGCTCGTTTTTACGGAATCGACATTGCTGATTTGAGAAACTAATATTTGTCTGACTGTGCGTCTGCCTCGCGTTCCTGTGTCATGTTGCCCCTCTCATTCCTGTGTTGTATTGCTAAATGTATTCAGTTCCATTTCCTTGGTAATGTTCAGATGTTTCTGTAACTCCCTTGGCAGAACTTGCTGGTTGAAGACGTTGAGGAATGTCTGGCCAGTGCAGATGAAGCTTATGAGGAAATGAAGAACCAGCAAGCGCGAATGCTTGAGCAGGTGAGCAGCTCAACTGAATTGATATTCAACTTGGTCCTGTCCCTCGCCCACTGCTGAGTGTACAGGTGTGATGTGGAGGAGGAGAATTTCCTACATCCACTGTTGGATAGGAATGCAGAATTCTGAGCCAGAGATCTGTGTCTTCACCCACTGTGACTGAACAGAGTGGGACACACTTCTTGAAAGGAAAAAGCTGAGGGGTGATCTTATTGTGTTCTTTAAATCCTGAAAAGGTTTTGATAGGATACGTGGAGGTCAGTGATCGCTTGCTCCATGGTCTACAGAGCAGCCATGGCCCCCGTCCTCCTGTAGGCATCAGGCAGCACAGTAGTTAGCACTGTTGCTTCACAGCAACGGGGTTTCAGGTTCGATTACCGGCTTGGATCATGGTCTGTGCGGAGTCTGCACGTTCTCCCCATGTCTGTGAGTTTCCTCCGGGTGCTCCGGTTTCCTCCCACAAGTCCCGAAAGACGTGCTGTTAGGTGAATTGGACATTCTGAATTCTCCCTCTGTGTACCCGAACAGGCGCCAGATGTGGCGGCTAGGGAATTTTCACAGTAACTTCATTGCAGTGTTAATATAAGCCTACTTGTGACAATAAGGATTATACATGGACAATGTACAACAGACACCTCAAATCCCTGCAAAGATATTACCAACGTTGCTCTGCAAAATCTTGGAAATCCACTGGCAGGGTAGACGAAGGAATGTGAGTGCCCTCTTCCAGGCCAATGTCCCCAGTATCGAGGCACTGGTCACGCTCGACCAGCTGTGATGGGCAGGTCAGACTTCCCACATGCCCAACACAAGACTCTCAAAACAAGTGCTGTACTCCGAGCTCCGCAATGGCAAGTGATCACCAGGAGGACAGGGGAAACCTGCACATCTTTGGGTTGTGCGGGCGAAACCCACGTATACACGGAGGGAATGTGCAAACTTCACACTGACAGTGATCCAGAGCCGGGATCGAACCTGGGACCTCGGTGCCATGAGGCAGCAGTGCTAACCACTGTGCTGCCCTCCTGTTTATAAAGAATTGAGTTTGAACTTTGAAATTTATCCTCTGGATGTGGGCTTCGCTGGCTCGGCCAGCAATTATTGACCATCTCTAATTGCCCTTGAGAGGGTGGTGGTGAGCTGCCTTGAACTGTTGCAGACCACGTGGTGTAGGTGCACCCACGGTGCTGTTAGGGAGAGAGATCCATGATTTTGAGCCAGCCACAGTGAAGGAATGGTGAGATATTTACAAGTCAGGATGGTGAGTGAATTGAGGGGGAACTTGGGGTGATGTCCCCCTTGTGTCTGCTCTCCCTTCCAGAGAATGTGGGTTTGGAATTTGCTGTTGGAGTTTGGTGAGTTCCTGCAGTGCATTTTGTAGATGGTACACACGGCTGCCACTGTTCATCAGTGCTGCGTGAGTGAATATTTAAGTTGGAGGAAAGGGTAGCAAACGAGTGGTTGTTGGAGCAACATCATCCAAGTAAGTGCGCCCAGGCAAGTGGGGAATATTCCATCACACTCCTGGGGCGAAATTCTCCGGTATGGGTGCGATGTCCGCCGACCGGCGCCCAAAACGGCGCAAATCAGTCGGGCATTGCGCCGCCCCAAAGGTGCGGAATCCTCCGCATCTTGGGGGGCCAAGCCCCAACCTTAAGGGGCTAGGCCTGCGCCATACTAATTTCCGCCCCGCCAGCTGGCGGAAAAGGCCTTTGGTGCCCCGCCAGCTGGCGCAGAAATGACATCTCCGGGCGGCGCATGCGCGTTAGCGGCCGCTCACGGCATCCCCGCGCATGCGCTGTGGAGGGAGTCTCTTTCGCCTCCGCCATGGTGGAGACCGTGGCGAAAGCGGAAGAAAAAGAGTGCCCCCACGGCACAGGCCCACCCGCGGATCGGTGGGCCCCGATCGCGGGCCAGGCCACCGTGGGGGCAACCCCCGGGGCCAGATTGCCCACGCCGCCTTGTCCCACCGGTAAGGTAGGTGGTTTAATCTACGCCGGCGGGACAGGCATTCTAGGAGCGGGACTTCGGCCCATCCGGGCCGGAGAATTGGGGGGGGCGCCCGCCAACCGGCGCGGCGCGATTCCCGCCCCCGCCGAATATATGGTGCCAGAGAATTCGGCAACCGGCGGGGGCGGGATTCACGCCAGACCCCGGCGATTCTCCGACCCGGCGGGGGGGGTCGTAGAATCTCGCCCCTGGTTAGTGCCTTGTAGGTGGTGGATGGGCTTTGTGGAGTCAGGAGGTGAGTTACTCTCCGCAGGATTCCCAGCCTCTGGCGTGCTTTTGCAGCCACTGTATTTACATGGCTGGGTCCAGTTCAGTTTCTGGTCAATGGTAACCCCCAGGATGTTGGTAGTGGGAAATTTGGCGATGGTAATTCCATTGAATGTCATGTGGAGATGTTTAGATTCACCATTGGAGATGATCCTTGCCTAGCACTAACGTGGAATGTGGCATCATCCCAAGCCTGAATGTTGGCCAGATCTTGCTGCATGTGGCCACGGACTGTGCTTCGTTACGTGAGGAGCTGTGAATGGAACCAAACTCTGCACAAAACATCCTCCTGATGACGAGAGTCACTGGTAGGTACAGGCTTTCTCTTCCTCCAGCCATAGACCATGGAATGACCAGCTCTCACTCCACAACGGGTGCAGTTTGCAACCACCCATTGCAGCAGTGGATCAGGAACAGCACAATCATCAGAATAGAAACTCGGCACCTGTCCTCTGATTAGAAAAACTTATTTTGTTGTTTTGTTCTGAATGTGGCCTTTTCTGCACAGCTGAAAGATGCCAGAGATCTCGCCCGGCAGAGTACCAACCAACTCCAAACCATCACCCAAGCAACGGCGAGGGCTCTGGAAGAGCAAACCGGCATGAGAAATCGAGCAGATGAGGCTGAATGGAAGACGGCAAATGTGAGTGCTTGTTGGTTCTGACCAAGGTCCATTAACTGTCACTTTGAATTAAAACTGGAGTTAACTGCCATAAGCCAGCATGTTCCACAAAAAAAATTCATTAGCGGGTGGCGCAGTGGTTAGCACTGCTAACTCACGGTGCCGAGGTCCCAGGTTCGGTCCCGGCTCTGGGTCACTGTCCGTGCGGAGTTTGCACATCCTCCCCATGTCTGCGTGGGTTTCGTCCCCACAACCCAAAGATGTGCAGGGTAGGTGGATTGGCCGCGCTAAATTGCCCCTTAATTGGAACTAAAAAAATTTATTATTCATTAACCTCTGGTGTTGCTATAGAAACCGATTTAGCAACATTAATTTTAGCTGCCTCGTTGAAAAATAACACTTTTCCTCTTGGCACAGCAAATGAGCAAATCACCCATACGTGCCGTACTGATGAGAACTGTGACCAAGTATGGTCTCTATTACTCACTTTCAAATAGCATCAGAAATGCGATTAGTTGAATCTGGATTCCCAGCTATGTGGCTAATGTATTGCGGCAACACGGGTTTGACCCTGGGGTAGATTGTTGGGTACTTACTGCAGGACGGTGTGGGCATTGTATCTGGCAGTGGCGCTATGTAGAGCTAGTTAAACGTTAATTCTCTGCTCTGCGGGCACTTGCCTACTCCCTAATGCACAGCCCATTATGTGTAGGTCATAGATTTGCACAGCAGAGGAGGCTATTTGACCCAGCTACTTGATGCTGGCTCTGCTTGAGGGAGCTGTCCAGCCCAATGAGTCACAATGCTCCCTGTTCTTTCACCATAGCTATGAAAGTCTCCTTTTCAAGTATTTATCCAATGTAGCCTTGCCTTGATTTTTGCTGTAATCATTCCCATGATAAAGCACAGAAGGAGGCCATTCAACCCATCTGTCTGTGCTGGCTCACTGAAGGAACAATTCACCGAGTCTCATTCACCTGCCTTCTCTCCCTCGACCTACAAATTCTTCATTTTCAGATAATCCTGTTCCTTGATTGATTCACCACCACTAACTCAGCCAGTGTGTCCCAGTTCCTAACCACTAGCTGCTTGCAATTGTTTTTGCCAATTACCTTAAACCTGTGCCCTCTGGTCTCAACAGGGGCTGTTTAGCACAGGGCTAAATCGCTGGCTTTGAAAGCAGACCAAGGCAGGCCAGCAGCTGGTTCAATTCCCGTACCAACCTCCCCGAACAGGCGCCGGAATGTGGCGACTAGGGGCTTTTCACAGTAACTTCATTTGAAGCCTACTTGTGACAATAAGCGATTTTCATTTCAAGTTACAGGTCCATTAAGAAAAATGGTATTTGCAAAAATAAAGGAAAGGGAAAATTAAGGGAGTGGACGGGAACAGACGGGAGGGTCCTTACGCAGCACAAATGGAAGTAAACTGGTATGATCTAATTGCTATTAAGGAGATATGGCTGCAGGGTGATCAATGCTGGGAACTGCATGTTCAAGGTATTTATTTATTATCTAAATGTAAAGCAGATTCAAAATGCGTCTGGGCAGAGGGATCTGGGTGGCTTTGTTCAAGAATCGCAGAAAGTTAGTATGCAGGTACAGTATGGAATTAAAAAAGACAAATGGAATTTTAGCTTCTTTTGCAAAAGGACTGGAGTATAAAAGTAGAGAAGTGTTGTTGCAATTGTATAGGGTGTGGGTGAGACCACATCTGGAGTATTGTGTCCAGTTTTGGTCTCCTTATTTGAGGAAGGATGTGGTGGCATTGGAGGCAGTTCAGAGGAGGGTCACCAGATTGATTTGGGGAATGAAGGGGTTGACGTACGAGGAGAGATTGAAGAATTTGGGCTTGTGCTTGCTGGAGTTCAGGAGAATGAGAGGGGTTTACATCGAGGTTTCTAAAATGCTGAAAGGGATTGATAAAGTAAACGTAGACCAAATGTTCCCCCTTGTGGAGCAATCGAGACAAGAGATCACAGATGTAGATTGAGAGGCGGTAGATTTCAAACTGAGATGAGGAGGAACTACTTCTCGCAGAGGGTGGTGAATTTGTGGAACTCGCTGCCCAATAGTGCGGTGGAGTCCGAATCATTAAATGGTTTCAAGAAGCAGATGGATATATTTCTGCTAAAGAAAAAACGGGTTAAAGGGATATGGGGAATAGGTAGGGAGGTGGATTTGAGACCAGGAAGAGATCAGCCAGGATCTGATTGAATGGTGGAGCAGGCTCGAAGGACTGAATTGTCGACTTCTGCTCCTATATTTAGCAAGAATAGGCAATAAGAAATGGGTAGCACTGTTAGACAGAGTATAAATCGGGAAATTAGAGATGCAAGTAACAAGAGTAGACTTTCAATCTATATATAGACTGTGTTATGGGAGAGGCGTTTTCAGAACCCCAAAATGTATCATGGAATTCAACCAACCTCCCCCTTTAATGGATTTGTTGCTTTTCCGAGCACACGGCTTGTTCCCTAGGTGTGGGATTACAATTATGGACACGTGGGTTTTTAAACACAAAACACTGTTTATTCCATGAGCTCAACTTAACATCTTAAATAAACATTGGATCTCTTAACACCCCTTACTTCAAAGATAACTCAGAAAATATTGCAACAGTAAATAACTCCTTAAAATGTTCCTTCAAACTTCCAAGAGACTTAACACCTTTAAACAGTATCACATCAGGTTAAAGGATATATATATTTTCTGTAGAATGGCAGAGATCTCTGGACACACACAGACACATCCAAGCTGTTGTCTCAAACTGGCTTTCTACTTTTAAACTGCTCTCAGCAAAACCAGCCAGGCACTTTTTAGGTGCAAAACCAAGGTGCCAAAATGTCTGAACTGAGCTGAGCTCCACCCACTCTATGACATCACTGCTTTCTTAAAGGTACATTGCTTAAACATCCAGTTCTTAAAGGCACTCTCGCATATAAGGAAAGTAGAAAGGAACTTAAGCAAGGAGTCAGGAGGGCTAGAAGGGGTCACGAAAAGTAATTGACAAATAGGGTTAAGGAAAATCCCAAGGCTTTTTACACGTACATAAAAAGCAAGAGGGTAGCCAGGGAAAGGGTTGGCCCACTGAAGGATAGGCAAGGGAATCTATGTGTGGAGCCAGAGGAAATGGGCGAGGTACTAAATGAATACTTTGCATCAGTATTCACCAAAGAGAAGAAATTGGTAGATGTTGAGTCTGGAGAAGGGTGTGTAGATAGCCTGGGTCACATTGAGATCCAAAAAGACGAGGTGTTGGGTGTCTTAAAAAATATTAAGGTAGATAAGTCCCCAGGGCCTGATGGAATCTACCCCAGAATACTGAAGGAGGCTGGAGAGGAAATTGCTGAGGCCTTGACAGAAATCTTTGGATCCTCGCTGTCTTCAGGGGATGTCCCGGAGGACTGGAGAATAGCCAATGTTGTTCCTCTGTTTAAGAAGGGTAGCAAGGATAATCCCGGGAACTACAGGCCGGTGAGCCTTACTTCAGTGGTAGGGAAATTACTGGAGAGAATTCTTCGAGACACGATCTACTCCCATTTGGAAGCAAATGGACGTATTAGTGAGAGGCAGCACGGTTTTGTGAAGGGGAGGTCGTGTCTCACTAACTTGATTGAGTTTTTCGAGGAGGTCACTAAGATGATTGATGCAGGTAGGGCAGTGGATGTCTATATGGACTTCAGTAAGGCCTTTGACAAGGTCCCTCATGGTAGACTAGTACAAAAGGTGAAGTCACACGGGATCAGGGGTGAGCTGGCAATGTGGATACAGAACTGGCTAGGCCATAGAAGGCAGAGAGTAGCAATGGAAGGATGCTTTTCTCATTGGAGGGCTGTGACCAGTGGTGTTCCACAGGGATCAGTGCTGGGACCTTTGCTCTTTGTAGTATATATAAATGATTTGGAGGAAAATGTAACTGGTCTGATTAGTAAGTTTGCAGACGACACAAAGGTTGGTGGAATTGCGGATAGCGATGAGGACTGTCGGAGGATACAGCAGGATTTAGATTGTTTGGAGACTTGGGCGGAGAGATGGCAGATGGAGTTTAATCCGGACAAATGTGAGGTAATGCATTTTGGAAGGTCTAATGCAGGTAGGGAATATACAGTGAATGGTAGAACCCTCAAGAGTATTGAAAGTCAAAGAGATCTAGGAGTACAGGTCCACAGGTCATTGAAAGGGGCAACACAGGTGGAGAAGGTAGTCAAGAAGGCATACGGCATGCTTGCCTTCATTGGCCGGGGCATTGAGTATAAGAATTGGCAAGTCATGTTGCAGCTGTATAGAATCTTAGTTAGGCCACACTTGGAGTATAGTGTTCAATTCTGGTCGCCACACTACCAGAAGGATGTGGAGGCTTTAGAGAGGGTGCAGAAGAGATTTACCAGAATGTTGCCTGGTATGGAGGGCATTAGCTATGAGGAGCGGTTGAATAAACTTGGTTTGTTCTCACTGGAACGAAGGAGGTTGAGGGGAGACCTGATAGAGGTATATAAAATTATGAGGGGCATAGACAGAGTGGATAGTCAGAGGCTTTTCCCCAGGGCAGAGGGGTCAATTACTAGGGGGCATAGGTTTAAGGTGAGAGGGGCAAGGTTTAGAGTAGATGTACGAGGCAAGTTTTTTACGCAGAGGGTAGTGGGTGCCTGGAACTCGCTACCGGAGGAGGTGGTGGAAGCAGGGACGATAGTGACATTTAAGGGGCATCTTGACAAATACATGAATAGGGTGGGAATAGAGGGATACGGACCCAGGAAGTGTAGAAGATTGTAGTTTAGTCGGGCAGCATGGTCGGCACGGGCTTGGAGGGCCGAAGGGCCTGTTCCTGTGCTGTACATTTCTTTGTTCTTTGTTTGCATGACAACTGGGTAAACCTAATTAGCATTAATACCGAGGGGGACCAAATTCCTAGGTTATATGAGATATTGAGGAACCAACGAGCGAACAGGATATTTTAAATCTTGTATTGTGCAATGAGAAAGGGCTAGTTAATCTTGTAAAGGTATCTTTCGGGAAGATTACGCATAAGATGATAGAATTTCACATGAGGTTTGAAAGTCATGTTGTTCAATCCAAGATTGGGTCTTTTATCTAAACAAAGGAAACTACGAAGGTGTGAGGGCAAAGTTGGCTGATGTAGACTGGGGGACATCGGTCTGATAGTAAGTAAAGTCGCTGAGGTCCCAGATGACCAGAGGCTGCTTTCCCCTTTGAGGATCACCCCGCCTCGGGCGAGGGACAAGGCTGAGAAGCCGGTAAAGGAATTGAACCTGCGCTGTCCAGCCAACTGGGCTAAACTGGTAGACAGGCAATTAATACATGGTTTACAGAAAGTTTACATTCCTTTTTGAAGCATAAAAACCCAGCATGAAAGGTAATACAATCATAGCTAACTAGAGAAGTTAAAAAGATTGCATCAAAGAGAAAGTTTCCAGAAAATATGAGCCTGAAGGTTTGGGACATTTTCAAATTCAACAAAGAATGATCAAGAAACTGAAAAACAATATAGAATCTAAAAGTAAACTAGTGAGAGACATAAAGGTGGACTGTAAAAGATTGTATAGGTGTGTAAAATGGAGAAGATTAGTGAAGGCATAACAACCGTGGGCCCAGCAGGTGCAGTGACAGTAAATGTTCTAACCGGAAATGGCCAAGAAACTAAAAGCCTTTGCGTCTGTCTTCAGCAGAAGATACAAAAACCTTCATGAATTATTAGCGAATCAAGGGACTGGTGGGAATGGGGAAGTGACAGAAATTGGTATGAATAGAAGTAGCACTGAAGACAATAATGGGCTGCAAATTGATGAATCCCAGAGTGTTGAAAGAGGCACGTGCAGAAATGGTGCATGTTGCACATTCTCCCCGTGTTGCGTGGGTTTCGCCCCCACGACCCAAAGATGTGCAGGATAGGTGGATTGGACACGCTAAATTGCCCTTTGGAAAAAAAATGAATTGGGTACTCTAAAATATATATTTTTAAAAAGAAATGGTGGTTGTGTTGGTGTCCATCTATCAAAATTCTATAGATTCTGGAACATTTCCTGCAGATTGCAAATTAGCAAATGTAACCGCATTATTTAAGGTAGATGGGAGAGAGCAAGCAGGGAGCTACACACCTGTTCGCCTGACGTCAGCAGTACCAAACATGCTAGAATCTATTTTTTTTTCCTCTCAATTAAGGGACAATTTAACGTGGCCAATACTCCTACCCTGCACATCTTTTTGGGTTGTGGGGGTGAAACCCACGCAGACACGGGGAAAATGTGCAAACTCCACACGGACAGTGACCTGGGGCCAGGATCGAACCTGGGACCTCGGTGCCGTGAGGCAGCAGTGTTAACCATTGTGGCATCTATTCTAAAGGATGTAATAACTGGGGCACTTAGAAAATAATGGTAGGATTGAGTGTAGTCAGCACTGATTTCTGAAAATCATGGTGACAAACCTTTGAGCTTTTGTGAGTGACACTAGCAGAATTGATAAGAGGGAAACTAATTGGGCAGCATGGTAGCACAGTTACTTCACAGCTCCAGGGTCCCAGGTTTGATTCCCGGCTTGGTTCACTGTCTGCAGAGTCTGCACATTCTCCCCGTGTCTGCGTGGGTTTCCTCCGGGTGCTCCGGTTTCCTCTCTCAGTCCAAAGATGTGCAGGTTGGGTGGATTGGTCATGATAAATTGCCCATAGTGTTCAAAAAGGTTAGGTGGGGTTTCTGGGTTGTGGGGATAGGGTGGAGGTGTGGACTTAGGTGGGTTGTTCATTCCAGTGCAGACTCGATGGGCCAAATGGCCTCCTTCTGCACTTGTGTACCTGTCTATGAATATAGTGTATTTGGACTTTCAGAAGGCTTTTGATAACCTCCACACAGGAGGTTAATCCAAATTGGAGAACATGGGATTGGGGGTAATATCTTGCAATAGATTGAGAATTGGTTAACGGACAGAAAACGGGAATAAACAGGTTGGGGTCCCAGCTTTCCACAATCTATGTCCAATATTTGGATGCGGGGACCAAGTTTGCGGATGAGACAAAACCAGGTGGGAATGTAACATCTTATTTTTTTATTTTTCATAAATTTAGAGTAGCCAATTATTTTTCTTTTCCAATTAAGGGGCAATTTAGCGTGGCTTAAATAGGGTGTTCTTTCCAAGGGCCGGTGCAGACTCGATGGGCTGAATGTCCTCCTCCTGCACTGTAAATTCTATGAAACTAACTGGACTTAACTTTGCACCCTTTTATGAACAAGGGTGCAGCATTTGCAATTCTCCAGCCCACTGGTACCACCCTGAGGAGGGTTTAATCAATTTTTAATGACACTCTGCTGGGATCTTTCCTGTTCAACACCTCTGCTGTGGCAATATAGACCACATCTCTCATCAGGATCTTTTAATTGGGATGGGATGACGTTTACCATCATCCTCTCTGTTTAATGCCCTGGCTTGCATTCAAATGTGCCGTGTATAAATGTATGCTTTTGTAGCCCAGATGCAACAGGAGTTGGAACAAACTGCCTACGAACGCCGTGAAGCGCGGGACAAAGTGAAACGATTGGACTGTGAGAACCTGCAGCTGAAATCTGGTAGGTCGGGAGAGGGGACAGTGCTGCCAATCTGGTAGGTCGGGAGAGGGGACAATGCTGCCAGTCTGGTAGGTTGGGAGAGGGAACAGTGCTGCCAATCTGGTAGGTCGGGAGAGGGGACAGTGCTGCCAGTCTGGTAGGTCGGGAGAGGGGACAGTGCTGCCAGTCTGGTAGGTCGGGAGAGGGGACAGTGCTGCCAATCTGGTAGGTCGGGAGAGGGGACAGTGCTGCCAGTCTGGTAGGTCGGGAGAGGGGACAGTGCTGCCAGTCTGGTAGGTCGGGAGAGGGGACAGTGCTGCCAATCTGGTAGGTTGGGAGAGGGAACAGTGCTGCCAATCTGGTAGGTTGGGAGAGGGAACAGTGCTGCCAATCTGGTAGGTCTGGAGAGGGGACAGTGCTGCCAGTCTGGTAGGTCGGGAGAGGGGACAGTGCTGCCAATCTGGTAGGTTGGGAGAGGGAACAGTGCTGCCAATCTGGTAGGTTGGGAGAGGGGACAGTGCTGCCAGTCTGGTAGGTCGGGAGAGGGGACAGTGCTGCCAGTCTGGTAGGTCGGGAGAGGGGACAGTGCTGCCAATCTGGTAGGTTGGGAGAGGGAACAGTGCTGCCAATCTGGTAGGTTGGGAGAGGGAACAGTGCTGCCAATCTGGTAGGCCGGGAGAGGGGACAGTGCTGCCAATCTGGTAGGTCTGGAGAGGGGACAGTGCTGCCAGTCTGGTAGGTTGGGAGAGGGCACAGTGCTGCCAGTCTGGTAGGTCGGGAGAGGGGACAGTGCTGCCAATCTGGTAGGTCGGGAGAGGGGACAGTGCTGCCAGTCTGGTAGGTCGGGAGAGGGGACAATGCTGCCAGTCTGGTAGGTCGGGAGAGGGGACAGTGCTGCCAGTCTGGTAGGTTGGGAGAGGGGACAGTGCTGCCAGTCTGGTAGGTCGGGAGAGGGGACAGTGCTGCCAATCTGGTAGGTTGGGAGAGGGGACAGTGCTGCCAGTCTGGTAGGTCGGGAGAGGGGACAATGCTGCCAGTCTGGTAGTTCGGGAGAGGGGACAATGCTGCCAGTCTGGTAGGTCGGGAGAGGGGACAGTGCTGCCAGTCTGGTAGGTCGGGAGATGGGACAGTGCTGCCAGTCTGGTAGGTTGGGAGAGGGGACAGTGCTGCCAGTCTGGTAGGTCGGGAGAGGGGACAGTGCTGCCAATCTGGTAGGTTGGGAGAGGGGACAGTGCTGCCAGTCTGGTAGGTTGGGAGAGGGAACAGTGCTGCCAATCTGGTAGGTCGGGAGAGGGGACAGTGCTGCCAGTCTGGTAGGTTGGGAGAGGGAACAGTGCTGCCAATCTGGTAGGTCGGGAGAGGGGACAGTGCTGCCAATCTGGTAGGTCGGGAGAGGGTACAATGCTGCCAATCTGGTAGGTCGGGAGAGGGGACAGTGCTGCCAATCTGGTAGGTCGGGAGAGGGGACAATGCTGCCAGGCTGGTAGGTCGGGTGAGGGGACAATGCTGCCAGTCTGGTAGGTCGGGTGAGGGGACAATGCTGCCAGGCTGGTAGTCTGGTATGTCGGGTGAGGGGACAATGCTGCCAGTCTGGTAGGTCTGGAGAGGGGACAGTGCTGCCAATCTGGTAGGTCGGGTGAGGGGACAGTGCTGCCAGTCTGGTAGGTCGGGAGAGGGGACAGTGCTGCCAGTCTGGTAGGTCGGGAGAGGGGACAGTGCTGCCAGTCTGGTAGGTCTGGAGAGGGGACAGTGCTGCCAATCTGGTAGGTCGGGAGAGGGGACAGTGCTGCCAATCTGGTAGGTCGGGAGAGGGGACAGTGCTGCCAATCTGGTAGGTCGGGAGAGGGGACAGTGCTGCCAATCTGGTAGGTCGGGAGAGGGGACAGTGCTGCCAATCTGGTAGGTCGGGAGAGGGGACAGTGCTGCCAATCTGGTAGGTCGGGAGAGGGGACAGTGCTGCCAATCTGGTAGGTCGGGAGAGGGGACAGTGCTGCCAATCTGGTAGGTCGGGAGAGGGGACAGTGCTGCCAATCTGGTAGGTCTGGAGAGGGGACAGTGCTGCCAATCTGGTAGGTCGGGAGAGGGGACAGTGCTGCCAATCTGGTAGGTCGGGAGAGGGGACAGTGCTGCCAATCTGGTAGGTCGGGAGAGGGGACAGTGCTGCCAATCTGGTAGGTCGGGAGAGGGGACAGTGCTGCCAGTCTGGTAGGTCGGGAGAGGGGACAGTGCTGCCAATCTGGTAGGTCGGGAGAGGGGACAGTGCTGCCAATCTGGTAGGTCTGGAGAGGGGACAGTGCTGCCAGTCTGGTAGGTCGGGAGAGGGGACAGTGCTGCCAATCTGGTAGGTCGGGAGAGGGGACAGTGCTGCCAATCTGGTAGGTTGGGAGAGGGGACAGTGCTGCCAATCTGGTAGGTCGGGAGAGGGGACAATGCTGCCAGTCTGGTAGGTCTGGAGAGGGGACAGTGCTGCCAATCTGGTAGGTCTGGAGAGGGGACTGTGCTGCCAGGCTGGTAGGTCGGGAGAGGGGACAGTGCTGCCAATCTGGTAGGTCGGGAGAGGGGACAATGCTGCCAGTCTGGTAGGTCGGGAGAGGGGACAGTGCTGCCAATCTGGTAGGTTGGGTGAGGGGACAATGCTGCCAGTCTGGTAGGTCTGGAGAGGGGACAGTGCTGCCAATCTGGTAGGTCGGGAGAGGGGACAGTGCTGCCAATCTGGTAGGTCTGGAGAGGGGACAGTGCTGCCAATCTGGTAGGTCGGGAGAGGGGACAGTGCTGCCAATCTGGTAGGTCTGGAGAGGGGACAGTGCTGCCAATCTGGTAGGTCGGGTGAGGGGACAGTGCTACCAGGCTGGTAGGTCGGGAGAGGGGACAGTGCTGCCAATCTGGTAGGTCGGGAGAGGGGACAATGCTGCCAATCTGGTAGGTCGGGAGAGGGGACAGTGCTGCCAGTCTGGTAGGTTGGGAGAGGGGACAGTGCTGCCAGTCTGGTAGGTTGGGAGAGGGGACAATGCTGCCAATCTGGTAGGTCGGGAGAGGGGACAGTGCTGCCAATCTGGTAGGTCGGGAGAGGGGACAGTGCTGCCAATCTGGTAGGTTGGGTGAGGGGACAATGCTGCCAGTCTGGTAGGTTGGGAGAGGGGACAATGCTGCCAGTCTGGTAGGTCGGGAGAGGGGACAGTGCTGCCAATCTGGTAGGTCGGGAGAGGGGACAATGCTGCCAGTCTGGTAGGTCGGGAGAGGGGACAATGCTGCCAGTCTGGTAGGTTGGGAGAGGGGACAATGCTGCCAGGCTGGTAGGTCGGGAGAGGGGACAGTGCTGCCAATCTGGTAGGTCGGGAGAGGGGACAATGCTGCCAGTCTGGTAGGTTGGGAGAGGGGACAATGCTGCCAGGCTGGTAGGTCGGGAGAGGGGACAGTGCTGCCAATCTGGTAGGTTGGGTGAGGGGACAATGCTGCCAGTCTGGTAGGTCGGGAGAGGGGACAGTGCTGCCAATCTGGTAGGTCGGGAGAGGGGACAATGCTGCCAGTCTGGTAGGTTGGGAGAGGGGACAATGCTGCCAGGCTGGTAGGTCGGGAGAGGGGACAGTGCTGCCAATCTGGTAGGTCGGGAGAGGGGACAGTGCTGCCAGTCTGGTATGTCGGGTGAGGGGACAATGCTGCCAGTCTGGTAGGTCGGGTGAGGGGACAATGCTGCCAGTCTGGTAGGTCGGGTGAGGGGACAATGCTGCCAATCTGGTAGGTCGGGAGAGGGGACAGTGCTGCCAATCTGGTAGGTCGGGAGAGGGGACAGTGCTGCCAATCTGGTAGGTCTGGAGAGGGGACAGTGCTGCCAGTCTGGTAGGTCGGGAGAGGGGACAATGCTGCCAGTCTGGTAGGCCGGGTGAGGGGACAATGCTGCCAGGCTGGTAGGTCGGGAGAGGGGCCAATGCTGCCAATCTGGTAGGTCGGGAGAGGGGACAGTGCTGCCAGTCTGGTATGTCGGGTGAGGGGACAATGCTGCCAGTCTGGTAGGTCGGGTGAGGGGACAATGCTGCCAGTCTGGTAGGTCGGGTGAGGGGACAATGCTGCCAGGCTGGTAGGTCGGGTGAGGGGACAATGCTGCCAGTCTGGTAGGTCGGGAGAGGGGACAGTGCTGCCAGGCTGGTAGGTCGGGTGAGGGGACAATGCTGCCAGTCTGGTAGGTCGGGAGAGGGGACAATGCTGCCAGTCTGGTAGGTCGGGTGAGGGGACAATGCTGCCAGTCTGGTAGGTCGGGAGAGGGGACAATGCTGCCAGTCTGGTAGGTCGGGAGAGGGGACAGTGCTGCCAGGCTGGTAGGTCGGGAGAGGGGACAGTGCTGCCAGTCTGGTAGGTCGGGTGAGGGGACTGTGCTGCCAATCTGGTAGGTCGGGAGAGGGGACAGTGCTGCCAGTCCTGTAGGTCGGGAGAGGGGACAGTGCTGCCAGTCCTGTAGGTCGGGTGAGGGGACAATGCTGCCAGTCCTGTAGGCAGGGAGAGGGGACAATGCTGCCATCTCTCCAGCTGGAAGATTTTTGATTAAATCTCACTCTAAATTCAAAACTTCACTTTTTTATCAATCTAGTTCATGGAATGTAGGTGTCACTAGCTAGACCAGCATTAAGGTGCCAATACCTAACTTGACGATAAGTCGGGGGATAAGCCGCTTTTCTTGACTAGCAGTCCATGTGGTGTAGGTACACCCACAGTGCTGTTAGTGAGGGAGTTACAGGACAGTGAAGGAATGGAGATATTATTCCAAGTCCGGGTGGTGTGTGATTTGAAGGGGAACCTGCAGGTGGCGGTGTTCACGTACATCTGCTGCCCTCGTCCTTTTAGGTGATAGAGGTCACCGGTTTGGAAGGAATGCAGTGCAAGGGGCGTGCAGCACTGTTCCAGCTTCTGTTTCTTGAATGAAACATTAAACCAATGCCGTGTCTGCTTGGCACTGTTCACCTTGGGGAGAAGATTGGAGAGGTTGGCACTGTTCACCTCGGAGAGGTTGGCACTGTTCACCTCGGAGAGGTTGGCACTGTTCACCTCGGAGAGAAGAAGGCTAAGAGGAGATTTGATGGAAATGTTCAAAATCATGAATGGGAGGGGTCAAGTAATGTGAATGCGGGCGTGGCTGTGTTTTTTCAAGACTGGGTGATGGTGCACAGAGGTGGGCTCGGTTGATCCTTGATTGATTTGGGCGGCACGGTAGCACAGTGGTTAGCACTGCTGCCTCACAGCCCCAGAGATCTGGATTTGTTCCGGACTCAGGTCACTGTCTGTGTGGAATCTGCATGTCTCCCCGTGCCTGTGCGCTGGTTTTCTCCCACAGTCCAAAGATGGTGGATTGGCCGCACTGTAATGCCCCTTGGTGTCCAGGGTGTGGTGAAGGAGGTGCAGTGTCCAGGGTGTGGTGAAGGAGGTGCAGTGTCCAGGGTGTGGTGCAGGAGGTGCAGTGTCCAGGGTGTGGTGAAGGAGGTGCAGTGTCCAGGGTGTGGTGAAGGAGGTGCAGTGTCCAGGGTGTGGTGAAGGAGGTGCAGTGTCCAGGGTGTGGTGAAGGGGGTGCAGTGTCCAGGGTGTGGTGAAGGAGGTGCAGTGTCCAGGGTGTGGTGCAGGAGGTGCAGTGTCCAGGGTGTGGTGAAGGAGGTGCAGTGTCCAGGGTGTGGTGAAGGAGGTGCAGTGTCCAGGGTGTGGTGCAGGAGGTGCAGTGTCCAGGGTGTGGTGAAGGAGGTGCAGTGTCCAGGGTGTGGTGAAGGAGGTGCAGTGTCCAGGGTGTGGTGCAGGAGGTGCAGTGTCCAGGGTGTGGTGAAGGAGGTGCAGTGTCCAGGGTGTGGTGAAGGAGGTGCAGTGTCCAGGGTGTGGTGCAGGAGGTGTAGGACTGGCTGGGGTATGGGTTTTGGGCCCTGCTGGAGGTCCTCGGTGCTGACTTTGTGTTGGAATGTGCTGTGCTGGGCCAGGTCGTGGCTGTAGCTGGTTTCCTGTTGTCCCCTGGAGCTTGGGCTATCCCTTCTCGAAGGTTCTTTTTTACTGAAATCCTGAGTGGGCTCTTCTGAGCAGAGTCCTGCACTTTGGTCGATACCCTGTTGCCCTCTCCGTGCGGCCGGGGCGCTTTTTTATTTGATTGAGGGTGGGCGTGTGCCTGGAGAATACGGACCCACGGATTAGATCCTGACCCTTTGTTAACCTGTAATCCATTCCTGGTAATTCCCAGGCCCTGTTGTTGGGAGGCGTAAATGGTACTGATCATCATGCAAATATATAGCTGTCCTCTGTAATTGTTTGGAATGATGTTGGTTCTGTACTGGGCCTGAAGACTGGGGTTATGTTGGGTGATATATATGTAACAACCCTTTATAACTGTGCTTCCCGCAAAACATCTTTTTTTTTTAATGGGTGGGTATAGAGAATCCGTGATTGGTCCCTGCAGGGGTACAGACGGGTCTGCTATCTGAGGAGAGGAGGTTGTGGTGGGTTGTTGGTGCCTCCTGCTGCTGCTGGAATTGAGGGGGATGTATAATGGTGCGCGCCCGAACATCTGTAATTGCAAACAGTGGCCGCGTGGGAAGGTGTGCACCATTTTACCAACTTTTCATGGCTTTATCCTGTTTCTCCCTTCACTGGTGGGGTTTTGGAGGTATTGAATTATTCCTAATGATTGTATTAAGCCAATTGTACTGTTCTCCTGAACCCCCTCTGTATTCATGTGTGTGGAACCTTTTCTTGTGGTGCTGGACTATTCCTGTGGTTTACAAAGAACAAAGAAAATTACAGCACAGGAACAGGCCCTTCGGCCCTCCCAGCCTGCGCCGATCCAGATCCTTTATCTAAACCTGTCGCCTATTTTTCAAGGATCTACTTCCCTCTGTTCCCCGCCCGTTCATATATCTGTCTGGATGCATCTTAAATGATGCTATCGTGCCCGCCTCTACCACCTCCGCTGGCAAAGCGTTCCAGGCACCCACCACCCTCTGTGTAAAAAACTTTCCACGCACATCTCCCTTAAACCTTACCCCTCTCACCTTGAAATCGTGACCCCTTGTAATTGACACCCCCACTCTTGGAAAAAGCTTGTTGCTATCCACCCTGTCCATACCTCTCATAATTTTGTAGACCTCAATCAGGTCCCCCCTCAATCTCCGTCTTTCCAACGAAAACAATCCTAATCTACTCAACCTTTCTCCATGGCTAGCACCCTCCATACCAGGCAACATCCTGGTGAACCTCCTCTGCACCCTCTCTAAAGCATCCACATCCTTCTGGTAATGTGGCGACCAGAACTGCACGCAGTATTCCAAATGTGACCTAACCAAAGTCCTATACAACTGTAACATGACCTGCCGACTCTTGTACTCAATACCCCGTCCGATGAAGGCAAGCATGCTGTATGCCTTCTTTTTTTTTTTTAATAATATTTTATTGAAAATTTTTGGTCAACCAACACAGTACATTGTGCATCCTTTACACAACATTGTAACAATACAGATAATAATGACCTTTTTAAATTTAAACAAAAACAACAACAAATAAATAAATATTAAATAACAAAAAATAAAAACTAGCCCTAATTGGCAACTGCCTTGTCTCAGGCCACACACCCCCCCCATCCCCCCCCCATCCCTCTTCCCCCCCCCCCCCCCCCATCCCCCCCCCATCCCTCTCCCCCCCCCCCCCCCCCCAAGTCCTGCGCCGCTGCTGCTGCCTTCTTTGTTCTCCCCTATCTATCTTTCCGCAAGATATTCGACGAACGGTTGCCACCGCCTAGTAAACCCTTGAGCCGACCCCCTTAGGACGAACTTAATCCGCTCTAACTTTATGAACCCCGCCATATCATTTATCCAGGTCTCCACCCCCGGGGGCTTGGCTTCTTTCCACATTAGCAATATTCTGCGCCGGGCTACTAGGGACGCAAAGGCCAAAACATCGGCCTCTCTCGCCTCCTGCACTCCCGGCTCTTGTGCAACCCCAAATATAGCCAACCCCCAGCTTGGTTCGACCCGGACTCCTACTACTTTCGAAAGCACCTTTGTCACCCCCATCCAAAACCCCTGTAGTGCCGGGCATAACCAAAACATATGGGTATGATTCGCTGGGCTTCTCGAGCACCTCGCACACCTATCCTCCACCCCAAAAAATTTACTGAGCCGTGTTCCAGTCATATGTGCCCTGTGTAATACCTTAAACTGAATCAGGCTTAGCCTGGCGCACGAGGACGACGAGTTTACCCTGTTTAGGGCATCTGCCCACATCCCCTCCTCAATCTCCTCCCCTAGCTCTTCTTCCCATTTCCCTTTTAGTTCGTCCATCATAGTCTCCCCTTCGTCTCTCATTTCCCTATATATATCCGACACCTTACCGTCCCCCACCCATTTCTTTGAGATGACTCTGTCCTGCACCTCTTGTGTCGGGAGCTGCGGGAATTCCCTCACCTGTTGCCTCGCAAAAGCCCTCAATTGCATGTACCTGAATGCATTCCCTTGGGGCAACCCATATTTCTCGGTCAGCGCTCCCAGACTCGCAAACTTCCCATCCACAAATAGATCTTTCAATTGCGTTATACCTGCTCTTTGCCACATTCCATATCCCCCATCCATTCCCCCCGGGGCAAACCTATGGTTGTTTCTTATCGGGGACCTCCCCAGTGCTCCGGTCTTTCCCCTATGTCGTCTCCACTGTCCCCAAATCTTCAGTGTAGCTACCACCACCGGACTCGTGGTATAGTTCCTTGGTGAGAACGGCAATGGGGCTGTCACCATAGCCTGCAGGCTGGTCCCCCTACAGGACGCCCTCTCTAATCTCTTCCACGCCGCTCCTTCCTCCTCTCCCATCCACTTACTCACCATTGAAATATTAGCGGCCCAATAATACTCACTTAGGCTCGGTAGTGCCAGCCCCCCCCCTTTCCCTACTACGCTGTAAGAATCCCTTCCTCACTCTCGGAGTCTTCCCGGCCCAAACAAAACCCATGATACTCTTTTCTATCCTTTTGAAAAAAGCCTTCGTGATCACCACCGGGAGACACTGAAACACAAAGAGGAATCTCGGGAGGACCACCATCTTAACCGCCTGCACCCTCCCTGCCATTGACAATGCTACCATATCCCATCTCTTGAAATCTTCCTCCATCTGTTCCACCAACCGCGTCAAATTTAGCCTGTGCAATGTGCCCCAATTCTTAGCTATCTGGATCCCCAGGTAACGAAAGTCTCTTGTTACCTTCCTCAACGGTAGGTCTTCTATTTCTCTACTCTGCTCCCCTGGATGCACCACAAACAGCTCACTCTTCCCCATGTTCAATTTATATCCTGAAAAATCCCCAAACTCCCCAAGTATCCGCATTATTTCTGGCATCCCCTCCGCTGGATCCGCCACATATAGTAGCAGATCATCCGCATATAAAGATACCCGGTGTTCTTCTCCTCCCCTAAGTATTCCCCTCCATCCCTTGGAACCTCTCACGCTATCGCCAGGGGCTCAATCGCCAGTGCAAACAGTAATGGGGACAGAGGACATCCCTGCCTTGTCCCTCTATGGAGCCGAAAATATGCCGATCCCCGTCCATTCGTGACCACACTCGCCACTGGGGCCCTATACAACAGCTGCACCCATCTAACATACCCCTCTCCGAACCCAAATCTCCTCAACACCTCCCACAGATAATCCCACTCCACTCTATCAAATGCTTTCTCGGCATCCATCGCCACTACTATCTCCGTTTCACCCTCTGGTGGAGCCATCATCATTACCCCTAACAACCTCCGTATGTTCGTGTTCAGCTGTCTCCCCTTCACAAACCCAGTTTGGTCCTCATGAACCACCCCCGGGACACATTCCTCTATTCTCATTGCCATTACCTTGGCCAAGACCTTGGCATCTACATTGAGGAGGGAGATTGGTCTGTAGGACCCGCATTGTAGCGGATCCTTTTCCTTCTTTAAAAGAAGCGATATCGTTGCTTCTGACATAGTCGGGGGCAGTTGTCCCCTTTCCTTTGCCTCGTTAAAGGTCCTCTTCAGTAGCGGGGCGAGCAAGTCCAAATATTTTCTGTAAAATTCAACTGGGAATCCGTCCGGTCCCGGGGCCTTTCCCGTCTGCATGTTCCTAATTCCTTTCACCACTTCTTCTACCGTGATCTGTGCTCCCAATCCCATCCTTTCCTGCTCTTCCACCTTGGGAATTTCCAGCCGATCCAAAAAGTCCATCATTCTCTCCCTCCCATCCGGGGGTTGAGCTTCATACAATTTTTTATAAAATGTCTTAAACACTTCATTCACTCTCTCCGCTCCCCGCTCCGTCTCTCCATCTTCGTCTCTCACCCCCCCCCTATTTCCCTCGCTGCTCCCCTTTTCCTCAATTGGTGTGCCAGCAATCTGCTCGCCTTCTCTCCATATTCATACTGTACACCCTGCGCCTTCCTCCATTGTGCCTCTGCAGTGCCTGTGGTCAGCAAGTCAAATTCCACATGCAGCCTTTGCCTTTCCCTATACAGTCCCTCCTCCGGTGCTTCCGCATACTGTCTGTCCACCCTCAAAAGTTCTTGCAACAACCGCTCCCGTTCCTTACTCTCCTGCTTCCCTTTATGTGTCCTTATTGATATCAGCTCCCCCCTAACCACCGCCTTCAACGCCTCCCAGACCACTCCCACCTGAACCTCCCCATTGTCATTGAGTTCCAAGTACTTTTCAATGCATCCCCTCACCCTTAAGCACACCCCCTCATCCGCCATTAGTCCCATGTCCATTCTCCAGGGTGGACGCCCTCTTGTTTCCTCCCCTATCTCCAAGTCTACCCAGTGTGGGGCATGATCCGAAATGGCTATAGCCGTATATTCCGTTCCCCTCACCCTCGGGATCAATGCCCTACCCAACACAAAAAAGTCGATGCGTGAATAGACTTTATGGACATAGGAGAAAAACGAGAACTCCTTACTCCTAGGTCTACTGAATCTCCACGGGTCCACCCCTCCCATCTGCTCCATAAAATCCTTAAGCACCTTGGCTGCTGCCGGCCTCCTACCAGTCCTGGACTTCGACCTATCCAGCCTTGGTTCCAACACCGTGTTAAAGTCTCCCCCCATTATCAGCTTTCCGGTCTCTAGGTCTGGGATGCGTCCTAGCATTCGCCTCATAAAATTGGCATCGTCCCAATTCGGGGCATACACGTTTACCAACACCACCATCTCTCCCTGTAATTTGCCACTCACCATCACGTATCTGCCCCCGTTATCCGCCACTATAGTCTTTGCCTCGAACATTACCCGCTTCCCCACTAATATAGCCACCCCCCTGTTTTTCGCATCCAGGCCCGAATGGAACACCTGCCCTACCCATCCTTTGCGCAACCTAACCTGATCTATCAGTTTCAGGTGCGTTTCCTGTAACATGACCACATCTGCTTTAAGTTTCTTAAGGTGTGCGAGTACTCGTGCCCTCTTTATCGGCCCGTTAAGCCCCCTCACGTTCCACGTGATCAGCCGAGTTGGGGGGCTTCCCACCCCCCCCCCTTGCCGGTTAGCCATCATCTTTTTCCAGCTTCTCGCCCAGTTCCCACGCAGCTGTATTTCTCCCAGACGGTGCCCCCCCGCCCATCCTTTCCCGTACCCACTCCCCCCTTTCCCCAGCAGCAGCAACCCAGTAATCCCCCCCCCCCCCCGCTAGACCCCCCGCTAGCGTAATTACTCCCCCCATGTTTCTCCCAGAAGTCAGCAAACTCTGGCTGACCTCGGCTTCCCCCCGTGATCACGGCTCGCCCCGTGCGGCGCCCCCTCCTTCCTGCTTCTCTATTCCCGCCATAATTATCATAGCGCGGGAACCAAGCCCGCGCCTCTCCCTCGGCCCCGCCTCCCATGGCCAACGCCCCATCTCCTCTCCCTCCCCACCTCCCCCCATCACCACCTGTGGGAGAAAGAAAAGTTACCATACCGCAGGATTAATCATACAATCCCTCTTCGCCCCCCCCCCCCCCCCCCCACTCGTCCCACCACTTTGTCCAAACGTTCATTTTCGTAGTCCAATCATTCCAATTTTTCTTCTACAATAAAAGTCCACGCTTCATCCGCCGTCTCAAAGTAGTGGTGCCTCCCTTGATATGTGACCCACAGTCTTGCCGGTTGCAGCATTCCAAACTTTATCTTTTTTTTGTGAAGTACCGCTTTGGCCCGATTAAAGCTCGCCCTCCTTCTCGCCACCTCCGCACTCCAATCTTGATAGACGCGGATCACCGCGTTCTCCCATTTACTACACCGAGTTTTCTTCGCCCATCTAAGGACCATTTCTCTATCCTTAAAACGGAGAAATCTCACCACTATGGCTCTGGGAATTTCTCCTGCTCTCGATCCTCGCACCATAACTCGGTACGCTCCCTCCACCTCCAACGGACCCGTCGGGGCCTCCACTCCCATTAACGAGTGCAGCATCGTGCCCACATATGCCCCGACGTCCGCCCCCTCCACACCTTCAGGAAGGCCAAGAATCCTCAAGTTGTTCCTCCTTGCGTTATTTTCCAGTGCCTCCAACCTCTCCACAGATCGTTTCTGGTGTGCCTCCTGTATCTCCGACTTCACCACCAGGCCCTGTATATCGTTTTCATTCTCTGCTGCTTTCGCCTTCACGACCCGAAGCTCCTGCTCCTGGGTCTTTTGTTCCTCTTTCAGCCCTTCAATCGCCTGTAATATC
The DNA here is from genome assembly GCF_047496885.1 of Scyliorhinus torazame. NCBI lineage: Eukaryota > Metazoa > Chordata > Chondrichthyes > Carcharhiniformes > Scyliorhinidae > Scyliorhinus > Scyliorhinus torazame. The sequence goes on from NC_092718.1 coordinate 223,486,696, forward strand.
GGGGCCAACAACTCTTTCTTCATTTCCTTTTTTATCTCCTCCACGCAGCGTTTCAAAAACTCTTGTTGTTCAGGGCCCCATGTTAAACTGCCACCTTCCGACGCCATCTTGGTTTCTGCTTGCCTTCCTTGCCGTTGTTCCAAAGGATCCGCTGCAATCCGGCCACTTTCCTCTCCTTTTTCCATCCGTGCCCAGGGGGAACACCCTTCTGGTTTACCGCACGGTGTTTTCAGCCGTTAAAATTGCCGTTGGGGCTCCTATCAAGAGCCCAAAAGTCCGTTTCACAGGGAGCTGCCGAAACGTGCGACTCAGCTGGTCATCGCCGCACCCGGAAGTCTCGCTGTATGCCTTCTTGACCACTCTATCGACCTGCGTTGCCATCTTCAGGGTACAATGGACCTGAACTCCCAGATCTCTCTGTACATCAATTTTCCCCAGGACTCTTCCATTGACCGTATAGTCCGCTCTTGAATTAGATCTTCCAAAATGCATCACCTCGCATTTGCCTGGATTGAACTCCATCTGCCATTTCTCTGCCCAACTCTCCAATCTATTTATATTTTGCTGTATTCTCTGACAGTCCTCCTCGCTATCTGCAACTCCACCAATCTTAGTATCATCTGCAAACTTGCTAATCAGACCACCTATACCTTCGTCCAGATCATTTATGTATATCACAAACAACAGTGGACAAGCACGGATCCCTGTGGAACACCACTAGTCACCTTTCTCCATTTTGAGACACTCCCTTCCACCACTACTCTCTGTCTCCTGTTGCCCAGCCAGTTCTTTATCCATCTAGCTAGTACACCCTGAACCCCATACGACTTCACTTTTTCCATCAACCTGCCATGGGAAACTTTATTAAACGCCTTACTGAAGTCCATGTATATGACATCTACAGCCCTTCCCTCATCAATTAACTTTGTCACTTCCTCAAAGAATTCTATTAGGTTTGTAAGACATGACCTTCCCTGCACAAAACCATGCTGCCTATCACTGAAGTCTATTTTCTTCCAAATGTGAATAGATCCTATCCCTCAGTATCTTCTCCAACAGTTTGCCTACCACTGACGTCAAGCTCACAGGTCTATAATTCCCTGGATTATCCCTGCTACCCTTATTAAACAAAGGGACAACATTAGCAATTCTCCAGTCCTCCGGGACCTCACCCGTGCTCAAGGATGCTGCAAAGATATCTGTTAAGGCCCCAGCTATTTCTTCCCTCGCTTCCCTCAGTAACTTGGGATAGATCCCATCCGTACCTGGGGACTTGTCCATCTTAATGCCTTTTAGAATACCCAAAACTTCCCCCTTCCTTATGCCGACTTAACCTAGAATATTTAAACATCCATCCTTAGCCTCAACATCTGTCATGTCCCTTTCCTTGGTGAATACCGATGCAAAGTACTCATTAAGAATCTCACCCATTTCCTCTGACTCCACGCATAAATTCCCTCTTTTGTCTTTGAGTGGGCCAATCCTTTCTCTAGTTACCCTCTTGCTCCTTGTATACGAATAAAAGGCTTTGGGATTTTCCTTAACCCTGTTGTCAAAGATATTTCATGACCCCTTTTAGCCCTCTTTATTGCGCGTTTGAGATTTGTCCTACTTTCCCGATATTCCTCCAAAGCTTCATCAGTTTTAAGTCGCCTAGATCTTGTGTATGCTTCCTTTTTCATTTTAGCTAGTCTCACAATTCCACCCATCATCCATGGTTCCCTAATCTTGCCATTTCTATCCCTCATTTTCACAGGGACATGTCTGCCCTGCACTCTAATCAACCTTTCCTTAAAAGACTCCCACATTTCAAATGTGGATTTACCCATAAACAGCTGCTCCCAGTCCACATTCCCTAGCTCCTGCCGAATTTTGTTATACTTGGCCTTTCCCCAATTTAGCACTCTTCCTTTAGGACCACTCTCGTCTTTGTCCATGAGTATTCTAAAACTTACGGAATTGTGATCGCTATTCCCAAAGTAATCACCGACTGAAACTTCAACCACCTGGCCGGGATCATTCCCAATACCAGGTCCAGTATGGCCCCTTCCCGAGTTGGACTATTTACATACTGCTCTAAAAAAACTCTCCTGGATGCTCTTTACAAATTCTGCTCCATCTACACCTTCAACACTACGTGAGTCCCAGTCAATGTTGGGGAAGTTAAAATCTCCCATCACGACCACCCTATTGCTCCTACATTTTTCTATAATCTGTCTACATATTTGTACCTCTACTTCACGCTCGCTTTTGGGAGGCCTGTAGTAAAGACCCAACAATGTTACTGCACCCTTCCTATTTCTTAGCTCTACCCATATTGCCTCAGTGCTCGAATCCTCCATCGTGCCCTCCTTAACCACAGCTGTGACATCATCTCTGACCAGTAATGCAACTCCTCCACCCCTTTTACCTCCCTCTCTATCCCTCCTGAAGCATCTATACCCTGGGGTATTTAGTTGCCAATCTTGCCCTTCCCTCAACCAAGTCTCAGTAATACCAATAACATCATATTCCCGGGTACTAATCCAAGCCCTAAGTTCATCTGCCTTACCTGCTACACTTCTTGCATTGAAACAAATGCACCTCAGACCACCTGTCCCTTTTCGTTTATCATCTCTTCCCCGTCTACTCTTCCCCTTAGTCACATTGAGTTTATTATCTAGTACCTTACTGGCTTTAGTTGCTGCCTCTTTACTGACCTCTAACTTCCTAATCTAGTTCCCATCCCCCTGCCATATTAGTTTAAAACCTCCCCAACAGTGTGTAGACCATCCGATTTGTAATGGTCCCACCGCCCCCAGAACCGGTTCCAATGTCCCAAAAATCTGAACCCCTCCCTCCTGCACCATCTCTCAAGCCACGCATTCATTCTGACTATCCTTAAATTTCTACTCTGACTGTCTCGTGGCACTGGTAGCAATCCTGAGATTACTACCTTTGAGGTCCTACTTTTTAGCTTATCTCCTGACTCCCTAAATTCTGATTGTAGGACCTCATCCCGTTTTTTACCTATATCTTTGGTGCCTATATGCACCACGATAACTGGCTGTTCACCCTCCCCCTTCAGTATGTCCTGCAGCCAATCTGAGACACGCCTGACCCGTGCACCCGGGAGGCAACATACCATTCGGGAGTCTCGTTTTCGACCACAGAAACGCCTGTCTACTCCCCTTATGATTGAATCCCCTGTGACTATAGCCCTGCCAGTCTTTTTACCATCCTTCTGTGCAGCAGAGCCAGCCACTGCCATGAGCCTGGCTACTACTGCCTTCCCCTGGTGAGTCATCTCCCCTAACAGTATCCAAAACGGCATACCTGTTTTGGAGGGAGATGATCGCAATGGACACCTGCACTGCCTTCCTGCTCTTTCTCTGACTTTTGGTCACCCATTCCCTGTCTCCCTCACCAATCCTAATCTGGGGTGTGACCAACTCACTGAACGTGCTATCCACGACCTCCTCAGCATCGCGGATGCTCGAAAGTGAGTCCATCCGCAGCTCCAGAGCCGTCATGCGGTCTAACAGGAGCTGCAGCTGGACACACTTCCCGCACATGAAGGAGTCAGGGGAATCGGCCGCGTCCCTGAACTCCCACATTGAGCACGAGGAGCATAACAAGGGTCTGGGATCTCCTGTAACTTTTACCTTAACTGATTACAAATAAAATATCAAATAATGAATAAGTGAAAGGAATAAAGATTTTACTTACCAATCACAATACTTACCAACCCAGGAAGAGTTAAATTTCTCCCAGCTACTAATTGAAGCACTTTCCTTACCAACCAATCAGGTCACTGCTTTGCTGTGATGTCACTCTTCAAATTTATCCCCAAAGACCCTGTGGCCGCAGCTCCGCCCACTCCAGCTGCATTCCCGCCGGACAGACTCGAATCCGCGCAGCAACCCCGCCCACTGCAACAGCTGCATTCCCGCGCAGACTCGAATCTGCGCAGCAGCTCCGCCCACTGCAACAGCTGCATTCCCGCGCAGACTCGAATCCGCGCAGCAACCCCGCCCACTGCAACAGCTGCATTCCCGCCGAACAGACTCGAATCCGCGCAGCAACCCCGCCCACTGCAACAGCTGCATTCCCGACGCAGACTCGAATCCGTGCAGCAGCTCCGCCCACTGCAACAGCTGCATTCCCGACGCAGACTCGAATCTGCGCAGCAGCTCCGCCCACTGCAACAGCTGCATTCCCGCCGTACAGACTCGAATCCGCGCAGCAACCCCGCCCACTGCAACAGCTGCATTCCCGCCGAACAGACTCGAATCTGCGCAGCAGCTCCGCCCACTGCAACAGCTGCATTCCCGCCGGACAGACTCGAATCCGCGCAGCAGCTCCGCCCACTGCAACAGCTGCATTCCCGCCGGACAGACTCGAATCCGCGCAGCAGCTCCGCCCACTGCAACAGCTGCATTCCCGCGCAGACTCGAATCCGCGCAGCAGCTCCGCCCACTCCAGCTGCATTCCCGACGCAGACTCGAATCCGCGCAGCAGCTCCGCCCACTGCAACAGCTGCATTCCCGACGCAGACTCGAATCCGCGCAGCAGCTCCGCCCACTGCAACAGCTGCATTCCCGCGCAGACTCGAATCCGCGCAGCAGCTCCGCCCACTGCAACAGCTGCATTCCCGCCGAACAGACTCGAATCCGCGCAGCAGCTCCGCCCACTGCAACAGCTGCATTCCCGCGCAGACTCGAATCCGCACAGCAGCTCCGCCCACTCCAGCTGCATTCCCGCGCAGACTCGAATCCGCGCAGCAGCTCCGCCCACTCCAGCTGCATTCCCGCGCAGACTCGAATCCGCACAGCAGCTCCGCCCACTGCAACAGCTGCATTCCCGCGCAGACTCGAATCCGCACAGCAGCTCCGCCCACTGCAACAGCTGCATTCCCGCGCAGACTCGAATCCGCGCAGCAGCCCCGCCCACTGCAACAGCTGCATTCCCGACGGACAGACTCGAATCCACGCAGCAGCCCCGCCCACTGCAACAGCTGCATTCCCGCCGAACAGACTCGAATCCGCGCAGCAGCTCCGCCCACTGCAACAGCTGCATTCCCGACGGACAGACTCGAATCCGCGCAGCAGCCCCGCCCACTGCAACAGCTGCATTCCCGACGAACAGACTCGAATCCGCGCAGCAGCTCCGCCCACTCCAGCTGCATTCCCGCCGGAAACATCGAATCCGCGCAGCAGCTCCGCCCACTGCAACAGCTGCATTCCCGCGCAGACTCGAATCCGCACAGCAGCTCCGCCCACTGCAACAGCTGCATTCCCGCGCAGACTCGAATCCGCACAGCAGCTCCGCCCACTGCAACAGCTGCATTCCCGCGCAGACTCGAATCCGCGCAGCAGCCCCGCCCACTGCAACAGCTGCATTCCCGCGCAGACTCGAATCCGCGCAGCAGCCCCGCCCACTGCAACAGCTGCATTCCCGACGAACAGACTCGAATCCGCGCAGCAGCTCCGCCCACTCCAGCTGCATTCCCGACGCACTCGAATCCGCGCAGCAGCTCCGCCCACTGCAACAGCTGCATTCCCGCCGGACAGACTCGAATCCGCGCAGCAGCTCCGCCCACTGCAACAGCTGCATTCCCGCCGGACAGACTCGAATCCGCGCAGCAGCTCCGCCCACTGCAACAGCTGCATTCCCGCCGGACAGACTCGAATCCGCGCAGCAGCTCCGCCCACTGCAACAGCTGCATTCACGACGCAGACTCGAATCCGCGCAGCAGCTCCGCCCACTGCAACAGCTGCATTCCCGACGCAGACTCGAATCCGCGCACAGCCCCGCCCACTCCAGCTGCATTCCCGCGCAGACTCGAATCCGCACAGCAGCTCCGCCCACTGCAACAGCTGCATTCCCGACGCAGACTCGAATCCGCGCAGCAGCTCCGCCCACTGCAACAGCTGCATTCCCGCCGGACAGACTCGAATCCGCGCAGCAGCTCCGCCCACTCCAGCTGCATTCCCGCCGGACAGACTCGAATCCGCGCAGCAGCTCCGCCCACTGCAACAGCTGCATTCCCGCCGGACAGACTCGAATCCGCGCAGCAGCTCCGCCCACTGCAACAGCTGCATTCCCGCCGGACAGACTCGAATCCGCGCAGCAGCTCCGCCCACTGCAACAGCTGCATTCCCGACGCAGACTCGAATCCGCGCACAGCCCCGCCCACTCCAGCTGCATTCCCGCCGGACAGACTCGAATCCGCGCAGCAGCTCCGCCCACTGCAACAGCTGCATTCCCGCCGGACAGACTCGAATCCGCGCAGCAGCTCCGCCCACTGCAACAGCTGCATTCCCGCCGGACAGACTCGAATCCGCGCAGCAGCCCCGCCCACTGCAACAGCTGCATTCCCGACGGACAGACTCGAATCCGCGCAGCAGCTCCGCCCACTGCAACAGCTGCATTCCCGACGGACAGACTCGAATCCGCGCAGCAGCTCCGCCCACTGCAACAGCTGCATTCCCGACGCAGACTCGAATCCGCGCAGCAGCTCCGCCCACTGCAACAGCTGCATTCACGACGCAGACTCGAATCCGCGCAGCAGCTCCGCCCACTGCAACAGCTGCATTCCCGCCGAACAGACTCGAATCCACGCAGCAGCTCCGCCCACTGCAACAGCTGCATTCCCGACGAACAGACTCGAATCCGCGCAGCAGCTCCGACCACTCCAGCTGCATTCCCGCCGGACAGACTCGAATCCGCGCAGCAGCTCCGCCCACTCCAGCTGCATTCCCGACGGACAGACTCGAATCCGCGCAGCAGCTCCGCCCACAGCAACAGCTGCATTCCCGCCAAACAGACTCGAATCCGCGCAGCAGCTCCGCCCACTGCAACAGCTGCATTCCCGACGGACAGACTCGAATCCGCGCAGCAGCTCCGCCCACTGCAACAGCTGCATTCCCGACGGACAGACTCGAATCCGCGCAGCAGCTCCGCCCACTCCAGCTGCATTCCCGACGCAGACTCGAATCCGCGCAGCAGCTCCGCCCACTGCAACAGCTGCATTCCCGCCGAACAGACTCGAATCCGCGCAGCAACCCCGCCCACTGCAACAGCTGCATTCCCGACGGACAGACTCGAATCCGCGCAGCAGCTCCGCCCACTGCAACAGCTGCATTCCCGACGCAGACTCGAATCCGCGCAGCAGCTCCGCCCACTGCAACAGCTGCATTCCCGCCGGACAGACTCGAATCCGCGCAGCAGCCCCGCCCACAACAACAGCTGCATTCCCGACGCAGACTCGAATCCGCGCAGCAGCTCCGCCCACTGCAACAGCTGCATTCCCGCCGGACAGACTCGAATCCGCGCAGCAGCCCCGCCCACAACAACAGCTGCATTCCCGACGCAGACTCGAATCCGCGCAGCAGCCCCGCCCACTGCAACAGCTGCATTCCCGACACAGACTCGAATCCGCGCAGCAGCTCCGCCCACTGCAACAGCTGCATTCCCGACGCAGACTCGAATCCGCGCAGCAGCTCCGCCCACTCCAGCTGCATTCCCGACGCAGACTCGAATCCGCGCAGCAGCTCCGCCCACTGCAACAGCTGTATTCCCGCCGTACAGACTCGAATCCACGCAGCAGCTCCACCCACTCCAGCTGCATTCCCGACGGACAGACTCGATTCCGCGCAGCAGCTCCGCCCACTGCAACAGCTGCATTCCCGCCGAACAGACTCGAATCCGCGCAGCAGCTCCGCCCACTGCAACAGCTGCATTCCCGCCGTACAGACTCGAATCCACGCAGCAGCTCCGCCCACTGCAACAGCTGTATTCCCGCCGTACAGACTCGAATCCACGCAGCAGCCCCGCCCACTGCAACAGCTGCATTCCCGACGAACAGACTCGAATCCACGCAGCAGCTCCGCCCACAGCAACAGCTGCATTCCCGCCGAACAGACTCGAATCCACGCAGCAGCCCCGCCCACAGCAACAGCTGCATTCCCGACGCAGACTCGATTCCGCGCAGCAGCTCCGCCCACTGCAACAGCTGCATTCCCGCCGGACAGACTCGAATCCGCACAGCAGCTCCGCCCACTGCAACAGCTGCATTCCCGCCGGACAAACTCGAATCCGCGCAGCAGCTCCGCCCACTGCAACAGCTGCATTCCCGACGCAGACTCGAATCCGCACAGCAGCTCCGCCCACTGCAACAGCTGCATTCCCGACGCAGACTCGAATCCGTGCAGCAGCTCCGCCCACTGCAACAGCTGCATTCCCGCCGAACAGACTCGAATCCGCGCAGCAGCTCCGCCCACTGCAACAGCTGCATTCCCGACGCAGACTCGAATCCGCGCAGCAGCTCCGCCCACTGCAACAGCTGCATTCCCGCCGAACAGACTCGAATCCGCGCAGCAGCTCCGCCCACTGCAACAGCTGCATTCCCGACGGACAGACTCGAATCCGCGCAGCAGCTCCGCCCACTCCAGCTGCATTCCCGACGGACAGACTCGAATCCGCGCAGCAGCTCCACCCACTGCAACAGCTGCATTCCCGCCGAACAGACTCGAATCCGCGCAGCAGCTCCGCCCACTGCAACAGCTGCATTCCCGACGGACAGACTCGAATCCACGCAGCAGCTCCGCCCACTGCAACAGCTGCATTCCCGACGGACAGACTCGAATCCGCGCAGCAGCTCCGCCCACTGCAACAGCTGCATTCCCGACGCAGACTCGAATCCGCGCAGCAGCTCCGCCCACTGCAACAGCTGCATTCCCGACGGACAGACTCGAATCCACGCAGCAGCTCCGCCCACTGCAACAGCTGCATTCCCGACGGACAGACTCGAATCCGCGCAGCAGCTCCGCCCACTGCAACAGCTGCATTCCCGACGCAGACTCGAATCCACGCAGCAGCCCCGCCCACTGCAACAGCTGCATTCCCGACGCAGACTCGAATCCGCGCAGCAGCTCCGCCCACTGCAACAGCTGCATTCCCGACGGACAGACTCGAATCCACGCAGCAGCCCCGCCCACAGCAACAGCTGCATTCCCGACGAACAGACTCGAATCCGCGCAGCAGCTCCGCCCACTGCAACAGCTGCATTCCCGCCGAACAGACTCGAATCCGCGCAGCAGCTCCGCCCACTGCAACAGCTGCATTCCCGACGCAGACTCGAATCCGCGCAGCAGCTCCGCCCACTGCAACAGCTGCATTCCCGACGGACAGACTCGAATCCACGCAGCAGCCCCGCCCACTGCAACAGCTGCATTCCCGCCGAACAGACTCGAATCCGCGCAGCAGCTCCGCCCACTGCAACAGCTGCATTCCCGACGCAGACTCGAATCCGCGCAGCAGCTCCGCCCACTGCAACAGCTGCATTCCCGCCGAACAGACTCGAATCCGCGCAGCAGCTCCGCCCCCTCCAGCTGCATTCCCACCGAACAGACTCGAATCCGCGCAGCAGCTCCGCCCACAGCAACAGCTGCATTCCCGCCGGACAGACTCGAATCCGCGAAGCAGCTCCGCCCACTGCAACAGCTGCATTCCCGACGAACAGACTCGAATCCGCGAAGCAGCTCCGCCCACTGCAACAGCTGCATTCCCGACGAACAGACTCGAATCCGCGCAGCAGCTCCGCCCACTGCAACAGCTGCATTCCCGACGAACAGACTCGAATCCGCGAAGCAGCTCCACCCACTCCAGCTGCATTCCCGCCGAACAGACTCGAATCCGCGCAGCAGCTCCGCCCACTGCAACAGCTGCATTCCCGACGCAGACTCGATTCCGCGCAGCAGCTCCGCCCACTGCAACAGCTGCATTCCCGCCGGACAGACTCGATTCCGCGCAGCAGCTCCGCCCACAGCAACAGCTGCATTCCCGCCGGACAGACTCGAATCCGCGCAGCAGCTCCGCCCACTGCAACAGCTGCATTCCCGCCGGACAGACTCGATTCCGCGCAGCAGCTCCGCCCACAGCAACAGCTGCATTCCCGCCGGACAGACTCGAATCCGCGAAGCAGCTCCGCCCACTGCAACAGCTGCATTCCCGACGAACAGACTCGAATCCGCGAAGCAGCTAGTTTCAATACTCACCGCTCGACTCTGTAGCTCCGCCCACTCCAACAGCTGAATTCCCGCCGAAAAGGAAGTTACTGTGAAAAGCCCCTAGACGCCACATTGCGGCGCCTGTTCGGGGAGGCCGGAACGAGAATTGAAACGTGCTGCTAGTCTTGTTCTGCATTACAAGCCAGCTGCTTTAGCCCACTGTGCTAAACCAGCCCCTGGTAGTGTTGTTTGTTAACTTGTAAAACTGGAAGTCTGGAATATACAGCCTAGACATATGGGGAAGCAGGTTGAATAGAGGCATTCCAGAGGATGTTCAGGGGTATAGGGAAAAGGCACGTGAATGGGACATCCAAGTCATTAAGCTTGTTTTGGGAGTTGGTACAGATACGATGGGCTGAATAGGCTCCTCCCGTGTTGTAATAATTGCGTGAAGCCCGTCTTTTCCAGTGTTCTGACCGATGTTTATCTCCCAGCCTACTTGGCTAAAAAACAGACGATCTATTTGGTCATTCCCACTTTTCTGTCTGGGGCCTGTGTGTGTAAATTGACTGTCATGTTTCCTGCACTCTAACAGTGGCTAACTTCACAAATAACGTTTTCTAAGCTGTTCAGGGGCTTCGGGATGCCCTGGACTGCAAGTTCCTTGTCTTTCAAATTTATTTCTGGATGCTACTGGTGAAATATATGCCAATGGTGGGATGGGCACAATGTGGTAGAATCGCTATTTGGCAGTAGTGAGGATTGGTGACTGAAATGGAATCGGAAGTTGACTGTTAATTTCCATGTCTTCAGTGGAACTGTGCACAGTGTGAAACTGAGTCGATTCACTGCCTCACGATCCACCTACTTCCAAAGATCAATTTCCCCTCCCGCCTCCCTCCCTCTCATCCCTACAGGTGTTGAACAAAATGTAGCTCTCTACTTTACCCAGTTAATAAACTGGGCTGCACATGGATGAGTGATAGATGTCAGCTCAGCCCCAGGATCTCTCTCTCTCTCTCTCTCTCTGTTGGACACTGCAGAGACAATCCCTCACAAACCACTGAGTAGTTAACACTTTGATACCCATTTCAGGGTTGGAAACCATGACCGATCAGCTAGCCAAGGTGCAGGAGGAACGAGACAAGCTGATGAAGGAGAACGGCAGGTACTTTGTGGAGCTGGCCACAATAGAGGCCTCACTGAAACTCTCCGAGGCAGCACTAGCTGAGACGACAGAGAAGTGAGTCAGTTTTGTCACTGAGGTGCAGTTGCCTGTTTGCTTCTATGATTTGGTTATACAACAGTAACTATTCATGGCTGTAACTGTGTGAATATCTTCCTCGCCCTTCTCTAGGTTGCAGACCTGCGAAGCACACAATAAGAAGCTGGCAGACACTCTAAAGGAGAATGTGAAAAGGTAATAATGTGCAGAGTGGTTGGCACCATTGTCTATGTAAGCCACTGTGCTTCATTGGCTCAAAATCTAAACTAGGGGTCACTGTTTAAAAATCAGGCGTCATCCGTTTAAGGCAAATGAGAATCTTTCTCTGAGGGTCCTGAGTCTTTGGAACTCCCTCCTGCCAAAGGTCTTGGACGCCAAGTCTTTGAATATTTTAAGGCAGAGCTGGACAGGTTTTTGATAAGCAGCTGAGGATGTGGGATTGAGGTTACAGTCAGATCAGCTGTGATCTTATTGAATGACACTCGGAGCTGCGTGGCCCCCTGCCCACGATTCACATGTTTGTGAGCAGTTTGAGACTGGCCTAGGTTGGGGTGCAATACAGATTCACCAGAATGATACCTGCAGCTAAGAGGGTTAAATTATGAGGGCAGTTACTAGACTTAAAGGATCTAATTAGTGGCGTTTGTGATGATTAAAATATTCAGTAGGGTAGTTTGGGGGGGGCGGGGGGGTGGAGAGAGCAGTTTCCTCTTGTTTAGAAAAAGGGTCGGTAATCTTAAAATGAGAGGCAGGCTGTTCAGGGGTGATGTCCGGGGGCAGTACTTCACACAGTGGAAATGTGGAACCTACTCCCCCAAACAACTGAGAATTGTTCCAATTTCATTTGGAATAAGGGGCAGGTTCTATACTTCAGTCATCTCTTCTGTGTTTTGTTTTTATTGACTTCTAACTGGTGTGCTGTGTTCTTCCCTCAGTCTGCAGGACGCTGTGGATAAACTGCTGCAGGAGAAGGAATTTATGTTGTCGTCTCAGGCTGAGGTCGCCAACCTAACCAAGGCACTGACACTTAAAGATGCAGAGCTACAAGAACTCTTCGATACCCAGGCTGAGGCTGCACTGATCTCAGACTATAACAAGGTAAATGGGAAACAGCCAAAGTGTGGTGAATGGCTGTGGCTTGCATGGGAAGGCAGATATACAATTTATTGAATGTCAGTAGTGGTGTGAAGCTTCATACTTGGGCAGGGCCAGGCAGTGAGGAGACCTGTTAATGCCTGAACCCTTGCTGAGTGGCTGTGAAAATGGCAGCCACTTCCAGTTCGAGGGGACTGGACTGTGAAACCCTTCCTAAAGGAGGGAGGGGAGCAACACATTTAGGTATTTGAGGCATGTTCTTCCCCTCCCCCTAAATTTTATATATTTTTTATTTGACTAAAATGACAAGATTTCAAACCCTCAACAGGGGACTATTGGGACTAATAAGTATCTGGATTTGGATCTTCTTCACTCCCCCCACCCCCCATGTCCTTTGAGATGAGCTCCTGCCATTTTTAGACCGACCTACTTCTGGATTGCACTCCAGAGCGATAGCCTGAATCTCTGGAGCTTCTCCTGGGAAACTAGGTTATGTTCCAATTATTGGCACAGATGAGCTTTCAGAAACTCGCAGCTCCTTCAAACATCGCTCAAAGTGCAAATGACTGGACTGGTTGATGGCAGCTGATAAACACCCTCTTGTGCTCTGCTTTCTGCTTGTTGTTTCAAAGCCATTGTTGCTGAAATATTTTTCTGCGTGTCTGACACTAGATTTTGCTCTGCGTCGAACTCCACCTCGCACAAGGTCGATTTGTCACAGGACACTGTGCATTCTTTATCTCGGGTTAGGTGCTGTCCTTGTTGTTCTGGCTCAGACGGAGCACTGATTTATCCAGTCACACTTTAATAAAAAAAAAAAATTTAGAGTACCCAATTATTTTTTTTTCCAAATTGAGGGGCAATTTAGCGTGGCCAATCCACCTACCCTGAACATCTTTTGGGATGTGGGGGTGAAACCCACGCAAACACGGGGAGAATGTGGAAACTCCACACGGACAGTGACCCAGCGGTGGGATTCAAACCCGGGTCCTCAGCGCTGCAGTCTCTGTGCTAACCACTGCGCCACTGTGCTACCCTCCAGTCACACACCTTTTTATCAGCACCTCCGCTGCCCTGTTTCAGCCTCCCTCTGTAACCTCCTCCAGCCCACATTGCACTCTGCACTTTCTGATCTCTCAATTGATTTACTGCATCCTTTCCACTGTCCACTTCACTAACTGTGGTACCACCTTCTACCACCCCACCTCTCAACTGGCAAAATGGTCTATGGGAGATGAGATGGTGAGAGTGGATTCCATCAATTTTAAAAGGGAACTGGACTGATATCTGATGAACCCAGGGTTAGAGACAAAAAGGAGAGCTGTAGGGATAAACACGGTTGTGCTTTTAAAATGGCAGCAGAGGCACAATTGGCCTCCTGTGCTGTAGATAATGCTGTGGTGTTTCTCCTGAGCCTGCCTTTGTGCACATGGACTGAGGTTAAGTATATGTGTTCTGTTCTCTTGTCAGTTTATGGAGCAGGAGCTGAAGGTGACCCGTGAGCACCTGATTGAGATGGAGGGGCAGCTTGGTGAACAGGTCCGCACCCTACATGACCGCAACCTGGAGTGTGAGGAGCTGCGGTGAGTGAATGACCAGTAGGACGGGCACCCTCCCTGACCCCACCCTCGCCCAGAGTCCGGTTAAGAAAGAGTCAATTAGGTAGAAGAGTGTTTACTTCCAATGTCTTCCCACGGCGACACTGAACAGCTACTTGTGTTGTACAGGAACTTACTGAGCAGAAACTTTCTGAGAAAGGGTGAACACTGACTGAGTGAGTGGAGGCTTCCTGAGTGTGAGTTTTGAGTAAGGTGAGGAGGGATACAAATGCAGTCTGCATGGCAGAGGTGTTGGGGGGAATGGGAAGATTTATTGGAGCCAGATAGAGGGGTTCTACAGCTGGAAAAGATGATTCCGAGATGGGGTTAGGACGCAGTTATGGGCAATTTAAATAAGGGAATTGCTGCTGTGAGTCAGATCAATGATAGGCTGCGATTTTAAGCTGAAATAAATTAGAGGTTAAATGGATCAAAGCCAAAGGGAGCGGTGTAGGTCAGTAAAGCAGGAATGGGGGAATCTGTGAAACAATGAATGGGAATTTGGAAGTGGCCTTCAGTGTGGTGAAATTCTCTCTTTCTCCTCTGCCATGGACTGAACCAGAAAGACCTGTTGTCCCCAGTCTTTGTGAAATCCTCATTGCTGCTCCTATCGGGACTTTGCAAAATGTATTCCCATCATTTTCTTCCAAAATCTGCTGTTTGGTTTTAAACAGCACAGAATTTATTTTTTGCTTCACGCACAGACTAAAGCTTCCTCTTCTGCCCAACATAGTGATAGAGACATCGCAGCACAGAAGAAGTCCACTCGGAAACTCTGTCAACTCTCTGTGGAGCAATCCGCTTTCCCAATGAGGAATAGGATGTGAATCTGACTTTGCTACTGCATTGTGTGTGGACTATAGGAAAATCAATCGTTGCCTTCCATTAGGGTTTGGTACCATCACAATAGGCCCCTCTCTCTGAGGTAGTGGTCACTTTGGGGATTAAAAATAGATGTTCCGAAGGTCTTCCCTCCTCGCCAAGTACTGAAGATTCCCGATACCGAGTCCCAAGGAGGTTACTGTCAAAGAAGGAGTCAGACTCCCGAGGCTGAATTCCACAAGAATGACTGTCAAAGAAGGAACCAGCGAGGGTTACGTATCGAGTGATCACCCATGTGGAGTTTTTTAAAAATATACACGTGATGTGGCATTTATTGTCATCACCCGTGTGGAGTTTGCACATTCTCCCCGTGTTTGCAGGGGTCTCGCCTCCACAACCCAAAAGATGTGCAGGGTAGGTGGATTGGCCACGCTAAATTGCCCCTTAATTGGAAAAAATGAATTGGATACTCTAAATTAATTATTTTATTGGCATCACTAACTGCCCCCAAAAAGTCAATGTCTAACTAAATGTTGAGTGAATCTTTTTCTTTTAATAAACTTTGCTTTAATTTTACTTTTTTTAAAAAGGTCTCAGTGTGACCAGTGCCAGAGGAATCTGGATACAGTGAAGCAGGATGCACGAGAGATGTTGCTGGAGATGGGACAGCAGATGAACCAGGCTACAGTCGAGATTTCTGCTCTGAAAGCTCAGATACAAGATGTCATTAAATCAACTGCACCAACTAGAAAGAATTGGCAGCAGGTGAGTCTCCTGTTGCTCAGGATTCTTCCCCGATCCCTGGGTCAACAGGAGATAAGGTTCCCAGTAATCCAGTTTGTGGAACGGGTCATTGTGCTGAACACAGGGTGGCACGGTGGTACAGTGGTTAGCTGTACAGTGGTCACCGAGACCCGGGTTCAATCCCATCCCTGGGTCACTGTCTATGTGGAGTTTGCACATTCTCCCCGTGTCTGCGTGGCTCTCGTCGCCCCATAACCCAAAAGATGTGCAGGCTAGGTGGATTAGCCACGCTAAATTACCCCTTAATTGGGTACTCGCAATTTATTTTTTTAAATTGTGCTGAACACTGCCCAGTCACTCTGGAAAAAGCACAACAAATGGATGTTTCCAGCTGCCTGAGCTCGAAGCACTGGAACCCCCGCCCTTGTTCTCGTTGTCTTCCTCCCTTTCAGATGCTCCTTAATACCTCGCTGTGGTCAACTATCCTAATATCGGGCAGCACGGTGGCACAGTGGGTTAGCACTGCTGCCTCACGGCGCCGAGGACCCGGGTTCGATCCCGGCTCTGGGTCACTGTCCGTGTGGAGTTTGCACGTTCTCCCTGTGTTTGCGTGGGTTTCGCCCCCACAACCCAAAGATGTGCAGGTTAGGTGGATTGGGCGCGCTAAATTGCCCCTTAATTGGAAAACATGAATTGGGAACTGTAAATTTATTTTTTGAATACACGCTGCTGTTGTCTGGATGGTGAAGTAACTTATTGAACTGATCACTGTCCAGTGACCCCCTGCAGGAAGATGCACAACTATTGGCTTGGCTGTGATGGCTTCCAGAATGTGCGAATGCTCATTGTCTGAATTCATAGCTGAGGTATGAGGGCTGCTGATGGATCTGTAGCCCCCTTCAGAGGAGCTGAATCAGTTTCAGAGAAAGATGATCAGTTAGTCTGGAGTCCGCTCAAGTTCTTGCCACAGTTGTGGCAGTTGAATTAACCTGATTAATTGCTGAACTATCTACGTGGAACAAAGAACACATTGATGGACAGATCATTTCAGTGACAAAGTTCTGGGCGCGATAACACATTCTCCGGCTGATGCTCCGTTTCTGTTGAGGGACCTGTGAGGGGTGATGCCATGTGTTTGGGGGTTTTTATGAAATTGAGCTGATAGATTGGTAGCAATATCATAGAATCATAGAATTTACAGTGCAGAAGGAGGCCATTCGGCCTATCGAGTCTGCACCGACTCTTGGAAAGAGCACCCCACCCAAGGTCAACACCCCCACCCTATCCCCATAACCCAGTAACCCCACCCAACACTAAGGGCAATTTTGGACACTAAGGGCAATTTATCGCGGCCAATCCACCTAACCTGCACATCTTTGGACTGTGGGAGGAAACCGGAGCACCCGGAGGAAACCCACGCAGACACGGGGAGGACGTGCAGATTCCACACAGACACTGACCCAAGCCGGAATCGAACCTGGGACCCTGGGGCTGTGAAGCAATTGTGCTATCTACCGTGCTGCCCCCTGGAATATGGAACGGTGATGTTTGCTTGTTAGTGTGATATGTGGAATGTTACACCATTGATTTTCAAATCTTTTGTTGCTGTTGACCGTTTAATAAACAAAATATTCCCAGGTTACCAGCCCTGACTCCACTGACATTCATTATAGCTCACCCCCCGACCCAGCACCACCCTCCCTCTCTACACTCACTCTCTCTCTCTCTCTCTCTCTCTCTCTCACACCCCCCGGACCCAGCACCAACTTCGCTATCTACACCCTCCACCCCCTGACCCAGCACCAGCTTCGCTCTCTACTCTCTCTCTCTCCCCCCCCCCACCCCCCGACCCAGCACCAGCTTCGCTCTCTACACCCTCCACCCCCCCCCGACCCAGCACCAGCTTCGCTATCTACACCCCCCCCCCCCCCCCAACCCAGCACCAACTTCGCTCTCTACACCCACCCCCCCCCCCCCCCCCCCCCCCCCCCGACCCAGCACCACCTTCCTTCCCTCCCTACACTCCACCCAGCCCCACCTTCCTTTGCCCCCTACTGACAGTAACAGAAATAAATACTTTGGGCTGATGAGACTCAACTTAAATTGTCGTTTGCAAGTTGGAGATTTTTACTGCTGTTTGAAAGATGAAGAATTGCTGAGGCAGCTTCCAAGGTTAAAAGAGGTCAACAGTCAAAGTTGAGCAATCATAGTCTGTTGAGAAGAACTTGTATTTCTATCGCACCTTTCACAACCTCGACACCACATAATGCTTCACTGTTGGCACATAGAACTGTAGAATTTTAAAGCACGGAAGGAGTCCATTCCAAACACTTTGTCCATGTACCATTTGTCATGTTCTCTGTCGATTATTCTCTTTGTCTACTATGTCCGTACTGTGTACGTTCCCTCGGCCGCAGAAAAATACTTTTCACTGTACTTCGGTACATGTGACAAATCAAATCAAATGGCCCATCGTGTCTGCACCAGCTCCCAAAAGAGCTACCTAGCCAGCCCCATCTCCGCAGCCCTCCAACTTCGCCACATCCTGAGCCAATGTAGGAAACATGGTGACTTCATTTTGCACAGCTGCGAACTAATGGCTGATGATCTGTTTTTGAAACTTTGGTTACTGGATAAATATTGGAGAAATATGCTGGGAGGAATGACCTGCTTTTCACCCATTGGGGGATGGAATCTCTGACATTCACCTGGGAGGACAGAGATAATATCGCAGCAACTCTAAACAGCAGAGTAAGGGAGATTCCTGGCTCAGTGCTACTGGGGTGGGAGTTGGGGGTACTGGCCTGGGTATGGGAATGAGGGAGGCCTGTGTTAGTGATCTGTTCAACGCTGGTAATATTCTGGGGTAACAGTGAAGGTTTTGTATTGTTTAATTTTGGTATCTATGTGGTGGCTGAAATTTCTGTGATTTTAAAAAAAAAAAAAAAAAAAAAAAAAAATTTTTTTAATTTGTTGATGCTTTTGTTTGCTCCAGAATTATCCAGTGGCCGTGGCTGGAACTGACCACCTGCCTCCCGAGTCCCAAACAGAGGGAGAGGCAAAGGCAACGCAGGAGATGTCCCAATCCAGCAAAGGTAAATCTGTGGCAGCAGGATGGAAGCTGATCGGGGTTTGGGGCGCAAGGTTGGGCGAGAGGCGGCTGCTCTTTCTCTGGATTGGATTCTTACCCAGAACTGAGGGGTTGAAGATCACCTGGACGGGTTCTGCTCAAAACTCAAGTCTTTTCTCCGTGTCCTCAATGCACAGGATAAAACCAGCTTAATTAGTGTCATTGAGGAAGTGTACAAGGGAACATAGACCTGCAGCCCATCAATGGAGTAGCTCCTGATCGTTTACCCAGCCAATCTTGCTGGATACTGTGTGCACAATGAGTGTTTGCCTGTGAAACTTCATCTGGGGTTACGTATGACATATGGCACTGAAACAGGCCATTTGACTCAACCAGTCCATGCTGGTGCTAATGATCCACTTTCTGCCCGTGGCTGCCCAATAATTAGTCACAGGTTTGTATGTTCAAACACAATTACTGTTTATACCAAGAACTATCATGAAATACAACTGGAGGGCAGCACGGTGGCGCAGTGGGTTAGCCCTGCAGCCTCACGACGCCGAGGTCCCAGGTTCGATTCCGGCTCTGAGTCACTGTCCGTGTGGAGTTTGCACATTCTCCCCGTGTTTGTGTGGGTTTCGCCTCTACAACCAAACGGTGTGCGGGCTAGGTGGACTGGCCACGCTAAATTGCCCCTTATTTGGAAAAAATGAATTGGGCACTCTAAATTAATTTTCTTTTTTAATGAAATACAACTGGACACCAAGTTACTACCCCCCTTTAATGGCCCCATCCTCTACC
The DNA here is from genome assembly GCF_047496885.1 of Scyliorhinus torazame. Classification (NCBI taxonomy): domain Eukaryota; kingdom Metazoa; phylum Chordata; class Chondrichthyes; order Carcharhiniformes; family Scyliorhinidae; genus Scyliorhinus; species Scyliorhinus torazame. Next base: position 223,506,043 of record NC_092718.1, read on the forward strand.
CCCACACACACAACAAACCGGGGGCGGGGGCAGTGAAAATAATGAGGCTGATGGTCAGAAGATAGGAGTCTTTGCTTCCAGTGGTGGTTCTGTACGCTTTCTTCACAGCACATGCCATAATTAGATGAGCTATGATCATCTTGAATGGTGGAGCAGGCTCGAGGGGTTGAATGGCCTCTACTTCCTTCGGTAATATAGCTGCCCGTTTTATTTCCCAATCTTCAGCCCTTCAAAATCAGCTTTTCTCCACTCAATTAGCCTGTTTTTTGTCATATATCTGTGGAGCATATGTAACAGTCACCATATGTCCCCCTAATTTTATTTCTCTTATTTGCTCGTGATAATGCCACATTACTAGATCCTATTGCTAATCTCGGTTGGCCTTTTTACATGTTAGGTTAGAAAGAAGTCCTACACGCACTGTAGGAACTCCAATCTCTTATCCCTTTTACCCACCTCTTCTGTCCAAGTTAATATCATGGTAATTAAAATTAACCATGATTGCTTTTTTAATTTACTCGACTCTCATTTGTCTGCATATATCTTCCGCCAGCTCCTTGTGCTCTGTAGACTACCACTATTAGTGTGGTTGATCCTTCATCATCTTACCTCTCTGTCCCTGTGGATCAGCCAACACAGCTGATGACTGTGATCTTGTTTTGTAGTCAAATAGATTCCCAATGTTCAACTAGGCTCACAAGTGAGCATGACCACTTGTAGTCATAGCAGACAGTAGTGGTGGAAGTGTATCCCTTCAGGCGTTTGAAGACAACCTTGTTGCAGTGTTGTGATGGAACTGTGCTGTTTGATTACTGCATTGCTGTGATCTGTCTTTTCGATTTCTATCTTTTTACAGAGCATCAGGAAGGGACTCCGTGTGACATCAGGCGTGACCACAGTGCCTTTGTTCCCATTGGGCCAACAATGCTGAATCCACCAGGTAATATTCTGGCACAAATAACCTCAGTACCATTGAAATAACCGGTTACAGCCAGCTTTCATGGAGGGAGGTACTCATCAATCCGTGCTGTACCTGTCCTGGGAGTGTTTGATGGGGACAGTGTACAGGGAGCTTTACTCTGTATCTAACCCCGTGCTGTACCTGTCCTGGGAGTGTTTGGTGGGGACAGTGCAGAGGGAGCTTTACTCTGTATCTAACCCCGTGCTGTACCTGCCTGGGAGTGTTTGATGGGGACACTGCAGAGGGAGCTTTACTCTGTATCTAACCCCGTGCTGTACCTGTCCTGGGAGTGTTTGGTGGGGACAGTGCAGAGGGAGCTTTACTCTGTATCTAACCCCGTGCTGTACCTGCCTGGGAGTGTTTGATGGGGACACTGCAGAGGGAGCTTTACTCTGTATCTAACCCCGTGCTGTACCTGCCTGGGAGTGTTTGATGGGGACAGTGTACAGGGAGCTTTACACTGTATCTAACCCCGTGCTGTACCTGTCCTGGGAGTGTTTGATGGGGACAGTGTAGAGGGAGCTTTACTCTGTATATAACCCCGTGCTGTACCTGTCCTGGGAGTGTTTGGTGGGGACAGTGCAGAGGGAGCTTTACTCTGTATCTAACCCCGTGCTGTACCTGCCTGGGAGTGTTTGATGGGGACACTGCAGAGGGAGCTTTACTCTGTATCTAACCCCGTGCTGTACCTGCCTGGGAGTGTTTGATGGGGACAGTGTACAGGGAGCTTTACACTGTATCTAACCCCGTGCTGTACCTGGCCTGGGAGTGTTTGATGGGGACAGTGTAGAGGGAGCTTTACTCTGTATCTAACCCACTGCTATACCTGTCCTGGGAGTGTTTGATGGGGACAGTGTAGAGGGAGCTTTACTCTGTATCTCACCCCGTGCTGTACCTGTCCTGGGAGTGTTTGATGGGGACAGTGTAGAGGGAGCTTTACTCTGTATCTAACCCCGTGCTGTACCTGTCCTGGGAGTGTTTGATGGGGAGAGTGTAGAGGGAGCTTTACTCTGTATCTAACCCTGTGCTGTACCTGTCCTGGGAGTGTTTGATGGGGACAGTGTAAAGGGAGCTTTACTCTGTATCTAACCCCGCGCTGTACCTGTCCTGGGAGTGTTTGATGGGGACAGTGTAGAGGGAGCTTTACTCTGTATCTAACCCCGTGCTGTACCTGTCCTGGGAGTGTTTGATGGGGACAGTGTAGAGGGAGCTTTACTCTGTATCTAACCCCGTGCTGTACCTGTCCTGGGAGTGTTTGATGGGGACAGTGTAGAGGGAGCTTTACTCTGTATCTAACCCTGTGCTGTACCTGTCCTGGGAGTGTTTGATGGGGACAGTATAGAGGGAGCTTTACTCTGTATCTAACCCCGTGCTGTACCTGTCCTGGAAGTGTTTGATGGGGACAGTGTAGAGGGAAAGGGATATTATTTATACAGGTTTTTTTTTTTGTCCGCTTAATTATTCTACCGTATATAAAATGTTAAGTATTTTAAAGTTACAAACCTGGGGACTGCGGTTTATTGGGCTCAGCCAAGGACTTCGGGTAGTTGAGTGTGTGGTGATAATGCCGACAGTGTAAAGGGAGCTTTGCTCCCTGTGCTGTACCTACTCTGACAGTATTGTGTAGTCTCCGTTGTGGGAGAATGAACGTCCTCTTATCTGATGAGCACAATGAAGTAATTGGCATTGCAAGTTGTGTGAGCACAGACCCCCCCCCCCCCCTCTCCCTCTCCCTCTCTCTCTCTCTCTCTCTCTCTCTCTCTCTCTCTCTCTCTCTCTCTCTCTCTCTCTCTCTCTCTCTCTCTCTCTCTCTCTCTCTCTCTCTCTCTCTCTCTCTCTCTCTCTCTCTCCCGCTGCCTGAGATTCCAGTAACCCCCTGCATTTTTAATAAATTCAGTTTGACTTGGAGCAGTGCTGATGTCTTGCAAACCTTCCGAATGGTCACGCTGGAACAAACTGAATATTCCCATTTCCTCGGATGCTCATTACTGGGGCTGTTTAGCACAGGGCTAAATTGCTGGCTTTGAAAGCAGACCAAGGCAGGCCAGCAGCATAGTTCAATTCCTGTACCAGTATCCCCGAACAGGCGCCGGAATGTGGCGTCTAGGGGCTTTTCACAGTAACTTCATTTGAAGCCTACTTGTGACAAGCGATTTTCATTTCATTTCAGAAACTCTGCTGAAACTCTTGTGACCATTGACACTGCATCATCTCTAAACCCTCATTGTTTAGAAATCCCCCCACGTGACCTATTCTTATCCTGAACCTCTAGGCACCCCCGTCACACTTGTTCTTCTGACTGGTCTTCCCGCCCTGAATGCTACTGGGATTTTCTAGCTCCTTTGCCTCCTCCACCAGCCCAATCAAAGTTCCAGCATTAGGGGCTGGTTTAGCACAGGGCTAAATCGCTGGCTTTTAAAGCAGACCAAGGCAGGCCAGCAGCACGGTTCAATTCCCATACCAGCCTCCCCGAACAGGCGCCGGAATGTGGCGACTAGGGGCTTTTCACAGTAACTTCATTTGAAGCCTACTTGTGACAATAAGCGATTTTCATTTCATTTTTTCATACAGCACCCTCCTATGGAACTTTCTCCTCAACCCTCTACCTCATTGGCCTCTCCCTCTGTAAAGGTCTCCTGAAAATCCTGTCTCTGCTGGTTCCCTTTCACTTTCCCATTGCTGCTGTGTAAGGTTTGCTGATGTTTGTGTGCTGTGTAGAGCTAAGTGTTTGTGTCTCTTTTTTGCAAAGAAACTCCTCTTGGCAGTGGAAATTGTCACGGTGCTTTCACGAAGGTTGAGCCCATAACTCCCAAGAAACCGGGTGAGTTGTTGCTGTGGTTTGCTTTCACTGTGACATTATTGGGTGAATCAGCTGACACATTGTGAACGATGGAACAGGTTGCTATCTCTCCTCTGGGTTTGTTATGGGCCCCATTACCCCCAGTACAACCCCTTTAGTAACACTGAATGTAACATGGCTGCCCCCAGCCTGAACCTCATCGCAGAGGTCTGAGTGACTGGCAGGACGGTAGGATCTTTAGAAGAGGGTTGCAGTTAAATCCCAAACACTATTAGTGCCAAACGAGGTAATCATTGACCAGGGACCCACAAATCAATCGTTCCCATGTGTTCTCCGTGGCTATTTAACAGTGAATGGCATCACAGCTAAACTGTAACAGCTCTCCCCCTTTTCCCCTGCCTCCCTGACCCTCTTTATTCCTTTTAATTGAGTAGCATCCCCGTTGGAGAGGGGTGAGGAAGGTTTTGATATGAACTTTGTTCACTAATATTGCACTGAGATTTCACTAAATAGTGTAAGGGTGCTTGTGACATTTAGTATCACGATGCAGCGACTGCCTTTTCTGCTGGCAGTGGAGGTAGTACAGTGGTTAGCACTACTGCCTTATAGTGGCAGGGACCCGGGCGGCACGGTGGCACAATGGTTAGCACTGCTACCTCACAGCGCCAGGGACCCGGGTTTGATTCCGGCCTTGGGTCACTGTCTGTGCGGGTTTCCTCCGGGTGCTCCGGTTTCCTCCCACAGTCCAAAGATGTGCAGGTCAGGTGGTTTGGCCTTAATCAATGCGTGGGGTTATGGGGATAGGACAGGAAAATGGGCCTAAGTAGAGAGTGCATTTTAATGCAGACCCGATGGGCAGAATGGCCTCCTTCTGCACTGTAGGGATTCTATGGATATCCCCAAGTTGGCCAGGCCTAGACTCTGCTTCAAATACCCTATTCTGTACTGTTTGGGGAACTGATGTGGATGCAGCCTGTCTCTATTTGTGTCCAGTGCTACTCTTACCCAAGTCGGTATTTCTCTTCCCACTCTAGAAGTTGAAGATACCCTGTTGCTGATCGTGGCTGAGCTTCGGGTCGCCCTCCAGAAGCTTCTCGACTCGATGCAGCTGCAGGTGAAAGACCTGCAACAGGAGATGTAAGTCCAGCGGCCGAACAAACCACAGTCCCTTTCAAATCACTGTGCACTGGACAATGTCCTGTTTCTGAGTGTTTCGTCTTGTGCAGGCTGCGCATGGCTCTTGTTCTGCAGCTCAGGATAGGTGTTCCTGTCACTCAGTGGGGAGCACTAAAGTTCCACCCCAGAGCCTTGCCACACGTATAGAACTGGGAGGTGTGCCTTAACTGTCTCAGGGCCAGAATAATGGGAGGGAGAGGGGGACACTGCACTATTGGAGGGCCAGGATAATGGTAAGGGAGAGGGGGACACTGCACTATTGGAGGGCCAGGATAATGGGGAGGGAGCGGGGGACACTGCACTATTGGAGGGCCAGGATAATGGGAAGGGAGAGGGGGACACTGCTCTATAGGAGGGCCTGCACAATGCAGGGAGGGGTGTGCTGTACTGTTGGATGGCCAGGACAATGGGCGGGTGGGGATAAACTACACTGTCAGTGTCTAAACAATGGGGGAGTGGACTCTATTGACAGAAGACCTGTTATTTATTCCCCAATCAGCCCTTAAAGCAGATTTAAAATCATTGATTTTATTAGACGTGTGCAAATTGGTTGCTGTATGCTTACAAAGAAGGAGCTTTCAATTCTTTCACATTTCCTTCACAATCATACAGTACAGAAGAGGTCCTCAGCCCATCGAGCCTGCACTGACAAAAAGTAACTGCTCTAACCTCCACTAATCCCACGTCCCAGCACTTGGCACATTGTCTTCATTGTTCTACCATTCCAGCTGCTCATCCAAGTACTTTTAGAGGTTGAGATTTCCTGCCTCGACTCCCCTCACAGGCAGTACTTCCCAGATCCCCACCACCCTCTGGGTGAAACATCTCTCCTCAAATCCCCACTAAATCTCCTGCCTCTCACCTTAAAACCATGCCCCCTTGTGGGCGGTACGGTGGCGCACTGGTTAGCACCGCTGTCTCACGGCAACGGGGCCCGGGTCACTGTCCATGTGGAGTTTGCACATTCTCCTCGTGTCTGCGTGGGTTTCGCCCCCACAGCCCAAAGCTGTGCAGGGTAGGTGGATTGGCCACGCTAAATTGCTCCTTAATTGGGGAAAATATCATTGGGCACCTTAAACAAACAAAAAAAAGTATGCCCCCTTGTTATTGACCCTTCAACTAACACGAACAGCTGCTTTCTATCCATCCTGTCCATGCCTCTGTCTTGTCCACCTCAGTCGGGTCCCCCCTCGGCCTTTCTCTGCTCCAGAGAAAACAACCCGAGCTTGTCCAGCCTCTCTCCATATCCAAAATGATCCATCCCAGGCAACATCCTGGTGAATCTCCTTTGTGCCCTCTCCAGTGCAATCACTTCCTTCCTATAGTGAGGTGACCAGAACAGCACACCTGTACCCCAGCTGTGGCCGAACCGGCATTTTGTACAGCTCCAACGTAGCCTCCCTGCTCTTGTAATGCAATTAATGCCGCAACTTAAGGCAAGTGTCCTTAACTACCACCTTAATCTGCTCTGCCGCCTTCAGGGATCTGTGGACAAGCACAATCTCAATGTCCTGAAGTGTTTTATAGCCAAGTGTCACTGCAACACTTACATTATTATTGACCCGATTTCAGTGTATTGTCTGATGGGGTGCTGATTGGCGAGTTAATGGTATATATCAGTTGGTGATTTTTGGTCCCTCAAGCACAGACTGTTCCCTGTATGAATCGGAGTTCCATTCTATTATTCCTCTACTGTGGCCATTTTAATGACATCCGATCCTGTTTAAAGGAGCTCCCAGATAAAGGTTTGCGGGGAGGCAGTGGCATTGTGGCATTGTCACTGGGCTAGTAAACCAGAGACCCGGAGTAATGTTCTGGGGACCTCGGTTCAAATCCCACCACTGCAAATGGTGAAATTTGAATTCGAGCATAATCCGGAATGAAAATGTCTAATGATGACCATGAAACCATTGTCGATTGTTGGAAAAACCCACCTGGTTCACTGATGTCCTTCAGGGAAGGAAATCCGCCGTCCTTACCTGGTCTGACCTACATGTGTCTCCAGACCCACACCAATGTGGTTGACTTGGATCTGGAGCAAGGGCCATTTTGTTCATCTATTACTCGGTGCGTCCCAGACACACTTGCACTGGGACTTTGGACTGATTCCTCTCTGCTCTCCACAGACTGGCTTCTGGAGTTAGTCTTGATCAAGATTTCATGTTGCTTCCATCTGCTCTTTTCTCAGTACAAACGTGCGGGAGCAGCGAAGGGTCATGTTCAGCAAGAACTGGTCGGAAGTGAGCAGCCTGCAGAGCAAGGTTTTAGTCCTGGAAACTGAGAACAGGAAGCTGAACCGAGATCTTAAGGCGCAAATTGAGGTGTGAATGTGTACGTTTTGTGTGTTCTGTAGAGAGGCCTACACTCCGACTAAGGTACCATGGTTCTCAGGTGCCATGTTACAATGTCATTGCGATGCAGACTCACTGCCCTCGGTCTGTGATGCAGAGGGTGCTGAATCAGTTCAGTTGTAACTGGAAGCAATCATTCACGTTTTAATGGTTAGAGTTTAGTTAAGATCAATTTTTACGGCAGCGTAAGTCATGAGACTGACAGATTGGTTTACTCTCTCGCAGACTAACTGTGAACTGAAGCAAGCTTCATGATGAAACGGTCCTTGATTTTGTGCAGAAACAGCAGTAAATATGAAGCTTGAGAGCAGGTTACATACATAGATACATAGAAGGAGCAGGTGGAGGCCTTTTGGCCCTTCGAGCCTGGCTGATCATCCAACTCAATAGCCCAATCCTGCTTTCTCCCCATATCCTTTGGTCCCATTCTCCCCAAGTGCTATATCCAGCCGCCTCTTGAATATATTCAATGTTTTAGCATCAACTACTTCCTGTGGTAATGAATTCCACAGGCTCACCACTCTTTGTGTGAAGAAATGTCTCCTTATCTGGTTCTGTCTGAATGGGCCTGAACACATTTTCTGCTGGTTATATTTCACATTTGAAGATGGCTGTGAAGTCCTGGTGTTTGGTGTATGTGCAGCTCTTCCCTGTCACCCGGAAATCCCAGTGACTTGCCACATAGATACATAGAAGATAGGAGCAGGAGGAGGCCTTTTGGCCCTTCGAGCCTGCTCCGCCATTCATCACCATCATGGCTGATCATCCAACTCAATAGCCTAATCCTGCTTTCTCCCCATAGCCTTTGATCCCATTCTCCCCAAGTGCTATATCCAGCCGCCTCTTGAATATATTCAAAGTTTTAGCATCAACTACTTCCTGTGGTAATGAATTCCACAGGCTCACCACTCTTTGTGTGAAGAAATGTCTCCTTATCTCTGTCTGAAATAGTTCACCCTGAATCCTCAGGCTGTGACCCCTGGTTCTGGACACCCATCGTTGGTAACATCTTCCCTGCATCTACCCTGTCTAGTCCTGTTAGAATTTTATAAGTCTCTATGAGATCCCCCCTCTTTCTTCTGAACTCCAGCAAGAACAATCCCAACCTGGTCATTTTCTCCTCATATGACAGTCCTGCCATCTCTGGAATCAGTCTGGTAAACCTTCGCTGCACTCCCTTGAGAGCAAGAATATCCTTCCTCAGAGAAGGAGACCAAAACTGCACACAGTATTCTAGGTGTGGCCTCACCAAGGCCCTGTACAATTGCAGCAACACATCCCTGCTTCTGTACTCGCAACCTCTCGCAATGAAGGCCAACATACCATTAGCCTTCTTTACCGCCTGCTGCACCTGCAAGCTTACCTTCAGCGACTGGTGCACAAGGACACCCAGGTCCTGCTGCATACTCCCCTCTCCCAATTTACAACCATTCAGGTAGTAATCTGCCGCCTTGTTTTTGCTTCCAAAATGAATAACCTCACACTTATCCAAATTATACTGCATCTGAGTGTTTGCCCACTCGCCCAACCTGTCCAGATCTTGCAGTACGATCCCTGCATCCTCGTCACAATTCACCCCCCCCCCCCCCCCCCAAAACTTGGTATCGTCTGCAAACTTTGAGATGATGTTATTTTGTTCCCTCATCCAAATCACTAATATATATTGTGAATAGCTGGGGTCCCAGCACCGATCCCTGTGGTACCCCACTGGTTACTGCCTGCCAATTTGAAAAGGACCCATTAATCCCGACTCTTTGTTTCCTCTCTGCCAACCAGTTTTCTATCCACCTCAATACATTTCCTCCAATCCCATGCGCTTTAATTTTGCACAATAATCTCTTAAGCGGGACTTTGTCAAACGCCTTCTGAAAGTCCAAAATGGTGATGAAAATCGAGTGGCTCCCCCTTGTCAACTCTACTGGTTCCATCTTCAAAGAATTCCAACAGATTTGACAAGCATGCTTTTCCCTTCACAAATCCATGCTGACTCTGACTGATCCTGCCACTGCTTTCTAAATGTTCCTCTATAAAGTCTTTGATAATGGATTCAAGCATTTTCCCCACTACTGATGTTGGGACTCCCCTCTGTCTCGCCCCTCGGAGTTGCCTGGCCAAGGCCATTCGTTCAGTGAAGCTCAACACAGCTTCAAGATACTATCGTCTATCTAATCATCCTGCAATGCTCTGGTTTGAACATTGTCTTCAGTAACTGGCTATATCCTTATTTTGCCCTCCTTTATTTCAATTGCCAGACATCCACATTTTCTATCTCTCCCTTCCTCAGCTATACACGCATCCGTTTATTTCTCCAGTTTCGCTCTTGTCTGTGGCCCACACAAGATGGTTTTACTTTGCTCCACTGTTTCGACTGGAGTTTTCCCCCCAATTTTTAAAATATTCCTCTTTCACTTTTGCAAACATAAAGCAAGCTCTAAATTTTGCCTCGACAGACACCAACCAATTTCGCCTGTGTTTACACATTATTGCCAAGTTATAGTAATTTGGGAGGGGGATGCAGTGCTTCAGGGTTAAAGCAATGGTTCTGAGGTACCATGTTACAGTGTCATTGTGTTGCAGGCTCACTGACCTTTGCCTGTGATGCATAGAATACCGAACATGGTTGGTCAGTTCAATTGTAACTGGAAGCAATGATTCCAGAATGTGGCAGCTCAAATGGTTAGAGTTTAGTTAAGATCAATTCTTGCGGCAGAGTAAGTCACGAGGCTAACAGATTGGTTTTACTCTCTCTTGCAGACTAACTCGGAACTGAAGCAAGCTGTAAATGTTCATGATGAAACAATCCTTGATTTCAGTAAACAGATGGAGACCAATTTGAAGGAACACAGTGAATTTCTGGTAAGATGGGTCTCTCATCCATAAAGAAATATTCAACTTGTTCTTTCAAATCCAGCAGGGGGAGAGGATGAAAACTATTTCTTTATCTGCTGAGTTTGCAGTTAGTCCAGTGACCTTGAGGTTTAAAAATTGGCAGTTTTGCTCCGTGAAGCCTTAATGATGGTAATTAATGGGCCGTGCAGAGGTGACATCCACACAGCGCTGCTGAAGACACAGTTTTGGGACCGTGCAGAGAGAGCTTTACTCTGTCTCACCCATGCTATACTTGCTCTTTAAATCTACTTGTTCTGGGGATGTGGGTGTCTCTGGCAGGGCCAGCATTCACCACTTATCACCAATGGCACTTGTGAAGGTAGTGGTAAGCTGCCTTATTGAGCTGCTTCAGCCCATGTGATGTAGGTACAACCACAATGCTATTAGGAAGGGAATTCACCAGTGAACCATAGAATCCCTACAGTGCAGAAGAAGGCCAATTGGCCCATCAAGTCTGCACCGACCCCTTGAAAGGCCACCTCACCGAGGCCCAGTCCCCCGAACCTCACACAACCTTTTGGACACTTGGGGCAATTTATCATGGCCAGTCCACCTATGAAATGAAAATGAAAATCGCGTATTGTCACAAGTAGGCTTCAATGAAGTTACTGTGAAAAGCCCCTAGTCGCCACATTCCGGCGCCTGTTCGGGGAGGCTGGTACAGGAATTGAACCATGCTGCTGGCCTGCCTTAAAAAATCTGCTTTAAAAGCCAGCGATTTAGCCCAGTGTGCTAAACCAGCCTGCACATCTTTGGACTGTGGGAGGAAACTGGAGCAGCCGGAGGGAACCCACACCGAAACTGGGAGAACGTGCAGACTGCGCACAGACGGTCACCCGAGGTCGGAATCAATCCCGGGTCCCTGGCTCTGCGAGGCAGCCGTGCTAACCACCGTGACACCCGGTCCCTGGCACTGGTGCAGCTGTGCTAACCACTGTGCCATCGGTCCCTGGCGTTGAGGCAGCCGTGCTAACCACTGTGCCACCTGGTCCCTGGCGCTGTAAGGCAGCTGTGCTAACCACTGTGCCGCTCGGTCCCTGGTGCTGTGAGGCAGCCGTGCTAACCACTGTGCCACCTGGTCCCTGGCGCTGTAAGGCAGCTGTGCTAACCACCGTGCCGCTCGGTCCCTGGTGCTGTGAGGCTGCCGTGCTAACCACTGTGCCACCGGTCCCTGGCGTTGAGGCAGCCGTGCTAACCACTGTGCCACCTGGTCCCTGGCGCTGTAAGGCAGCTGTGCTAACCACCGTGCCGCTCGGTCCCTGGTGCTGTGAGGCTGCCGTGCTAACCACTGTGCCGCACGGTCCCTGGCGCTGTGAGGCAGCCGTGGTAACCACTGCAAGGACAGTGAAGGATCGGGTGATGGTGACTTGGAAGGGAACTTGCAAGTGGTGGTCTTCCTCTGCATCTTCATCCTCTGGGTGCTAAAGTTTGAAGGTGCTGTCAAAGGAGCCTTGGAGAGCCGCGCCCCCCCCTCGATGTGGGGAGATGGTTTGATTCCCTCTTATTAGAGATGGCACTGCCTGATCTGTGGGATGAATATTGCTCACATTTATCAACCCAAGTCTGAACATTGTCCAGGTGTTGTTGCATGTGGGCAGGGACAGCTTCAGCATCTGGGAAGTTGTGAACGATGTTGAACATTACAGTCATCCATGAACATCTCCGGAATTCCTGCAACAATGTCCCAGGCTGAGGTAATTGGCCTCCAACAACCACAACTATCTTTGTGCGAGGTATAATGTCAACCTTTGACAGTTTCCTCTTATTTCCCACTGACTTCAATTTTCCCTGGGCAGGTTTGATGGGCCAGTGTAGAGGAATCTTTTTTTTAAAATATAAATTTTTAAAAATAAATAAATAAATTTAGAGTGCCCAATTATTATTTTTCCCAATTAAGGGGCAATTTAGCGCGGCCAATCCACCTACCCTGCACATCTTTGGGTTGTGGGGGTGAAACCCACGCAGACACAGGGAGAATGTGCAAACTCCACATGGACACTGACCCAGAGCCGGGATTCGAACACAAGCCCTCGGTGCCGCAGTCCCAGTGCTGACCCGGGGTTCGAACCCGGGCCCTCAGTGCCGCAGTCCCAGTACTGACCCGGGATTCGAACCCGGGCCCTCAGTGCAGCAGTCCCTGTGCTAACCCTGGATTCGAACCCGGGCCCTCAGCGCCGCAATCCCTGTGCTGACCCGGGATTCGAACCCGGGCCCTCAGTGCCGCAGTCCCAGTACTGACCCGGGGTTCGAACCCGGGCCCTCAGTGCAGCAGTCCCTGTGCTAACCCTGGATTCGAACCCGGGCCCTCAGTGCCGCAGTCCCTGTGCTGACCCGGGATTCGAACCCGGGCCCTCAGTGCCCCAGTCCCTGTGCTAACCCGGGATTCGAACCTGGGCCCTCCGTGCTGCAGCCCCAGTGCTAACACTGGATTCGAACCCAGGCCCTCGGTGCTGCAGTCCCTGTGCTAACCACTGCACCACATGCCACCCTTTAAAATATAAATTTAGTGTACCCAATTCTTTCTTTTTTCCACAATTAAGGGGCAATTTAGCGTGGCCAATCTACATAACCTACACATCTGAAACCCACGCAGACACTGGGAGAATGTGCAAACTCCACACATAGTGATCCGGGACTGGGATTGAACCCGGGTCCTCGGCGCTGTGAAGCAGCAGTGCTAACCACTGCGCCACCCTGCTGCTCCTATAGGATTCTTTGTTGTAAATCTAACTAACCTCGTACCTGCTCTGGGAGTGTTTGGTAGGTCAGTGCCGATAGGGATTTAGACCATGGTCAAACCGAGGACTGAAACTCTCGGACTAGACTAGTTTTTAAACAAGTGGCTGCAAACTAGGTGAGACCTTGATGAGAACTGTCTAATCTCCGAATTGATCTATAAGTAACCTGCAGAGATTCTTTTATATTTCAGGCCATGAAGGAAGAAGTGAGTGGTGTGAAACGGCAGCTCCAGCGCTGGGAGACTGAGGCCTACGCCTGCCGCGAGCAGCTGAACAAAATGCAGAGCTCAGGTGGAACGTGGGACATGAATTGGCTGGAAGAGAAAGTAGAACTTCAGTGCCAAGTAAGGAACTAATTATGTTCTGGGAGAGATGGTGATGACAATGTGATAACTTCCAATCCTGGACTGAGTATAGCTGATGTTGGAGAGAATTTAAATATATACATATAATGTATTTGGGTTTGTGTGTCACTGGCCCGGTCACCATTTATTGCCCATCCCTCGAGCTGCACCTACAGTTAAGCATGGTGTGGGATTGGAGTGCAGGTAAGGACGTCTGCTTTCCTGCCCCGAAGGATATCATTGAGCTAAAAAAAAGTTTCAACAATCCAACAGCTTCTTGGTCTCTTACTGACCCTGTCCTTACTGACCCTGTCCTTACTGACCCTGTCCTTACTGACCCTGTCCTTACTGACCCTGTCCTTACTGACCCTGTCCTTACTGACCCTGTCCTTACTGACCCTGTCCTTACTGACCCTGTCCTTACTGACCCTGTCCTTACTGACCCTGTCCTTACTGACCCTGTCCTTACTGACCCTGTCCTTACTGACCCTGTCCTTACTGACCCTGTCCTTACTGACCCTGTCCTTACTGACCCTGTCCTTACTGACCCTGTCCTTACTGACCCTGTCCTTACTGACCCTGTCCTTACTGACCCTGTCCTTACTGACCCTGTCCTTACTGACCCTGTCCTTACTGACCCTGTCCTTACTGACCCTGTCCTTACTGACCCTGTCCTTACTGACCCTGTCCTTACTGACCCTGTCCTTACTGACCCTGTCCTTACTGACCCTGTCCTTACTGACCCTGTCCTTACTGACCCTGTCCTTACTGACCCTGTCCTTACTGACCCTGTCCTTACTGACCCTGTCCTTACTGACCCTGTCCTTACTGACCCTGTCCTTACTGACCCTGTCCTTACTGACCCTGTCCTTACTGACCCTGTCCTTACTGACCCTGTCCTTACTGACCCTGTCCTTACTGACCCTGTCCTTACTGACCCTGTCCTTACTGACCCTGTCCTTACTGACCCTGTCCTTACTGACCCTGTCCTTACTGACCCTGTCCTTACTGACCCTGTCCTTACTGACCCTGTCCTTACTGACCCTGTCCTTACTGACCCTGTCCTTACTGACCCTGTCCTTACTGACCCTGTCCTTACTGACCCTGTCCTTACTGACCCCGTCCTTACTGACCCCGTCCTTACTGACCCCGTCCTTACTGACCCCGTCCTTACTGACCCCGTCCTTACTGACCCCGTCCTTACTGACCCCGTCCTTACTGACCCCGTCCTTACTGACCCCGTCCTTACTGACCCCGTCCTTACTGACCCCGTCCTTACTGACCCCGTCCTTACTGACCCCGTCCTTACTGACCCCGTCCTTACTGACCCCGTCCTTACTGACCCCGTCCTTACTGACCCCGTCCTTACTGACCCCGTCCTTACTGACCCCGGTCTTTTACATTTTCTGAATTCTATGAAAGTGAAATCTCAGACAGCCGAAATGGGATTAAAATTGGTGTTCTGTGGATTATTGATCCAGTAATGTGACCATTCCACAGCATCCAAATTGAATCATCTATAGTCACTGATGCTGTTGCCACTTTGGACTGGCTATCAGAAGAAGCTGCTGGCTATTTTGTGTTTTAGCCCTGCAGCGTTATATTAGCCAGGCCTCCTCACTCTTACATCCTGTGGGCCTGCAGTAAAGGAAAGGTGGGTGAATATTTGCCCCTTGCCAGGGTCGCCAATGCTGGAGTGTCAGTCTATTAAATCTCAGGTCTGGAACTCTGTCTGTCATTGTGTCAGAAAGTCGCTCATGCTGTAATACAGAGGATTCAATTTGGACCACCGGAGGTTTTGATCTGTTCTGCTCTCTGTGGCCCCCACAACATCCTATTTTGCAAATGAACTGCAGCCCCACCGTGACCAGTTCCCCATAGCGACCTGACCAAGTGCCCATTGTTTATCAGAAGCTGGGACAGTGAGTTTCAGACGGAGGATGGGGACAGCTGAGGAAATTCCACTATGTGCAGGGGCAGGGCTGAGAAACCCCACGTTGTTCGTGGGTCGGTGCAGACTCGATGGGCCGAATGGCCTCCTTCTGCACTGTATGTTCTATGTTCTCTGCCAGTGCAGATAAAACGATGCAGTGTCTGTCCCTGCTGGTCACAAACAGAAAAGTCAATGATCTTTTAAAAAATATTTTTGTTAAGTTTTCAACATTTCATACACTAGAACAAATGCACCCCCCCCCCCACAAGCAAAAACTAGTGCAAAGAGAAAACAACCCCCGATACACTGCGCCCCCCCCCCCCCCCATATTGCTGACCATCCTCCTCTCCGCCCCCAGCAGCCGACGGTGACCAACTCTGACGTACAGAATGAATGAGCGCCATCTATTGTAGAACCCCCCGATCGCCCCTCTCAAGGTGAACTTAACCTTTTCAAGGTGCAGGAATTCCATCAAGTCCCTCAGCCACACTGAGACAGGGTGAAGTAGCAGACCTACACCCCAGCAGGACCCGCCTGCAACCAATCAGCGAGGCGAAGGCTAAAACACCCGCCCCTATCTGTAGCTCCGGCAGGTCCGACACCCAAATGTGGCACCGAGGGAATTGGCTCCAAATCCATTTGCAAGATTGCCGACATGGTACTGAAGAAAGAGCCGCAAAACCTCCCCAACTCTGGGCAAGACCACAACATATGGACATGATTGGCCGGGCCCCCCTCACACCGCTCACAATTATCCTTCACTCCCGCAAGCAAGCGGCTCATCCTCAACCTCGTTAGGTGTGCTCCATGCACCACCTTTAATTGTATAAACCCTAGTCTCGCACACGAGGTTGAGGCATTCACCCTGTGCAACACACCACACCTCCTACAGTGCCATTCCCAGCTCTTCCTCCCACTTGCCCCCCCCCCCCCCTCCATCCCCACAATACCTTTCCTCCATTCCTGCCACCGACAGCACTCTTTATCAGCAAGGTGGGCAGCGCCACCGGGAACGTTGGAAAGACCTTCCTTGCAAAATCCCGCACCTGCATGTACCAGAACGTTTCTGACTCTGGGATCCCAAACTTTTCTGTCAACTCCTCCAAACTCGTGAACCGCCCCTCCAGAAACACATCTCTCGTTCCTACCAACCCCTTGTCCCCTGACCCCAGAACCTAGCGTCCAGTCTGGCTAGTTCAAACAATTGATTTGCGCAGATTGGTATCCGTTTCGACACCGCCCCTAGTTTGAAGTGCTGCTGCAATTGTCTCCATATCTTCTGTGTCATCATCACCACCGGATTACCCGAGTGTTTCCCTGGGGAGAACGGAAGTGGAGGCATTACCACCGCCCGCAAACTCCACATTGGAGGAAGAGGATAGGGCGGTGTTGGAGGAACCATTGGGGATTGAGGTTCAGGCGGCAATAGGGAGAATGCAGACAGGCAAGACACGGGGGCCACATGGTTTCCCAGTGGAATTTTACAAGAAGTTTGGGGACCAGTTGGTGGAGATGTTTGAGGATGTCCTGAACAATCTCCTTGGGAGGCCGTCTACCACCTAAGCTGGCCAGCCAATAAGAGACTGGCCTTCTCCCCATACTCATACAATGCTCCTTTGGCCTGCCTCACTAGCGCACCGCATCACCTGTGGACAAAAGATCAAACTATGCCTGCAGTTTCTTTGTACTGGACAAAGCTCTGGGGTGGGATCTTCTGAGTACTTGCCATTAACCTCCAAAATTAAATTTGCCAGCCGTTGCCACTCCTCCCTGCCCCCATGTAAGATTATCTCACCTAAGTGGGTGATGTTAATAGATTTATTTCTATATCTTGAGGTGAAAAAACTACGAGAGGCTTACATACAGAAGGAGAATGACATCCAGGACCTGAAGGTGAAAACGTACAGTCACGTGAGTAACCTCTTTCTGAATTATGTGTCTGGCCAGTGTACCTTCCGCCTGTCTGTTTATGAATTCTCCTTTCTGGCTCTCATTCTTCTCTTCAGCCTTTTACTCGTTGGTTTTGGTGCTCTCCCTTACATCTGTTTATCCATCTCTATGGTCAGTGGAGCTCGGTCTTTGTCTTAAATAGCGAAACATAAAAAAATAGGAGCAGGAGTAGGCCATTCGGCCCTTTGAACTTGCTCCACTATTCATTATAGTCATGGCTGATTGTCCAACTCAGTGACCTGTTCCCGCTCTCTCTCTCTCTCTCTCTCTCTCTCTCTCTTCTCTCTCCCCCCCCCCCCCCCCCGCAACATATCCTTTAGCCCCAAGTGCTATATCTAACTGCTTCTTGAAAACATGCAATGATTGACCTCAACTGCTTTCTGTGGTGATGAATTCCACAGGCCGACCACTCTCTGGGTGAAGAGATTTCTCCTCCTCTGTGTCCAAAATTTCTTAACCCCGTATCCTTAGACTGTGGCCCCTGGTTCTGTGCACACACCCCCCCCCCCCCCCCCCCACCATCGAGAACATCCTTCCTGCATCTACCTGGTCTCGTCCTGTTAGAATTTTATAGGTTTCTATGAGATCCCCCCCTCATTCTTCTGAACTCCAGCGAATACAATCCTAACCGACTCAATCTCTCCTCGTACGTCAGTCCTGCCATCTCTGGAATCAGTCTGGTAAACCTTCGCTGCGCTTGTCAGTATGGGACGGGTGGCTATGTGCGTTGTTAGTGACACCTCTCTTTTCTACACATTTCTAGAAAGCTATTCTGGAAGAAAATTATCAGAAAGCGGAGGCAGAGCTGACCAAACTCGACGACCTGATTGAGCATGTCAGAATAGTAAGTCATTATGAGGGTGGAGGGGAATGATGGTTATACTCGGTTTTGAAGTAGGTAAGTTGTTTGCTTTCAATTCATCAGTCCCAAAACTCGGTGAGGCAAAAACAGATCTCTGCTGTTTGATGGGAGCTATCTCCTGATGGAGGTATTCATGGTGGAGTTGGTGCAAACGTGTGGAGGTTCCAACTAACCCCGAGATAAAGGGGATTTTAAAAAAAAAAGTTATTTCTTTTGTCTAGGTGTACAGGTCCACAGGTCACTGAAAGGGGCAACACAGGGGGAGAAGGTAGTCAAGAAGGCATACGGCATGCTTGCCTTCATTGGCCGGGGCATTGAGTATAAGAATTGGCAAGTCATGTTGCAGCTGTATAGAACCTTAGTTAGGCCACACTTGGAGTAGAGTGTTCAATTCTGGTCGCCACACTACCAGAAGGATGTGGAGGCTTTAGAGAGGGTGCAGAAGAGATTTACCAGAATGTTGCCTGGTATGGAGGGCATTAGCTATGAGGAGCGGTTGAATAAACTCTGTTTGTTCTCACTGGAACGAAGGAGGTTGAGGGGCGACCTGATAGAGGTCTACAAAATTATGAGGGGCATAGACAGAGTGGATAGTCAGAGGCTTTTCCCCAGGGTAGAGGGGTCAATTACTAGGGGGCATAGGTTTAAGATGAGAGGGGCAAGGTTTAGAGTAGATGTACGAGGCAAGTTTTTTACGCAGAGGGTAGTGGGTGCCTGGAACTCGCTACCGGAGGAGGTGGTGGAAGCAGGAACGATAGTGACATTTCAGGGGCATCTTGACAAATACATGAATAGGATGGGAATAGAGGGATATGGACCCAGGAAGTGTAGAAGATTGTAGTTTAGTCGGGCAGCATGGTCGGCACGGGCTTGGAGGGCCGAAGGGCCTGTTCCTGTGCTGTACATTTCTTTGTTCTTATTAATTTACAGGATTTGAATGTCGCTGGTTAGGCCAGCATTTGTTGCCCATCACTAGTTGCCCTTCAGAAGGTGGTGGTCAGTTGCCTTTTTGAACCGCTGCAGTCCTTGAGGTATAGGTACACCCACAGTGCTGTTAGGGAGGGAGTTGCAGGGTTTTGACCCAGCGACAGTGAAGGAACGGCCGATTATATTCCCAAATCAGGGTGGTGAGTGACTTGGAGGGGAACCTCCAGGTGGTGATGTTCCTAGGTATCTGCTGCTCTTGTCCTTCTATATGACAGTGGTCATGGGTTTAGAAGGTCCTACTAAGGAACCTTGGTGAGTTCCTGCAGGGCATCTTGTAGATGGTACACACGGCTGCCACTGTTCGTTGGTGGTGGAGGGTTTGAATGTTTGTGGATGGAGGAAGCAGTCAAGCGGGGCTGCTTTGTCCTGGATGGTGTCGAGCTTCTTGTGTTGTTGGAGCTGCACTCATCCCGGCAAGTAGAGAGTTAGTTTATACAGTTCCTGCTGTAGGGATGGTCCTACGTTCTTCACAACCACTGAGATTACTTTTAGAATGTGGTCACTATTTCAGACCAGTGTAGCAGCCATTCTCACACAGCAAGGTTCCATGAAAAACAATTGAGGCAAGTGGTCAGTTAATCTGATACTTGTTGAGTGTGGGGAGGAGTCTGGGATCTTGCAACCAATCTTCCTACAATTTGTAGAAAATTAGTTAACTTAAAACATTGCTTTTGAGGGCAGCACGGTGGCGCAGTGGTTAACACTTCTGCCTCACGGTGCTGAGGACCTGGTCACTGTCCGTGTGCAGTTTGCACATTCTCCCCGTGTCTGCGTGGGTTTTGCCCCCACAACTCAAAGAAGCGCAGGGTAGGTGGGTTGGGCACGCTAAATTGTCCCTTAATTGGAAAAATATAATTGTGTCCTCTAAATTTATACAAAAAACATTGCTTTTGTACAAACTAAGAAAAAAATGCCACCTGCCCAATAAGTCCTTGATCGCTACCCTTACTAAACATTGAGAGATGGGTGTTAGCGTGACTGCACAGAAGAAGGCAGTCTTGAGGAGCTGGAGGGTCTATTCCTGCACCTTTTTCTCCTGTAACACCGAGAAAGTGCAGTCAGCTCTGGTGTGTTGCTTGTATGTGTGAACGTGACTGGGGTCGGGGAGGGGGTCTGAAACCCTCTTGTCCTGTTGGAATTTGTTGACCTAATAATGAGACATTTGCAAGTTATATAAAGCATGGTGGGTCATGAGGATTCCGGGGGAATTGGGAGTTCCCAGGATAATGACTGGATTGCCTACTTTACAGAGAGAAAGACTGAAATTAGAATTCAATTAATGTGGTAACTTCTGCTTTCAGACAGTCTTTACGATTCCCGTCCCAATGGAGTTGAAGGTCAATCCCTTCCAGCACAAAAATAAAAAAGACACTGAAAATATTTTCTTGTCCATATGTTACGCCTGAAATTCAAAGTGTTCGTTTATTTTCAGATGCTGGTTGACCTAGCATGTATCTCCAGCATTTGGTCTGCTTTCTTTTGCCTTTCCACATTTTTATGGATTTTACTGACTTTACTTGTTGTATTTCAGGTTCTCTTGTCGGTGCCCAACATTGTCGCAAACTCTGTTGAGCTGAGGGAGCTCCTGCTCGAACTTGGGGAAGATGTGGAAGAGTAGAGCATGTATCTCAGCTGCTGTTTCACTTTCACTGGGGTGTGAATCACTGGGCAAGTGAGAGGCGGGGAGAGGAATGAACAGTTGGCAGCAGGAGTGAAATGTAGGGCAAAATGGCTTCCCATGAAATTTTAAAACACTGCCTTTAACTCGGCAGTTTAAATGGCAGTGAATCTATCTGATACTCCAGTGTTATCCGGTCTTGAAAATCAGAATGTCTATGGGTCTCCGTTGTATATTGCTGAAGTTTTCTGTCTTGTACTCATCAGGACAATCAAGAGAATACCAAATTTCAAATGATCACAATTGACACCAAAGAAGAAAAGTGGGTGCTTTGGGAGAGTTGGCAAGTCAGCTCTGGCTGAGGCATTGCCATGCCGAAAGCGGCGAGGGACTACGGGCTCCCCACGCTCCTGGGGTATTGAGTAAAGGTGTAATGCTTGAATATATTCCTTTTTTCAGAGAATGGGTCCCTGCGTTTGAATGTATGTTGTTCCTAGCCAGCGTAAATGAGCCACGTTATGAGCTCAATGCTTGCCAAAAGTGACATGCATTCAAATGCAGGGGCTCATTCTCTGCACACACAAGGAATATGTTCACGCCCAGAACCATGGGGAACCTTTTAGTCCTCCGTTTCTTTGGCTGAGAATCAGAGTTCACTTGCCAACTAATCAGCACCCTTTTCTCCTGTAGTATAAATTGTCGTGATCGTCCTTTAACATTTGGCACCCAGTGTTTTGTTCTGATGAATACAATTCAAGGCTTGGGCAGCATGTCTGTTTCTTCAGCAATACCCGTGTTCAAATTCTGTCCTCCCAAGTGACATTGTATCCTCCTAACCCAGTTCATGCTTTGCTGAGTCTCCAAAACACCTGTACACTGTAAATGACGTGCAAAGTATTATTTATAAATAACAGTTGTTCCTCCTGGTTAATGTTTGTGATTATCGAATTACAGTTTATATTTCTGGCTGTTGTGCTACAGTTCATCTGCTCGCATCACTGGCTCAGACCAGCTGTTTCTTTTTTCTCTTGTTGGGAAAGAATTCTGTTTTTCAGCATAAAATAAAACTCCTGAACAAAAATCCACGAGATTGCTGTTATTTATTGGGATCACTGACAATTGAGGGCCACGCCATGCAGCATCACTGTGCACTGTGGGACCAAAATACCTTTTATTCGTGTATTTTAATTTTTAAGGGTTAATCTCTTTCTAAAGTAAGTTTTTTTTAAAATTTAGAGTACCCAATTATTTTTTTCCAATTAAGGGGCAATTTAGCGTGGCCAATCCACCCACCCTGCACATCTTTGGGTTGTGGGGGCGAAACCCACATAGACACGGGGAGAATGTGCAAACTCCATACGGACAGTGACCCAGAGCCGGGATCGAACCTGGGACCTCGGCGCCGTGAGGCAGCAGGGCTAACCCACTGCGCCACCGTGCTGCCCAAGTTAACTATAACCGTAACTTGTATTTTCTTTCCGTGTTGGTGGTAAAAGAGCTGCTGGTTTGTAGTTGTGCAGTAGTTTGGGTGGCTGGTTAGAACCAGTAATTACTGTCAGCAGGAGCTGGCTCTGCTGCTCAGAATTATGCGAGTATAAATACAGGAGGCTTTTGGTAATGTGCCGAATCCAGTTCGACGGCATACTTCTAGTACAGAATACTAAACTCTGGAAATTCAATGCTGTTTTAGTATTTCTATCCCCCCCCCCCAAAAAAAAATGAGTAGTTTGAAAGCAAGCAGGAGACCAGAGAGCAGAGATTTAGAGTTGTTTAAACAATTAATGTACTAATTAGATTCTAAAAGAGAGAATAGATTTTTTTTTTAGGTCATGTGGCTAGCTGAGACCTGTTGCTTGCAATTCCTGTGTCACGTAAGACCACTGCATACATCTGTGGGACCATGTGCATAGGACAAAAGGTTCCCAGCTGGGGTACCGTGAAGGCTCCATGTGTGTGCCGCAAAATAAGATTCAAAATGATTAAACGTTAATGTAAATGCACAAAATCTAATCTTCGTTTTCAGCTCAGGTTGGCACCTTCAACTCCCAATGAACCTCGGGCCTTCCATACACGCGCTGGCGCGGAATGGAGCGCAAGTGTGCTGTTCGGATTTTTACATTGGTCAGGTGCATTGGTCAAACCGATGTTATAAAAGCAAATCAGAACTGCACATGTGTGGTCCTTTCTTGGTTAGGATTATCTTTTTAAAAAAATATTTTATTGAAAATTTTTGGTCAACCATCACAGTACATTGTGTATCCTTTACACAGTAATATAACAGTATAAGTAACAATGACCTGTTTTATAAACAAAGAATAAATAATATATAACAAAAACTAAATGGCAACTGCCGTGTCTCAGATAAACACTCTCCAAAAATATGATTTAACAGTCCAATATACAATTATTTATAGCAACGACCTATACATATTATACATATATATTAACAACCCTGAGAGTCCTTCTGGTTCCTCTTTCCCCCCCCCCCCCCCCCCCCCGGGCTGCTGCTGCTGCCGCCTTCTTTTCCATTCCCTCTATCTTTCTGTGAGGTATTCGACGAACGGTTGCCACCGCCTGGTGAACCCTTGAGCTGATCCCCTTAGGACGAACTTAATCCGTTCCAGCTTTATAAACCCTGCCATGTCATTTATCCAGGTCTCCACCCCCGGGGGCTTGGCTTCCTTCCACATCAACAGTATCCTGCGCCGGGCTACTAGGGACGCAAAGGCCAAAACATCGGCCTCTCTCGCCTCCTGCACTCCCGGCTCTGGTTAGGATTATCAACATAAAACATTCCAAACCGCGCTTGTGCAGCCCTTTCCCAGCTGACGTGTGCACAGGCGATCCCAGGTTCTTTGGGAATTGGAGATGCCGATCATGGAAGACAAACTCTCCATTCACCTGCGGTAAAAGGCAACAAGGGCTCACAAACCTGGGAGAAGCAAGGGAGTCAGGGAAATTGAATCAAAAACAAGAGAGAAGACATCAAATGTTGTCCCCTTGTTCATGAAGGGGAGTAGAGCCAACCCCGGTAACTATAGACCAGTGAGCCTTACTTCTGTTGTGGGCAAAATCTTGGAAAGGTTTATAAGAGATAGGATGTATAATCATTTGGAAAGGAATAATTTGATTAGAGATAGTCAACATGGTTTTGTGAAGGGTAGGTCGTGCCTCACAAACCTTATTGAGTTCTTTGAGAAGGTGACCAAACAGGTGGATGAGGGTAAAGCAGTTGATGTGGTGTATATGGATTTCAGGAAAGCGTTTGATAAGGTTCCCCACGGTAGGCTACTGCAGAAAATACGGAGGCATGGGATTCAGGGAGATTTAGCAGTTTGGATCAGAAAGAAGACAAAGGGTGGTGGTTGATGGGAAATGTTCAGACTGGAGTCAAGTTACTAGTGGTGTACCACAAGGATCTGTTTTGGGGCCACTGCTGTTTGTCATTTTTATAAATGACCTGGAGGAGGGCATAGAAGGATGGGTGAGTAAATTTGCAGATGACACTAAAGTCGGTGGAGTTGTGGACAGTGCGGAAGGATGTTACAAGTTACAGAGGGACATAGATAAGCTGCAGCGCTGGGCTGAGGTGTGGCAAATGGAGTTTAATGCAGAAAAGTGTGAGGTGATTCAGTTTGGAAGGAATAACAGGAAGACAGAGTACTGGGCTAATGGTAAGATTCTTGGCAGTGTGGATGAGCAGAGAGATCTCGGTGTCCATGTACATAGATCCCTGAAAGTTGCCACTCGGGTTGAGAGGGTTGTTAAGAAGGCGTACGGGGTATTAGCTTTTATTGGTAGGGGGATTGATTTTCGGAGCCATGAGGTCATGTTGCAGCTGTACAAAACTGGTGCGGCCGCATTTGGAGTATTGCGTTCAATTCTGGTCGCCGCATTATAGGAAGGATGTGGAAGCATTGGAAAGGGTGCAGAGATTTACCAGAATGTTGCCTGGTATGGAGGGAAGATCTTATGAGGAAAGGCTGAGGGATTTGAGGCTATTTTCGTTAGAGAGAAGAAGGTTAAGAGGTGACTTAATTGAGGCATACAAGATGATCAGAGGATTGGATAGGGTGGACAGTGAGAGCATTTTTCCTCGGATGGTGATGTCTGGCACGAGGGGACATAGCTTTAAATTGAGGGGAGATAGATATAGGACATATGTCAGAGGTAGGTTCTTTAATCAGAGAGTAGTAAGGGCGTGGAATGCCCTGCCGGCAACAGTAGCAAACTCGCCAGCACTAAGGGCATTCAAATGGTCATTGGATAGACATATGGACGATAAGGGAATAGTGTAGATGGGCTTTAGAGTGGTTTCACAGGTCGGCGCAACATCGAGGGCTGAAGGGCCTGTATTCCGCTGTAATGTTCTATGAAGAACTAGGTAACCAATCAAGTTATACAGCATTCCTTGTAAACCTCTAATGAAAATTGTATTAACTGGTGGTTTGATATGTTTTCAGGAAGTTTTAGAAATAAAAGGCTTTTGCAAGAGGACACAGTTGGAGAAAATAGTTGTATGAAGGTATACCATGGCGTTAAAAAGGTTTGTAAACACTGGTCTAGAAAATGTATTACGATTCCAGACCAGACCCCAACAGTTTCTATGATACTGGACCGAAAGTCCAATATTTTCGTTTATTTTTGAGACTGAAAACAATGCTTTGCTCCAGGAGTGATTGCATGAAAAAATAGGGCTTTGGTATGTCTAAAACAAAACTTTATTATAAATATAATATTAAACTTTTAATTTCACACCCAAAAAAGAACAGCTTACAATTACCCCTTAAATACAAGTATACAATTTCTCATTAAACAAGAAATGAAACATGCAGCTCTCAATCTAAAATTTAGCAGGGCATTGAGTAATACTTATGGACAGAACAGATTCTGGCTCTGGTTAGAACCCCTTCAGCCTGGGCGGCACGGTGGCATTGCTGCCTACGGTCCTGAGGACCCCGGTTCGATCCCGGCTCTGGGTCACTGTCCGTGTGGAGTTTGCACATTCTCCCCGTGTCTGCATGGGTTTCACCCCACAACCCAAAGGTGTGCAGGTTAGGTGGATTGGCTATGCTAAGTTTCCCCTTAATTGAAAAAAAAAAATAATTGGGTACCAACCTCTTCAGGCTCTGGCTGAATATCTTCAAATAGCTGCTTCAACTGGGTTGTTTTTTAATTTAGAGTACCCAATTATTTTCTTTTCCCAATTAAGGGGCAATTTAGCGTGGCCAGTCCACCTAACCTGCACATCTTTGGGTTGTGGGGATGAAACCCACGCAGGCATGGGGAGAATGTGCAAACTCCACACGGACAGTGACCCAGGGCCGGGATCCGAACACTCGGTTGTTTCAGCTTCCTTGTCTTCGGTCAAGACCGCTCTGCTCTTAAAATATTATTACTCTTGTTTTTAAGCACCTAGGAAAGAGCTGTGGACCCCAGAGTCCGGCACATCAGCACTCAGTTCCTCTCTCAAAGCTTCTCCAAACTCCCTGCCTTTCTGAGCTCCACCCAGCAATGACCTCCTCTCCCCAAACTGAAAACAACACATTCTCTCTGCAGGCTGCAAAAGCCCATTAACTCCCCAGGCAAACCGCTATCCATCAGCCCAGACTGAGACTCCTTTGTCAATTTCACCTGCTGTTTCCTGGAAGCAAAACAAGACCTTTTTTTAAACAAACACATTCTAACCCCTGATTTTAATGTATTATCCAATTTTCCTAAAATCATCCAATCGTCACTGTCTCCACTGGTGGTTAGGGTTGAGAGTTTGCGAGGCAGCCAAAGTCACATTGAATATTGGAATTTTCTTGGATTATACATTCCAGTCATTCTGCCCCCCACGGGCATTCTGACTCCCACAGGCAGAGTTCAGTATACCGGGATAGTAGATACATGACCATTCGGTGAAGACTGATGTTTAGGAACCTTTGGGCTGTGATCCAGTATTAAAAACAGCTGGAAGTAGGCGGCACGGAGGTGCAGTGGTTAGCACTGCTGTCTCACGGCGCTGAGGTCCCGGGTTCAATCCCGGCTCTGGGTCACTGTCCGTGCGGAGTTTGCACATCCTCCCCGTGTCTGCGTGGGTTTCGCCCCCACAACCCAAAGATGTGCAGGGTAGGTGGATTGGCCACGCTAAATTGCCCCTTCATTGGAAAAAATGAATTGGGTACTCTAAATTTATAAAAAAGTGTGTCCACATCTTGGAATGCAGTCCAAAGCGGAACACTGGGCAAGGGACTGCATAACGGGAAAGCGAGGGTTAGAAATGCAGCTAGTTCAGGATGTTCCACAATGAGGGGGACAATCCAATAACTCCTCATTAATATGCATGCTGTGATTTTCCCTGGAGCCAGGGGAAACATAGAAAATAGCAGCAAGAGGAGCCTTTCCAGTCTGCCCCATTATTCATTCAGTATGATCATGGCTGATCATCCAACTCCATAGCCAATCCCGCTTTCCCCCCCCCATATCCTTTCCCCCCCTTCGCCCCATGTGCTATATCTAACTGCTTGGAAACATAAAATGTTTTGGCCTCAACTGCAAATTGCAGAGGCTCACCACTCACCGGGTGAAGTCGATTCTCCTCTCAATTCTAAATGGGTTGATCCCAAATCCTCTGGCTGTGACCTCCGGTTCTGGACACCTCCACCATCGGGAAAATCCTTCATCTACTCTGTCTAGTCCTGTTTTCTGCTGCCTCACGGCGCTGAGGACCCAGGTTCGATCCTGGGTCCATGTGGAGTTTGTACCTTCTACCTGTGTCTGTGTGGGCCTCACCTCCACAACCCAAAGATGTGCACGCTAAATTGCCCCTTAATTCAAAAAATAATAATTTTATAGGTTTCTAGGAGATCCCCTTCCCCCTCCCCCCAACCTCAATTCTTCTGAACTCCAGCAACTACAATCCTAACCGACTCAATCTCTCTTCATATACCAGTCCCGTCATCCCAGGAATCAGTCTGGTAAACCTTCACTACACTGCCTCGAGATCAAGAACATCCCTCTTCAGAAAAGGAGACCAGAACTGCACACACTATTCCAGGTGTGGCCTCACCAAGACCCTGTATAATTGCAGCAACAATAACTGCACACACTATTCCAGGTGTGGCCTCACCAAGACCCTGTATAATTGCAGCAACACATCCCTGCTCCTGTACTCGAATCCTCTCGCAATGAAGGCCGACATACCATTTGCCTTCTTTACCGCCTGCTGCACCTGCGCACTTACCTTCAGTGACTGGTGTACGAGGACACCCAGGTCTCGGTGCACATTCCCCTCTCCTAATTTATGGCCATTCAGATAATAGTCTGACTTCTCGTTATCGCTACCAAAGTGGATAACCTCACATTTATCCAAATTATACTGCACCTGCCAATCATTCACCCACCCACTCAACTTGTCCAAATCACACTGCAGGATCTCTGCATCCTCCTCACAGCTCACCCTCCCACCCAGCTTTGAGATATCTATGATACTATAGAGAGGATGCAGAATATTCTGACAAGGGAAAGACTCACCCAGGAGTTGTAATCGCTGATGTGAATGTCATCAAACTTCAATTTCTAAACCAGTGTTTGCTTTCAGCCACTCATTGAGGATGCTTTCTGACAAATCTGAAAACTAGCAACTGCAATCCAAACTATAATTATGCCATGTGCTGTCTCATATTACAACTGTTCCTTTTCAAGTAATTAGGTAGTTAAATAAGTTTTACGGCTCATGAGGCAAGGTGTTAATCTACCTTGGGAAACGGCTCCCTTGGGCGGCGCAGTGGTTAGCACTGCTGTGTCACAGCACTGCGGACCCGGGTTTGAATGAGGAGTTTGCACATTCTCCCCGTGTCTGCGGGGTCTCACCCCCACAACCCAAAGATGTGCCGGGTAGGTGGATTGACCACGCTAAATTGCCCCTTAATTGGGAAAGCACAGAGAATTGTGCACGTTAAATTTAAAAAATGAAAAAGGCTCCCTTAAGGGTTCCATATTCTGAGAGAACCGTGTCATTGACATCACTGTCAATCTACATAATCAACATTTCAAATGAGTTGTAGCCACCAAAGGAACTTTGACTTAATTGGTTTCTGAACAGAGGCATTCTCTAATTTCCCAGACATATCGCCACCCGAGTCCTCTATTTTAAAGATTTCTGCCAAAGGACATGTCCTATTTAATTGAAACTATTTTTAAAACTATCAAATGAAAACAGACATTTTTCTCTTTCACACTCCTAACCTTCCACAGTATCTCATCCTCCTGTGCCCCCTCTCGTCCTCCTGCGCTCTCTCATCCTCCTGTGCTCTCTCTCTCTCTCTCTCTCTCTCTCGCTCTCTCTCTCGCTCTCTCTCGTCCTCCTGTGCCCCCTCTCTCGTCCTCCTGTGCCCCCTCTCTCGTCCTCCTGTGCCCCCTCTCGTCCTCCTGTGCCCCCTCTCTCGTCCTCCTGTGCCCCCTCTCGTCCTCCTGTGCCCCCTCTCTCGTCCTCCTGTGCCCCCCTCTCGTCCTCCTGTGCCCTCTCTCTCGTCCTCCTGTGCCCTCTCTCTCGTCCTCCTGTGCCCTCTCTCGTACCCCTGTGTGTTCTCTCTCTCTCCTACTCCTGTGCTCTCTCTCTCCTACTCCTGTGCTCTCTCTCTCCTACTCCTGTGCTCTCTCTCTCCTACTCCTGTGCTCTCTCTCGTCCTCCTGTGCCCCCTCTCTCGTCCTCCTGTGCCCTCTCGTCCTCCTGTGCCCTCTCTCGTACCCCTCTGCTCTCATACTCCTGTGCGTTCTCTCTCTCTCCTACTCCTGTGCGCTCTCTCTCTCCTACTCTTGTGCGCTCACGCTCTCTCTCTCCTACTCTTGTGCGCTCTCTCTCTCTCTCTCTCTCTCCTACTCCTGTGCGCTCTCTCTCTCTCTCCTACTCCTGTGCCCTCGTCCTCCTGTGCCCTCTCTCGTCCTCCTGCGCGCTCTCATCCTCCTGTGCTCTCTCTCTCTCTCTCTCTCTCTCTCTCCGACTCCTGTGCTCTCTCTCCGACTCCTGTGCTCTCTCTCCGACTCCTGTGCTCTCTCTCCTACTCCTGTGCTCTCTCTCGTCCTCCTGTGCCCCCTCTCTCGTCCTCCTGTGCCCTCTCTCTCATCCTCCTGTGCCCTCTCACTCGTCCTGTGCCCTCTCTCTTGTACTCCTGTGCGTTCTCTCTCTCTCTCTCTCTCTCTCTCTCTCCTACTCCTGTGCTCTCTCTCCTACTCCTGTGCGCTCTCTCTCTCTCCTACTCCTGTGCGCTCTCTCTCTCTCCTACTCCTGTGCGCTCTCTCTCTCTCCTACTCTTGTGCGCTCTCTCTCTCTCTCTTACTCCTGTGCTCTCTCTCTCTCTCTCTCTCTCTCTCTCCTACTCCTGTGCTCTCTCTCTCTCTCTCTCTCCTATTCCTGTGCGCTCACGCTCGCTCTCTCTCTCTCCTACTCCTGTGCCCTCTCTCTCGTCCTCCTGTGCTGTCCTGTTTTTTTTTAAACCTAGTTTGCTTTGTTAACTAACTATATTTCAATTGTCATCTCTCCTTACTGTATTATGGGTTTCCCAGAAATATGAACGAAAGAAAGCCTTTCATTTGTATCACATCTTTGAAGACCTCCGGATGACCCAAAGCACTTCACAGCCAAGGAAATACTTTTGCATTTTAGTTTCTGTTGTAGAGGAGCAGACTGCCAAAATGCAGAGCAGGATACCACAATCCTAATCATGACCAGATAATGTGTGTCTTTAATTTTGTTGTTTGAGAGATAAATATACAGCCTGAGGGGGCAAGACCTTGATTTAATTTCTCATCTTGAAAGATGGCACTTCTGACACTGTGGCACACTCTCAGTTCCACATTGGAATGTCAGCCTGGATCGTGCTCAAGTCTTGGTCGGAACTTAAACCCAGTGTCCATTGATTCTTTTTTTTTGCAATTAAGAAGCAATTTAGCGTGGCCAATCCACCTAACCTGCACATCTTTGGGTTGTGAGGGTGAGACCCACACAGACATGTGGAGAATGTGCAAACTCCACACAGACAGTGACCCGGGGCCGGGATTAAACCCGGGTCCTCAGCGCCGTGAGGCAGCAGTGCTAATCACTGAGCCACCGTGCTGCCCTAACCCACAACTTTCTAACTCGAGTGCTACCCATTGATTCATAGCTAACACTACTGTTTAAATGAAGGTACTAATCTTTACTTAGTGTGAAAAGAAATATTATGCAGGAAGTATACCTTTCTCACCCTGCTTCTTCCCCGCTGTTACCAGACCCCTAAACGACCCTCTTATGGACTGACCTCATTAACACCACCCCTGTATGATTCACCCGATGCCAGTGTTTATGTAGTTACATTGTACATGTTGTGTTGCCCTATTATGTATTTTCTTTTCTTTCCTTTCCATGTACTTAATGATCTGTTGAGCTGCTCGCAGAAAAATACTTTTCACTGTATCTTGGTACACGTGACAATAAAAGGGGCTGGTTTAGCACAGGGCTAAATCGCTGGCTTTTAAAGCAGACCAAGGCAGGCCAGCAGCACAGTTCAATCCCCGTACCAGCCTCCCTGAACAGGCGCCGAAATGTGGCGACTAGGGGCTTTTCACAGTAACTTCATTTTAAGCCTTCTTGTGACAATAACCGATTTTCATTTTCACAAACCCAATCCAATACACCAGCAATAATTTTGAGAAGAAATGGAGACTCGAGTTGCTTCCCCCCCCCTGCTCACCTGGAAAGACATTTCTTTTTTACTACAGAATGTCAGTGAGTCAATGGGCAGCATGGTAGCACAGTGGTTAGCACAGTTACTTCACAGCTCCAGAGTCCCAGGTTCGATTCCCGGCTTGGGTCACTGTCTGTGCGGAGTCTGCACGTTCTCCCCGTGTCTGCGTGGGTTTCCTCCGGGTGCTCCAGTTTCCTCCCACAGTCCAAAGATGTGCGGGTTAGGTGGATTGGCCATGATAAATTGCCCTTAGTGTCCAAAAATAAAGTTGAGGTGGGGTTACTGGATTACAGGGATAGGGTGGAGGCGTGGGCTTAAGTAGAGTGCTCTTTCCAAGAGCTGGTGCAGACTCGATGGGCCGAATGGCCTGCACTGTAAATTCTATTCTATGAGTCTCATTTAAAAATGTGTCCTTTACTTTCCAATCACCTAGCACGTTGTCATTCAAGCATGTCATTCCTGCGTTGTTATTTGTCGCATCAATTTGGATTTTGTTTATTACCACGTGTACCGAGGTACAGTGAAAAGTGTTTTTCTGCGGGCAGCTCAAACAGATTATTAAGTACATGAAAAGAAAAGAAAATACATAATAGGGCAACACAAAAATGTAACTATATAGACACCGGCATCGGATGAAGCATACAGGGTGTAGTGTTAATGAGGTCAGTCCATAAGAGGGTCATTTAGGAGTCTGGTAACAGTGGGGAAGAAGCTGTTTTTGAGTCTGTTCTCAGACTTTTACCAATCTGTGTTAACTTGAAAAGCTCAATCAGAATTTCCACATAGGCTCCATCCACTTGCTTCACTGAATCTCTGCAGGTATACTTCACAACTTCATTCCTCTTGCTGGAAATAAACCTGCACCGTCTAATTTGGTTTAATCCACAACTCCATTTTAATGAATAATTTCAGTAATCGATTTGGAAAACATTGAGAGCAGCTGACAGCCCTCGGGCAGTGCATTGAACTGGAAGTTATAGAATAAGCTGGGGAAAATGTGAGTGGACAGAACAATGTCAGATTAACCAAAGTGCAAACGAGTGTAAAGTATTGAATGTGGGAAGGGAGAACACATGGAATCCAGGAATGGTGCAGAAATAGCAAAGCGAAAAGTTGAAAGAGACAGAGTCTTAGTGCCAACACTCCAACCAACACTCAGCAGCATCAACAAAGACAAACAGATTTAACAAACATTTCAAAGTGTCATTTTGGGTGCCATTGGCGGAGTGTTTCTTGTCGGTTGCATTGGTCAGATTGCGGCCCATATTTAACTGCACTTAGTGCCAGAAATGAGGCCCCACGAGCTTCTCGCCATTACTGGCTGCCTCGCCGTCTGGTTCGCCAGACTGGCGCCCTGCGTCTCACCGCTAACCAGGGCAGCTGCCTTTAAACGATCCCTCACCACTCACTTCCACTCACTCCCAGTCAACACACAGGAATGGCAGCTTTGGCGATGTCGACCTGGCCAGGCCTCAACGCCATTGATGTGAGACAGGACATCCTGTTCCCCTAAGAGTGTTGGAGGACCAGCAGCAGTGTCACCTGGGAGGCAGCGTCAGTGCGGGCAGCATGACCAAGGTGATCACTGTACAATTTCAGAAGACCAACAACTCCCACCGAGCTGGAAGGGCAACTTACCACCTCTCCTGGCATCGGTTCCACATGCCACCCCTCAACTTCCCAAACCCCCACATATACACACACACACAAATCACTGGGTGACGCCTCGCACCCTCCCCACATCCGATCGTTATGCTTGTTCTTCGGCACCCACCCAAGAGATCACCTCTGAGGAGAGCTCCGAGGAGACCACCATCGATATGTCACAGCTATGACCCCCACCTTCCACCAGCACAGAGACACACACCTCAACATTAGTGCACAGGCTTCTGGGGCACAATCTGGTGAGCACCACACAGTTACTAATGCACATCAGGTGGAGGCAGGAACATCCAAGGCTGACAGCAGTTGGAGGTCTGCTGGATCGCAGGACACAACTGAGTCCCAGTGGGATGCACATCCTCTGGACAAGGTTATCCCAGAGCCGAGGCAGATACTAGGACATGCCTGTGTGATTCAGGACTTCAGCGGGTACCCCTATACCCCAAGATTCAACCCATCATCTTGGAGTGGTCCTTGAAGACGCTGGGGATCTCCGGGTGTCCCAGGATGTAGCTGTCAAGCACGCTCCCTGGGAAGCGTGCACACACGTGCCTGATCCGGAGGTGGTGGTCGCACATGAGTTGAACATTCAGGGAGTGGAACCCCTTCGTATTCATGCCCTCCCTGATGCCCCGGTGTGTACAAGCAATATATGTGCCATCAATTTTCCCCTGGAGCTGCGGCATCCTGGCGATGGCAGCAAATCCTGCAGCCCGGGCATCTTGGTGGGCCTGGTCCAGCTCGAAGTTGATATAGTCTGCTGCCCAGGCATACAGGGCATCAGAGAGTTCACGGATGCACTTGTGGGCTGTAGCTTGGGAAATACCACGCACGTCCCTGTTTGAGCCCTGGAATGAACCAGTTGCATAAAGGTTCAGGGCAGCAGTTACCTTTACAGCCACTAGGAGTGGGTGTCCTCCTCCTCCACGGGGTGCCAAGTCTGCGAGGACGTGGGCACAGGTGTTGCACTGTCTCTGTGGAGACGGAGCCTCCTGCGGCACATGCTGCCTGTCATCTCCTCAAATGACCAACAACATCTATACATCTTGGGCCGTCGCTGGTGTCCCCCTCTGGGTTCCTCGTCGGTCTGATGGACGGCCAAGGCTTCAGGGTGAGGGCCTGGGCTGCCACCTTCCCCGCGTCTGGCCGCCTGGGCTGCCACCTTCTCCGGCGCCTGGGCTGCCACCTTCCCGGTGTCTGGCCGCCTGGGCTGCCACCTTCCCCAGTGTCTGGCCGCCTGGGCTGCCACCTTCCCCAGTGTCTGGCCGCCTGGGCTGCCACCTTCCCCAGTGTCTGGCCGCTTGGGCTGCCACCTTCTCTGGCGTCTGGCTGCCTGGGCTGTCACCAGCACCACTAGGGCAACCTCTGCGGGACCGACACCAACAGCCATATTGTTATATCTGTAAGGAATTGGAGAAGGCTGAATCAGTTAGGGCTTCCTCCCCGGGACCCTCAAATCCCCCAAGCCTCCCCCACCCTTGCGTGTTCTGCCTTCTCTCAGAGTGCCATCCAGCGAGACAGTTGTGCTGGAGAACCTCATTCCACACACTTAACCCCGGCCACAGCAGGAGCCCCTCGACCCCAGACCCCTGCCAGGAACATTAGTGAGACTGTGCCCAGGTGCCCTCCCCTGATCCACAGTCACCCTATAGTCGCGAGGATATCCCCAGTGCTGAAGCCCAGCTCCTGAGTGTTTGATTGTTGGCTGCTGCCTCTGTGGTGCTGAAACTTCTGGAGTTCAGGCAAATTGTTCAAGCTTCAAACTTTGATTGAAATGTGATGGAATAATTATCGTCTGAGACACGGCACCTGAACCCACGAGAATTATTTTATTTATTAAACGGTCAACAGTAACAAAGATTTGAAAATCAACTGCGTAATATTCCACATATCACACTAACCATTAAACAACAGGGAAACGTCACTGTTCCATATTGCTACCAATACAAAGCTATATCAGCTCATTATCACAATAAAATCCCTCACACTAATATCACCCCTCGCAGGTTCCCCAACAGAAACAGGGGATAGCCTGAGAATGTGTTATCATGTCCAGGCCCGCGGTGATGTGCCAGTTTCATGCAGCGCTCACCACACCAGCAACAAAAGCACCAGCAATCTACAAAAGCATTTCTTCAACGGCATTAGCAGGTGGCTCATTTGGATCAATGTTACACACCAGGTCCTGCAGCGTCTCCTTGCTTCAAACCGGATTGCCTTCTGGACCCAGTCATCCCCCTGAGCCGGGTGTTCCAGGACCCAGAAATCTTAGAAAAAATTGTCCTTCTTTCCGGCTGCAGAAAAGTAAGGAAACAGCAACAGCGGCCTGCAGGCATCTGCAGCCACCAGCAGGAGCAAGCAGCAAACACAACCTGCAAATAGTATAATTTATTGACAGTAGCGAAAATACAAAAGACAAAACAACGAAGACACCAATCACTTCGCACCCAGAACACACTCGCCACCCCTCCCCCAACCTGCATCAGCGGAAAGGCTCACCAGCCCACAGGAAAGACCGCTCCAACACGGAGCACGGTGGAGGAGAGAGAGAGAAAAACATTCTACCCCTCCCAAGAGGGGCACAGTTCAGTCCAGAACCGGTCCGGCACATTATAAACCAAATCAAATACAGAGCAACCACTGAAGGAGAAGACAAAACAGGCCGGGAGACAACACAGTCGTCAGCTGTACACAGAGGACAAAACCCAAAGCAAAAAACAAGTGGCCCCCCCCCCGCAGATCCACATCGGCGGGAAGGCGGCCGATGCATATATGGGACAGTATGTGTGTGAGCAACAGTGTGGTGCATATCGGTGAGAGTGTGCATGGATAAAGAGTACACGCGTGATTGACTGCATGTGCACGCCTGTTAGTGTACGTGTGCATGAGAATGAGCAGCACAGACCACTGGAAACGTCGCGCCGACACGGGTACAGTGGAGGAAGGAGAGAGAACACCACACCCCTTCTCCAGCACTGGTAATTTGGCAGGGGACCGCCATAGAAGCAAGAGAGGTCACTGCAGACAAGCACACAACTTCCAGGCAACAAAAAAAGCAACATACCTGCTGCAAACAGTGCAAAAAACAACTTACCAACCCCCCCCCCCAAAGTGTCCCTGCATCAGTGCAAAGCCGCTTGGTGAGCCAACCACAAGAAGGTCTCACCGATATGGAGCATCACGGTGGAGGGAGAGAGAGCAAAACCACCTCCCCCTCTCCAGCACTGGCAGTGTCTCATTCCAATGACTCCCAGGCCACAGAGACAGGAGGGGCTGCAACAGGTGAAAAAATAAGCCGCAGTTACATGGTATCCATCATACAATTCCCTCAAAAATAGACCAAACGCAGAACAAAAGGAAATCAGGAACACCAGCGACCCACACGGCTCCCATAACGGGAGCAGCAGGATGGCTACTGAACATAAACTGGTAGTCCATTAAACTGTCCCGACACAACCTCCACAAACTGCTCCAGCAAGTCCTACATCCTCAGCCCGGTAGTAGACCTGCCAAAATCCTCCCCTTGTCACACTCCAGGTAAATGAGGCCGGAAGGCAACTATCTTCTTTCTTCCTTCTCTTCATCAAAAGCAGCAAGTAAATCCTAGGTGAAGAGGCAGCGGGCAAGCAGCAAACAAACTCTCAGCTACAGGCCCCAGGCACCAGCAGCCACCAGCAGGAGCAAGCAGCAAACACAACCAGCAGCTGGAAGCGCTCTCACAACCAACAAGGCTAATTCCTTATTAGGAATTGCCTTCAGCTGTGAAGCTAGAAGCTACTCAGTCAAAGGGCGTTATATAACCTCAGCATATAACCAAGAGCAGGGCTCTGTCCTGGAGGTGTTTGGTGGGACAGACAGGCAGCAACTGTACTTGCCCCTGTTACGGGTCTCCACAATATAGATATTTTTTTAAATTTAGAGTACCCACTTCATTTTTCCAATTAAGGGGCAATTTAGCGTGGCCAATCCACCTACCTTTGGGTTGTGGGGGCAAAACCCACGCAAACACGGGGAGAATGTGCAAACTCCACACGGACAGTGACCCAGAGCCAGGGTCGAACCTGGGACCTCAGCGCCGTGAGGCAGCAGTGCTAACCCACTGCACCACCGTGCTGCCTCACTAGGAATTCTATGGTTGTTCTAGAGTATTGTGGCCAATTCCGGTCACCACACTTTAAGAGATGTGAGGGTGCAGAGGGGATTTACCAGAATGGCCTGGGGGATTCGGGGGGGGGGGGGGGTTGATTTACACACCAAGGTTGGAGAAGTTAGGGTTGTTGTCCTTGGGGCAAAGAAGATTGAAGAGAGATTTGATCGAGGTTATCAAGGTAATGATAGGTTTAGATTAAGAAGACAAAGAGACCAAAAGGGAAGCGCGGGCTTGGTTCCCGCGCTATGATAATCATGGCGGGAATAGGGAAGCAGGAAGGAGGGGGCGAGCTGAGGTCACGGGGGGAAGCCGAGGTCGGCCAGAGTTTGCTGACTTCTGGGAGCAACATGGGGGGTGTAACTACGCTAGTGGGGGATCTAGCGGGGGGGTGGGGGGGGGGGGGGGAGTTACTGGGCTGCTGCTGCTGGGGAGAGGTGGGAGCCGGAATGGGGTGGGGTGGGCGGGGGGGCACCGCCTGGGGGGGACACAGCTGCGTGGGAACCGGGTGAGGAGCTGGAAAAAGGGGATGGCTAATCGACAAGGCGGGGGGGTAAAAAGCCCCCCAACCCGGTTGATCACGTGGATTGTGAGAGGGCTGAACGGGCCGATAAAGAGGGCACAAGTACTCGCACACCTTAAGAAACTTAAGGCAGACGTGGTTATGTTACAAGAGACGCACTTAAAACTTATAGACCAGGTTAGACTATCCAAAGGATGGGTGGGGCAGGTGTTTCATTCGGGGCTAGATGCGAAAAACAGGGGGGTGGCTATACTAGTGGGGAAGCGGGTTATGTTTGAGGCAAAGACCATAGTGGCGGATAGCGGGGGCAGATACGTGATGGTGAGTGGCAAATTACAGGGGGAGGCGGTGGTCTTGGTAAACGTATATGCCCCGAACTGGGATGATGCCAATTTTATGAGGCGTATGCTAGGACGCATCCCGGACCTAGAGGTGGGAAAGTTGGTAATGGGGGGAGATTTTAATACGGTGCTGGAGCCAGGGCTGGACAGGTCGAGATCCAGGACTGGAAGGAGGCCGGCTGCAGCCAAGGTGCTGAAAGATTTTATGGAGCAGATGGGAGGAGTAGACCCGTGGAGATTTAGTAGACGTAGGAGTAAGGAGTTTTCGTTTTTCTCCTATGTCCACAAAGTTTATTCGCGAATAGACTTTTTTGTTTTGGGAAGGGCGTTGATCCCGAAGGTGAGGGGAACGGAGTATACGGCTATAGCCATTTCGGATCACCCTCCACATTGGGTAGACTTGGAGATAGGGGAGGAAACAGAAGGGTACCCACCCTGGAGAATGGATATGGGACTAATGGCAGATGAGGGGGTGTGTCTAAGGGTGAGGGGGTGCATTGAAAAATACTTGGAACTCAATGATAACGGGGAGGTCCAGGTGGGAGTGGTCTGGGAGGCGCTGAAGGCAGTGGTTAGAGGGGAGCTGATATCAATAAGGGCACATAAAGGAAAGCAGGAGAGTAGGGAACGGGAGCGGTTGCTGCAAGAACTTCTGAGGGTGGACAGGCAATATGCGGAGGCACCGGAGGAGGGACTGTACAGGGAAAGGCAAAGGTTACACGTAGAATTTGACTTGCTGACAACGGGTACTGCAGAAGCACAGTGGAGGAAGGCACAGGGTGTACAGTACGAATATGGGGAGAAGGCGAGCAGGTTGCTGGCCCATCAATTGAGGAAAAGGGGTGCAGCGAGGGAAATAGGGGGAGTGAGGGATGAGGAAGGAGAGATAGAGCGGGGAGCGGAGAGAGTGAATGGAATGTTCAAGGCATTCTATAAAAGATTATACGAAGCTCGGCCCCCGGATGGGAAGGAGAGAATGATGTGCTTCCTGGACCGGCTGGAATTCCCTAAGGTGGAGGAGCAGGAGAGGGTGGGACTGGGAGCACAGATTGAGACGGAGGAAGTGGTGAAAGTATGCAGGCGGGGAAGGCCCCAGGACCGGATGGATTTCCAGTCGAATTTTATAGGAAATATGTGGACTTGCTTGCCCCGATACTGATGAGAACCTTTAATGAGGCGAAGGAAAGGGGACAGCTGCCCCCGACTATGTCGGAGGCAACGATATCGCTTCTCCTAAAGAAGGAAAAAGACGCGCTGCAATGCGGGTCCTATAGACCTATTTCCCTCCTAAATGTAGACGCTAAGATTCTGGCCAAGGTAATGGCAATGAGGATAGAGGATTGTGTCCCGAGGGTGGTCCATGAGGACCAAACTGGGTTTGTGAAGGGGAGACAGTTGAATACGAATATACGGAGGCTGTTAGGGGTAATGATGATGCCCCCACCAGAGGGGGAAGCGGAGATAGTGGTGGCGATGGATGCTGAGAAAGCATTTGATAGAGTGGAGTGGGATTATTTGTGGGAGGTGTTGAGGAGATTTGGTTTTGGGGATGGGTATATCAGATGGGTACAGTTGCTGTATAGGGCCCCGATGGAGAGCGTGGTCACGAATGGACGGGGGTCTGCATATTTTCGGCTCCATAGAGGGGCGAGGCAGGGATGTCCTCTGTCTCCATTATTGTTTGCACTGGCGATTGAGCCCCTGGCAATAGCATTGAGGGGTTCCAGGAAGTGGAGGGGAGTACTCAGGGGAGGAGAGGAACACCAGGTATCTCTTTACGCGGACGATTTATTGGTGTATGTGGCAGACCCGGCGGAGGGGATGCCAGAGATAATGCGGATACTTGGGGGGTTTGGAGAATTTTCAGGATACAAGCTGAACATGGGGAAAAGTGAGCTGTTTGTGGTGCATCCAGGGGAGCAGAGCAGAGAAATAGAGGACTTACCGTTGAGGAAGGTAACAAGGGACTTTCGCTACTTGGGGATCCAGATAGCCAAGAATTGGGGTACATTGCATAGGTTAAACTTAACGCGGTTGGTGGAACAGATGGAGGAGGACTTCAAGAGATGGGACATGGTATCCCTGTCATTGGCAGGGAGGGTACAAGCGGTTAAAATGGTGGTCCTCCCGAGATTCCTCTTTGTGTTTCAGTGCCTCCCGGTGGTGATCACGAAGGCTTTTTTCAAAAGGATTGAGAAGAGTATCATGAGTTTTTTGTGGGCCGGGAAGACCCCGAGAGTGAGGAAGGGATTTTTGCAGCGTAGTATGGATAGGGGGGGGGCTGGCGCTACCGAGCCTGAGTGAGTACTACTGGGCCGCCAACATCTCAATGGTATGTAAGTGGATGGGAGAAGAGGAGGGAGCGGCGTGGAAGAGATTGGAGAAGGCGTCCTGTAGGGGGACTTGCCTACAAGCCATGGTGACGGCGCCGTTGCCGTTCTCACCGAAGAAATACACCACAAGCCCGGTGGTGGTGGCGACTTTGAAAATGTGGGGGCAATGGAGACGGCATAGGGGAAAGACTGGAGCCTTGGTGGGGTCCTCGATAAGAAACAATCATAGGTTTGCTCCGGGGAGAATGGATGGGGGATTTGGAACATGGCAAAGAGCAGGAGTAACACAATTGAGAGATCTGTTTGTGGATGGGACGTTTGCAAGTCTGGGAGCGCTGACCGAGAAATATGGGTTGCCCCAAGGGAATGCATTCCGGTATATGCAACTGAGGGCTTTTACGAGGCAACAGGTGAGGGAATTCCCGCAGCTCCCGACGCAGGAGGTGCAGGACAGAGTGATCTCAAAGACATGGGTGGGGGATGGTAAGGTGTCAGACATATATAGGGAGATGAGGGACGAGGGGGAGATTATGGTAGACGAGCTGAA
The DNA here is from genome assembly GCF_047496885.1 of Scyliorhinus torazame. Taxonomy (NCBI): domain Eukaryota; kingdom Metazoa; phylum Chordata; class Chondrichthyes; order Carcharhiniformes; family Scyliorhinidae; genus Scyliorhinus; species Scyliorhinus torazame. Next base: position 223,546,914 of record NC_092718.1, read on the forward strand.
AGGGAAATGGGAAGAAGAGCTGGGGGAGGAGATTGAGGAGGGGCTGTGGGCTGATGCCCTAAGTAGGGTAAACTCATCGTCCTCGTGTGCCAGGCTAGGCCTGATACAATTTAAGGTGTTACACAGGGCGCATATGACTGGAACACGGCTTAGCAAATTTTTTGGAGTAGAGGATAGGTGTGCGAGATGCTCGAAAAGCCCAGCGAATCACACCCACATGTTCTGGTCATGTCCGGCACTACAGGGGTTTTGGGTGGGGGTGACAAAGGTGCTTTCGAAGGTAGTGGGGGTCCAGGTCGAACCAAGCTGGGGGTTGGCTATATTTGGGGTTGCAGAAGAGCCGGGGGTGCAGGAGGCGAGAGAGGCTGATGTTTTGGCCTTTGCGTCCCTAGTAGCCTGGCGCAGGATACTGTTGATGTGGATGGAAGCCAAGCCCCCGGGTGTGGAGACCTGGATAAATGACATGGCAGGGTTTATAAAGCTGGAACGGATTAAGTTTGTCCTAAGGGGATCGGCTCAAGGGTTCACCAGGCGGTGGCAACCGTTCGTTGAATACCTCACAGAAAGATAGAGGGAATGGAAAGGAAGAAGGCAGCAGCAGCAGCGGGGGGGGGGGGGGGGGGGGGGGACCAGAGGGATTCTCAGGGATGTTAATATATATGTATAATATGTATAGGTTGTTGTTATAGATAATTGTATATTGGACTGTTAAAACATATTTTTGGAGAATATTTATCTGGGACAAGGCAGTTGCCATTTAGTTTTGTTTTTGTTTTTGTTTATATATTATTTATTTTTTGTTTATAAAACTGGCCATTGTTATTTATACTGTTATATTATTGTGTAAAGGATACACAATGTCCTGTGATGGTTGGCCAAAAATTTTCAATAAAATATTTTTTTTTTTTAAAAAGAAGACACAGAGAAGCTGTTTCCTTTAGCTTCATTGGGCAAAGACTAGGGCCAGACATGTATTGGGAAGTGTGAAGAAAAGCTTTTAATGCAGTGAATTGTAGTGACCTGAACTTTCTGCCCATGGACAGGCAGCTAAGGGAAATAAACGTACAGGAGTTTGGGGATTGAGCAGGTGAATGAGACAGACAGGGTTGCTGCACAGAGACCCACAAGGGGCTGGTTTAGCACAGGGCTAAATCGCTGGCTTTTAAAGCAGACCAAGCAGGCTAGCAGCACGGTTCAATTCCCGTACCAGCCTCCCTGAACAGGTGCCGGAATGTGGCGACTAGGGGCTTTTCACAGTAACTTCATTGAAGCCTACTTGTGACAATAAGCGATTTTCACATGGACTAGATGGGCTGAATGGACTCCTGTGCAGTAAATTACTACATGACTGGTAAAGGTAAATGCTACTCTTCAAATCATATAAACAAGGAGCCGGAGTGGGCCATTCAGCCCCTCAAATCTGCTGTGCCATTGAATAAGATCACAGCTGATCTGATAAGAACCTCAAATTAGCATCCTGCCTCCCCCAATAACCTTTCACCCTCTTGCTTACCGAGAATCTATCTTTAAAAATATTCAAAGACTCTGCTTCCACCGCCGTTTCAGAAACTGAGTCCCAGAGACTCGACCCTCTGAGAGAAAAAACTTTCACTCCCCCTCCATTTTAAATGGTGACCTCTTATTTTTAAGAAGTGACCCCTAGTTCTAGATTATCCCACAAGAGGAAACATCCTCTCCAGAGCCCCCCCCCCCCTGTCAACACCCCTCAGGATCTTGCACGTTTCAATCAAGTCGCCTCTTCTAAACTCCAGCAGATACAAGCCCAGCCTGTCCAACCTTTCTTCATAAGACAATCCGCCCATTCCAGATGTTAGTGTAGAAACCTCCTCTGAACTGCTTCCAACACATCAGTACTCCAGATGTGGTCTCACCAATGCCCTGTATAACTGCAGCATAACCTCCCTTCCCTTGTATTAAATTCCCCTCACAATAAACAATAACAGTCTATTCGTTTTCCTATTTACTTGCTGTTCCTGTATACCAGCCTTTTGCAATTTATGCACTAGGACACCCAGATCCCTCTGCATCTCAGAACTCTGCAACCTCTCATTATTTAGATAATAAGCTTCTTGGACCATTTCACATTTTCTCACATTATGCTCCATTTACCAGATCTTGAGTTAAGTTGTTTTTACTGTGGTGATTTAACCACAGTGTTACGCCCGGCGTGGATCTGGGCATGCTGGTTAAATAGCGGGATAGGCCAAAATTGAGATTCGTGCCAGGTGTGAATCAGTTTGCTATCTATTTTTTATTAAAAATTTAGAGTACCTAATTAATTTATTCCAATTAAGGGGCAATTTAGCGTGTTCAATCCACCTACCCTGCGCATTTTTAGGTTGTGGGGGTGAAACCCATGTAAACACGGGGAGAATGTGCAAACTCCACATGGACAGTGACCCAGAGCCGGGATAGTTTGCTATCTAGCCAGTCCCCTCCCGATGGTGAGTTCCGGATTTCGCCCAAATATGGCGAGCATACCGTTAACCCCAATTTGCATTAATTTCCATCTCATTGGCGAGATTGAAGTCGAATGTAACGGCCTCCCGGGAATTAACCGGCTCCGCAGCAAGAAATCACTCGGGCACCGTTTAGTACTCCTTCTAAAAACGTGAAGCTGGCGTAATGGCCGCTGAGGGGAACTGACGAGGTGAGGAGCCATTTCCATTTTCCAGCACGCTGCTCAAGGGCATGGGAGCTGCTGCCCCATTGCTGGGGGGGTGCAGGGGTGGGGGGGGGGGGGGCACCCTCAGTGGAGTTGGGCTGGGTTGGGGGCTGAAGCATTTCAGGTTGGGCATCGTTCCTTGGCCAGCGCGGGGGTGGGGCTGGTGAGGGGCTTTTCATCCGTGGGGCCTTCAAGCCGAAGACCGAAGATAAGGAAGCTGAAACAACCAAGTGTTCGAATCCCGGCCCTGGGTCACTGTCCGGGTGGGGTTTGCACATTCTCCCCGTGTCTGCGTGGGTTTCACCCCCACAACCCAAAGATGTGCAGGTTGGTGGATTGGCCACACTAAATTGCCCCTTAATTGGAAAAATTGAATTGGGTACTCTAAATTTATAAAAAAATAAAGAATTCCTACAGTGCAGGAGGGGCCACTCAGCCCATCGATTCGCCCCGACCATCTGAAAGAGACCCTACTTAGGCCCGATTTCTGTAACCCCACCTAAGCAGCGCATCTTGGACACTTAGGCGCAGTTTAGCGTGGTCAATCCACTTAACCTGCACATTTTTGGACTGTGGGGGGCAACTGCAGCACCTGAAGGAAACCCACACAGACATGGGGAGAACGTGCAGACTCCACACAGTCACCCAAGGCTGGGATTGAACACAGGTCCTGGTGCTGTGAGGCAGCAGTGCTAACCACTGTGCTATCGTGCCACCCGGGTCTCTGGTGCAGTGAGGCAGCAGTGCCAACCACTGTGCCACCATTCCACCCAGGTCCCTGGCGCAGTGAGGCAACAGTGCTAACCACTGTGCCACCCGGGTCCCTGGTGCAGTGAGGCAGTAGTATCGACCACTGTGCCACCCGGGTCCCTGGCGCAGTGAGGCAGCAGTGCCAACCACTGTACCACCATGCCGCCTTAGTTGTATTTGTAGCCTAACCACAGATTTATAAAGGTTCAGTATAATATCTCTCTTTTTATATTTTACTTCTATTTATGATGTTGAGATGCTTTGCTAATTACTTTCTCAATGTGACAATATTGAATTCTTTACCCGTCAGTCTGGCCTCAATAAAACTCGAGATGGATTTGTAGGTATATAGTATTATTTATTTTTAACCAACTTGCAAGGCTGACTCGCGCCACAGAGATTCAGAACACCCAAGCGGTCTCCTGGAGCTCCAGAACCGAGTGAGATCGGAGACAAAGAAATCTCTGCAAACCTCATTCAAATGGCATCAAGTTTCACATACAAGATTCTCATAGGTCATCCTATGGACCTCCTGACCTGGCCATATATCCTGATTGGCTCACTTCGCATTCCTTAACCCTGGGCCTCTTGTTACCCAGCATCCTTTTCCCCATCCTTGCCATGCTTTCTGAATCCCTTTGTCCTTTGTTTGTGAACTCACTACTATCAGACTGGCTCACATCTACATTATTGTAACTAATATTTGAACTAACTATTTTATATCACATTCGTTTGTTCAATTCCTCATTCCCTCCTTTTATCATTTCATGATAACCTATCGGTCCAATCCGCAGCTACGGCCCCTCATCTAAGAAGATTTGTCGCTGCATTTCCAATTCCTGTTGCAGCACTCCGTCAGCCGCTGCACCCTCGTGGATCCTAACAGCCAAGATTCTAGGGGCGTCTATCTGTTCCAGTGCACCCTGCATTCTACCCATCACGCATTTAAGGATGGCCAGGACCACAAAGATGCAGCCGAGTGCCACTGCTAAATACATGGCCATATTTATCAACCAGTCCTTCCAACCTCCTAATCCCCAGTTACCCCAAGCAGCTTATCATACTGTGAGTGGGAATTATCCCGAGGAAGGGGAAGGCAAATAGCCGGTGGTGCTGAACCCGGATCGTAAGGAAGAGTGACTTGCTCGGGCGGTGACTCGGAACGCTGACAATGAACCACCGTTTGGGGAGTGCCCCAAAGTGGTGAAACAGAAAATAACCTAGACACCGATGCGGGGTTCGGGTAGCAGACAACCCGTCCCTGGCCATACAAGCGGTGGTAGATCTGGCAGAAGAGATTCATACTGCCCAGATTTCCCTCATTCCGGGTCCTAAATGAATTAAATATATCTCCTGATAACCTATGTTCTAGTTGTACTCCCCTCCTCACACGCCCCGTCCTCTCTCTAGTCCCCCTCTCTCTCCCACAACCTCTTCCTACCCTCTCCGCACGGTCTGACTTTACCTTTATGGCACCAATCTTAACACATCCAAAATCAAATTGCCTTGTTTTTGGAGTACATGTAAATGTCCATGCAATGTTCCCTTCCCATCGCCGGGACCGGTGCAATTGTTTCATGAGTCCTGCATTGTCCATTAACCTGATAACCTTCCATGAGTCGATACCATGTCCTCGTATATGGGGGCAGCGAAGAACGTCACCTCTGCATAAATGAAATGTCCTTGTAGTTTGGTTGGGGTTACAGATGTAGATGATATTTCCCTTTTCCATGTCCATCGCCGATGTCACTCCAAGCGAGGCGAGGCCGAAGATTACACAGGCGGTGCGTAGCCACCCCATCATGCTCCACACCTGTAAAACAGAGCGAGGGAAGGGAGGCAGGTTAGTGACCGACCTTTTTACAGTGATGGAGGTGGACCCAAGCACTCCGCCCCTCCACTTTAACTGCTGTGGGGGTGGTAAGGAGAACTTGGAAGGGCCCCTCCCATCGTGGCTCCGACCCCTTCCTAGTCCAATTTTTGACCATGACATAACTACCGGGCTGCACTGAAAGTGAACTAGGTAATGGGGGTGGTGATGGGTGAGCCGCGTGGACCTGGCCATGGAGCTCCTTGAGGACCTTAGTGAGGGCTAGAACATAGGTGGTCATTTCTTCAGTCATATGGTGAAACTGAACCAGTCTGGGAACATGCAGGTTCCAGGGAGTTCTAAGGGGCGTGCTATAAAGAATCTCGGCGGGAGAGAGCCCGGCCGGTCCCGCAGGTGTAACCCACAGCTGGAAGAGGGCAACGGGGAGCAACTTAAGCCATGTCAGTCCCGTGTCTGCTCTTAATTTAGCCAATTTAGTTTTGAGGGTCTGATTGTGTCTCTCAACCACCCCGGCCGCCTGCGGTCTGTAAGCACAGTATAACTGCTGGCGTATGCCCAACTGGGAGCAAAACTCCTTGTTAATCTATCCAATAAAATGAGGCCCGTTATCAAAACTTAACTGAGCTGGTATGCCGTACCGGGGAATGATTTCCCGCATCAGAACTTTAACCACAGTAGCAGCTTTATTATCGGTAGTCGGATACGCCTCGACCCATCTGCTGAACACATCCACAATGACCAAAACATATTTATAACATTGACACCTTTCCAACTCAATGTAATCCATTTGGAGCGTCTCAAAGGGACCACTGGGCAACGGGGTTTGCCCCATCCCACAAGGGATACCTTTTCCGGTGTTATATTGCTGACAAATCAAACACCGATTACTGATACTCTGGGCCAACCCCTGCATTTTAGGGTGCCACCAAGTGTCCAGCAACAAATCACTAGTCCCCCAAGCCCCACAATGAGTTGCAAAGTGTACACATTCGATGACCCATAAAGCCAGCACATCAGACATACAAGTCTGATGTGCTGACGTGGTCCATAAAGAGGAAACAGAATCATATGTACAACCTAACCGTTTCCACATTTGTTTATCACTCTCAGGAGCGTCGTCCTGTAACCTTCTGACGTCTTGGATGGTTGGCATTGGCTTGTCAGAGGCAGACCTATTTATTGCAGAACGTTTAGTCTGACTTAACATTTTCGGCACCATCACTTACTGAATTTGAGCGGCTGTCCGCGCTGCACAATCTGCTCGTTCATTACCAACGTCAACTGGGGTCTTACCGTTTGTATGGGCAGCACATTTAATGACGGAAATCTGCGCGGGCATAAGGAGGGCCTGCAGTAGGTCATTAACTAAACCCCGGTGGGATATTTCCGTGCCGGCTGAGGTAAGGAATCCCCTATTCTTCCAGAGCTGTCCGAAGTCTTGAACTACCCCGAAGGTGTATCGTGAGTCAGTATAAATATTTACCCGGCGATCTGAAGTGCGTACTCTGTTGGGTCTGAATGATCCACTGCCCTCCTTACCATAGGCCCCAGATCCTTGGCGTGGTACTGGTCGTGGACCTGACGTGTAATATGAGGGCTTACCGAAGCTGACTGTGGCCATAAATGTGGTGGTATTGTAACAAAATCGGCTGTACCTTCTTTTCTCGTGACTGTGGCTGTAATCTTGACTGGCCATTCGGTCCCAATTAACGGCCGGTATTTGTCCTCCAACTCCCTGTTCTGTCCGGTTCTGTCATAGGCCAGGGTAACGTGGTGCAGTAAATGTTCAATGTCTAACGTCCACCACTGGGGTGTGATAGAAATATAGCACTGTTGTCTCATCCTCCATGATTGAACCATTACCCCTTCGTCTCCGCACTCTAGCTGTAGCTGGAAGATACACAGTAAATCTCGGGCCAACAAGTCACAGTCCAATCCAGTAGTCACCACAAACTGATGATCTGTAGACTTATGCTCATAAGTGACTGTCACAGGTTCAGAAATAGGATACTCACACATCTGTCCTTGGAACCCCGACAAAGGCTGGGTGTGGTCAGATAGTGGTAGTTGAAGTTCTGATTGCCCGAAGACATGGCTGCTCCAGTGTCAATTACAAATGGGCAATGTTGATCTCCTATCTGCAGAGAGATAATAGGTTCCCTGTCCGATTGGAGAGTCCTTATGACTAAATTAGCTAGTCAATCCTGTGTTGGGAAAGGGTTTGCCTGGGAGAAGTCGGTGTACCTCGTCTGTCCTCCCCTTGGTGGGTACCCCCTCCTTTGGGTCGGGTAGTCTCCTTCTGCTGCCCGTCTTTTAAAGGGGCATTCCTGCTGCCCGTGATCTGCACGGCCGCAATTAAAACATGCATTGGTCCCTCTATATCTGCCCCATCCTCTTCTCCCAGTAAACCGATGGCCCCTCAGAGGGGGCGGCAGTTGTAGAGCTGTTGGTGCATACAGTGGGCCATAAAGAGGGGCTGAGGGTCCATTTGGGTGGGTTTGATATCCTCCCCCGTGTTAATCCACCCACCCAAGGTCACAATATTGGGGTTCCAGCTGGTAAGCCACCGTATCTGCCGCTGGTTGCAGTCTGAGATCATCCTTTTTCATTACATATTCAGTCTTAATCTTTGTAACTGAGCCTCCTTCCTGGCCTACCCCCTCCTTCCAATAAAATCTGACTGCCCTTGCCATCTGGGAAGGGTCGTTCTCTGTCCAATTCATGTTATTACATTTCACAGCAGTAGCCACAGAAGGTGGTAGGCAATGCATTAACATAGCACAATATTGAGGGAAATTCTGACCATTTTGATATTGACTGCCCACGGTAGATTTCATTAAAACGTTCCAGAAATTCCTCTGGCTCCTCAGTCTTTTTAGGTTTGAGGTCTAAGATAGCAGAGATATTTATGGGCTTTTGAAATGTGGCATTCAACGCATTCAGGATTTGTGTCCGTCTATCATCGTCCAAGGCATGGGCTTGCTGAAGTGCGGCGTGGCTAGCATAATTCAAGTGGTTGAGATGACTGCGGTACTCTGCTGGGGTTAAAAGCTGCTGGACTAGGGCCCAGAGGTCCCTAGTATCAGCTTGATAAACTGAGATGGTAGTTCTCAGATAGTCCACGAAAGCAGCAGGAGATTTCTTCCTGTCTGGGATTGCAGCCAGAATAGCCATCATCTCGCTGGGTCTCCATGGGAAATAAACGTCTATCGTGGGCTGGGCTGCTGCTGTTGCAGCATCCGGGTTGGGTATTTTCTTAATCGGCAACTGTCTCAGAGTCTCACTAGGGGGCGCTTTCGCGGATTCCTCTGGCTCTTCAAAGACTTCAACGTCCTTCCCTTCCGATAGAGGGAGCTCCGGCTCCTCAGAACTATTCCCGTCCTCTTTCTTTGTTCTCATACTTTTCTGTCCTACCATATCAGTCTGAAGGGATCTAGGTGGTATGCGTAATTGTTTCTGGATAGGATCAGGCCCCTCTCTCATTGTCCGAGATCGGGTCCTAGAGCTAACTGGGCTTGTGGAACAGAGCTCCCCTTCTCTAACAGACTGTGAAGGTGCAGAAATAAGACTCAAACTATTAACCAAAGGGACTGGAGAGGCTGGCATGATTTGAATCTGGGGAGCCGTGACTGGATATAAATTATGATACCCTGGTGGTTCTGGAATTAGTGCAGACAATGCTACTGGTGCAGTCGGGACTCTACCCGACATGGTCCAATTCTCTAGGTCATCATCTGCCTCTGTCAATGCAAGGCCAGCCAATGAACTACGTAGCCCATTTTAAAACTCGAGTCTGCCCCATTAGGTGTCTCCCTCTTTTTACTTGCGCATTTATTTGAATGCACACTCCTTTTTCAAGATCTCCTGTTTTCTGGTTCCCCCCTTCACTAATTGGAATCCCCATTTTAAGGGCATTTTCTTGCCAACTTTATAACACGATCTTATCCCTCTCCTCTTGACAATATTGTCTCCATAATCCAATTAACTCTTTTGCTTTCATACTTTGGCTCTTTTTCCAGATTTCACCCTGAATTTTCTTAATGATGTCCAGATCTTTAGTGCCCCCTAGTGGCCATTCGTCATCCAATTTCTTCCTTAAAGCTGCTGACATTTTTCTAAAATCCCTCCCTTTATCTGGATAAACATCACATAATATTTGCAATGAACTGCCTGGATCACTCGTGTTATCCAAGCAATTCTCCATAATCTCGAACTAGACCTCAAGACTGCGTTGTTCGCCACTACAGTCCAAGGATACAATTTTAGCTTAATCAACTATAGTTTCCAAAACACTCATGGGACTGAACCGTCTTCCCGACGTCCCATCAATTCCAAAACACACACACGTGGGATTAAACCGTCTTTCCGACGTCCCATCAATTCCAAAATCAACTCAAAACTGAACTATCAATCTTATGATATCCCATCAGTTTGTTTTTTAACCCTCAGTCGCACCTACATCGACTGTATTTTTAATTTTCTAATCCCCAGACTGACCTTTGATTTTGTCGAGACGATCTTTCCGTACCAACCGCGAGTGACCAGACCAATCAGACCATGAGAAGAGGGGAAAATCAATGTGTTCATTTTCCAGCCACACACATTGTGAACCCATTTCCACTTTCCTTGTCCAACATCAGTCTAATTCTGATTTTGCAGCTGGCCGGTGACCATCTGGAGAAATCCTGGGTTTCGGCACCAAATGACAATATTGAATTATTTACCGTCAGTCTGGCCTCAATAAAACTCGAGGTGGATTTGTAGGTATAGTATTATTTATTTTTAACCAACTTGCAAGGCTGACTCGCTCCACAGAGATTCAGAACACACAAGCGGTCTCCTGGAACTCCAGAACCGAGTGAGATCGGAGACAAAGAAATCTCTGCAAACCTCATTCAAATGGCATCAAGTTTCACATACAAGATTCTCATAGGTCATCCTATAGACTTCCTGACCTGGCCATATATCCTGATTGGCTCACTTCGCATTCCTTAACCCTGGGCCTCTTGTTACCCAGCATCCTTTTCCCCATCCTTGCCATGCTTTCTGAATCCCTTTGTCCTTTGTTTGTGAACTCACTACTATCAGACTGGCTCACATCTACATTATTGTAACTAATATTTGAACTAACTATTTTATATCACATTCGTTTGTTCAATTCCTCAAATGTGTCCTGCTACTTTCAAAGATCTTTGTACAGGAACTTCCAGCTCCCTCTGTCCCTGCATACTCCCTAGAGCAGTGCCATCAAGTCTATATAACATCTCCCTATTCCATCTGCTAAAATACATCACGTCACTCATCTCCATATTAAATTCCATCTGCTCATTTCCTCACTGTTTGCCACACCTCCAGGTTTAATATCATTGGCAAATTTTGAAATAATACAAGGGGGGGGGGGTCCCTGTGTTGGATTGTTCGGGGGGGGGGCTGTGTTGGGGGGGGGGGCTGTGTTGGATGGGTTGGGGGGCGGTGTTGGATGGGTTGGGGGCTGTGTTGGATGGTTTGCGGGAGCTGCGTTGGATGGGTTGGGGGGCTGTGTTGGATGGTTTGCGGGGGCTGTGTTGGATGGTTTGCGGGGGCTGTGTTGGATGGTTTGCGGAGGCTGTGTTGGATGGGTTGGGGGGCTGTGTTGGATGGTTTGCGGGGGCTGTGTTGGATGGTTTGCGGGGGCTGTGTTGGATGGTTTGCGGGGGCTGTGTTGGATGGTTTGCGGGAGCTGTGTTGGGGAGCTGTGTTGGATGGGTTGGGGGGCTGTGTTGGATGGTTTGCGGGGGCTGTGTTGGATGGGTTGGGGGCTGTGTTGGATGGGTTGGGGGGGTTGGATGGGTATGGGGGGGCTGTGTTGGATGGGTTGGGGGGTGTTGGGGGGCTGTGTTGGGTGGGGTTGGGGGGCTGTGTTGGGTGGGGTTGGGGGGGTTGGGGGGTGTAGCGCACAAAGACACACGAGAGATGAATAGAGATGAAGTCGATGAGGCTTTATTAAGCGTGACTTGTTCCCCGCAGTTCAGTAGCAGACTGGCCTGCGGGGGAGAACTCCTGGTTCTTATACTCCGCCTTCAGGGCAGAGCTAGAGGTCAACAGCCAACCAGGACCCGGGATCTGTCAGCCAATGACATCACGGCTTCACAGTCCCACATGACCCCTAATGCATACTACCACATTCACCCCTTGTTAAAAATGAACCCGGCGGGGGTGGTGCTTCGTATGGTGGTAAGGGTTTACAAGGCTGGTCCTGGGAGGAAAACTTTTGCATGTCATCACAGCATGTACAGAGGCTTTTTTTGTTTTGAACTATTTACAGTAAAAGGGGGAAAAAAGAAAACGTTCTCGTTACAGTCCACAATATAGTAGTGTTGCATCGATGCCACGAGTCGGTCGGGTGGTCTGGTCATCCTCGTCGATCGCCTCGGCCCCGGTGGTGGTGCTTGTTCCCGTGTTGTCGTCTCCGGGAGCCTTATGGTTTCTGCTTCCGCTTCACTTCTGGTCGGACCTGGGAGGAGGACCGATCCCCCCGGGAAGGGGGCGCCCGCGGGGTGCGCCGGTGGCAGGGAGGGGTGATTGGTGTCGGTGGGGTGTGCGTGTTGCCGGCGGGCGCCAGATCTCGCAGGGAGACCGTGTCCTGTCGGCCGTCGGGTACTCCACATAAGCGTACTGCGGGTTCGCGTGGAGGAGGCGAACCCTCTCGACCAGCGGGTCCGACTTGTGCGCCCGCACATGTTTTCGGAGCAAGATGGGTCCTGGGACCGCCAGCCAGGTCGGCAGCAACGTTCCAGAGGAGGACTTCCTGGGGAAGACAAGGAGACGCTCATGAGCCGTTTGGTTAGTGCTCGTACACAGTAGCGACCGGATGGAGTGGAGAGCGTCCGGGAGGACCTCCTGCCACCGTGAAGCTGGGAGGTCCCTGGACCGTAGGGCCAGTAGGACGGTCTTCCAGACCGTGCCGTTCTCCCTCTCTACTTGCCCGTTCCCCCGGGGGTTGTAGCTGGTCGTCCTGCTCGAGGCTATACCGTTGCTGAGCAGGAACTGGCGCAGCTCGTCTCTCATAAAGGAGGACCCCCTGTCGCTGTGGACGTATGCGGGGCAACCGAACAGTGTGAATATGGTGCTAAGGGCTTTAATGACTGTGGCCGCTGTCATGTCGGGGCAGGGGATGGCGAAAGGGAAACGAGAGTACTCGTCCACCACGTTCAGGAAGTATATGTTGCAGTCGGTGGAGGGGAGGGGCCCTTTGAAATCCAGACTGAGGCGTTCAAAGGGACGGGAAGCCTTGATCAGGTGCGCACCATCCGGCCTGAAAAAGTGCGGTTTGCACTCTGCGCAGATGTGGCAGTTCCTTGTGACTGTACGGACCTCCTCCACAGAGTAGGGGAGGTTGCGGGACTTTATAAAGTGGTAGAACCGAGTGACTCCCGGGTGGCAGAGGTCCTCGTGGAGGGTTTGGAGGTGGTTAATTTGTGCGTTGGCACATGTGCCGCGGGATAGGGCGTCGGACGGCTCGTTCAGCTTTCCGGGACGGTACATGATCTCATAGTTGAAGGTGGAGAGCTCGATCCTCCACCTTAAGATCTTGTCGTTCTTAATTTTGCCCCGCTGTGCATTATCGAACATGAAGGCTACCGACCGTTGGTCCGTGAGGAAAGTGAATCTCCTGCCGGCCAGGTAATGCCTCCAATGTCGCACAGCTTCCACTATGGCTTGGGCTTCCTTTTCCACTGAGGAGTGGCGGATTTCTGAAGCGTGGAGGGTCCGGGAGAAAAAGGACACGGGTCTGCCCGCTTGGTTAAGGGTGGCCGCTAGAGCTACATCGGAGGCGTCGCTCTCGACCTGGAAGGGGAGGGACTCGTCGATGGTGCGCATCGTCGCCTTTGCGATATCCGCTTTGATGCGGCTGAAGGCCTGGCAAGCCTCTGTCGACAGAGGGAAGGTCGTGGTCTGTATTAGGGGGCGGGCCTTGTCTGCGTACTGGGGGACCCACTGGGCGTAATATGAAAAAAAACCCAGGCAGCGTTTTAGGGCTTTTGAGCAGTGAGGGAGGGGAAATTCCATGAGGGGGCGCATACGTTCGGGGTCGGGGCCTATTATCCCATTGCGCACTACATATCCCAGGATGGCCAGCCGGTTTGTGCTAAACACGCACTTGTCCTCGTTGTACGTGAGGTTCAAGGCTTTGGCGGTCTGGAGGAATTTTTGGAGGTTGGCGTCGTGGTCCTGCTGATCGTGGCCGCAGATGGTTACGTTGTCGAGGTACGGGAACGTGGCCTGCAACCCGTGTTGATTAACCATTCGGTCCATCTCTCGTTGGAAGACCGAGACCCCGTTTGTGACGCCAAATGGGACCCTTAGGAAGTGGTATAATCGCCCGTCTGTCTCGAATGCTGTGTACTTGCGGTCACTTGGGTGGATGGGAAGCTGATGGTAGGCGGACTTGAGGTCCACGGTGGAGAAGACCTTATATTGGGCAATCCGATTGACCATGTCGGATATGCGGGGGAGAGGGTACGCATCTAGTTGTGTGTACCTGTTGATGGTCTGGCTATAGTCTATGACCATCCTTTGCTTCTCCCCTGTCTTTACTACTACCACCTGTGCTCTCCAGGGACTATTGCTGGCCTGGATTATGCCTTCCTTCAGTAGCCGCTGGACTTCGGACCGAATGAATGTCCGGTCCTGGGCGCTGTACCGTCTGCATAACCACTTCCTTACCTTGCAGGTCAGCTGTTCGGGAGAGAGAGGGAGCCAGGACCTTGGAAACAGCGCGGGAGTTTCAAAAAGCGCGGGAGCTGCGAGGCAGAGGGGACAGTTTAAAAGGGCGCGCTGTGGGTGAGGTAAGTACTGCATAACCACTTCCTTACCTTGCAGGTCAGCTGTTTGGGAGAGAGATCAGTTTTGGGAGCAGGCCTATTGGCTGACTGTAAATCAGGAAGGATACAAAGGGTGTGGCTGAAGTGCCTATAGAAACAGAGTGCTGAAGGCAAACAGAGTGTATCTGAGTTTGGGTAAGGCTGAGTTCGGGTAAGAGGGGAGTGACAAAAAAAAAAAAAAAAAAAAAAATCAAGTTAATTAAGTAAAGTAATTAACTAGTTAAGGGAATTTGGTGCTCACCTGAAGGAGGTGCAGAGAAGCAGACCTGTGAGGGAGTCTCTGGAGCAACTACATCACAGCCAGCAGGTAAGTGATTGGCTTGTAACTGGTAAGTGATTTCTCTCTCTTTGACTTTCTCTTAGCTGTGTAGTGTAGTTCAAATTTAACTTCAGGTTTAAGTCATGGCAGGAGAGCTCAGACCCGTGTCATGCTCCTCTTGTGAGATGTGGCAAGTCAGGGACCCTTCTGGTGTCCCTGACTCCTTCATCTGCAAGAAGTGTGTCCAACTGTAGCTCCTGTTAGACCGCTTGACGGCTCTGGAGCTGCGGATGGACTCACTTTGGAGCATCCGCGATGCTGAGGAAGTTGTGGAAAGCACATTCAGTGAGTTGGTCACACCGCAGATTAAAATTACTGAGGCAGATAGGGAAAGGGTGACCAACAGACAGAGGAAGAGTAGGAAGGCAGTGCAGGGATCCCCTGCTGTCATCTCCCTCCAAAACAGATTTACCGTTTTGGAAACTGTTGGGGGAGATGGCTCACCAGGGGAAGGTGGCAGCAGCCAGGTTCATGGCACCGTGGCTGGCTCTGCTGCACAGAAGGGCGGGAAAAAGAGTGGCAGAGCTATAGTGATAGGGGATTCAATCGTAAGGGGAATAGACAGGCGTTTCTGCGGACGCAAACGAGAATCCAGGTTGGTATGTTGCCTCCCTGGTGCAAGGGTCAAGGATGTCTCGGAGCGGCTGCAGGGCATTCTGGAGGGGGAGGGTGAACAGCCAGCTGTCGTGGTGCATATAGGCACCAACGATATAGGTAAAAAACGGGATGAGGTCCTACAAGCTGAATTTAGGGAGTTAGGAGTTAAACTAAAAAGTAGGACCTCAAAGGTAGTAATCTCAGGATTGCTACCAGTGCCACGTGATAGTCAGAGTAGGAATGACAGGATAGCTAGGATGAATACGTGGCTTGAGAGATGGTGCAAGAGGGAGGGTTTCAAATTCCTGGGACATTGGGACCGATTCTGGGGGAGGTGGGACCTGTACAAATCGGACGGTCTGCATCTGGGTGGGACCGGAACCAATGTTCTCGGGGGGGTGTTTGCTAGTGCAGTTGGGGAGGGTTTAAACTAATGTGCCAGGGGGATGGGAACCGATGTAGGAAGTCAGTGGGGACAGAAACAAAAGGCAGGAAGGGAGAGTGTGTAAAGCATGACCAGAGAAAGCAGGGCAGAGAGCAAGGAAGGTCTACATTAAACTGCATTTATTTCAATGCAAGGGGCCTGACGGGCAAAGCGGATGAACTCAGGGCATGGACGGGCACATGGGACTGGGATATTATAGCTATGACTGAAACATGGCTAAGGGAGGGGCAGGACTGGCAGCTCAATGTTCCGGGCTACAGATGCTATAGAAAGGATAGAACAGGAGGTAAGAGAGGAGGGGGAGTGGCGTTTTTGATTAGGGAGAACATCACGGCAGTACTTAGAGGGGATATATCCGAGGGTTCGCCCACTGAGTCTATATGGGTGGAACTGAAAAATAAGAAGGGAGAGATCACCTTGGTAGGACTGTACTACAGGCCCCCAAATAGTCAGCGGGAAATTGAGGAGCAAATATGTAAGGAGATTACAGATAGCTGCAAGAATAATAGGGTGGTAGTAGTAGGGGACTTTAACTTTCCCAACATTGACTGGGACAGTCATAGCATTAGGGGCTTGGATGGAGGGAAATTTGTTGAGTGTATTCAGGAGGAATTTCTCATTCAGTATGTGGATGGACCGACTAGAGAGGGGGCAAAACTTGACCTCGTCTTGGGAAATAAGGAAGGGCAAGTGATAGAAGTGCTAGTGAGGGATCACTTTGGGACAAGTGACCATAATTCCATTAGTTTTAAGATAGCTATGGAGAATGATAGGTCTGGCCCAAGAGTTAAAATTCTTAATTGGGGCAAGGCCAATTTTGATGGTATCAGACAGGAACTTGCAGAGGTAGATTGGGGGAGACTATTGGCAGACAAAGGGACGGCTGGTAAATGGGAGGCTTTTAAAAATGTGTTAACCAGGGTGCAGGGTAAGCACATTCCCTTTAGAGTGAAGGGCAAGGCTGGTAGAAGTAGGGAACCCTGGATGACTCGAGATATTGAGACTCTGGTCAAAAAGAAGAAGGCGGCATATGACGTACATAAGCAACTGGGATCAAGTAGATCCCTTGAAGAGTATAGAGATTGTCGAAATAGAGTTAAGAGGGAAATCAGGAGGGCAAAAAGGGGACATGAAATTGCTTTGGCAAATAATGCAAGGGAGAATCCAAAGAGATTCTACAGATACATAAAGGGGAAAAGAGTAACTAGGGACAGAGTAGGGCCTCTTAAGGATCAACAAGGGCATTTATGTGCAGAGCCACAAGAGTTGGGTGAGATCCTGAATGAATATTTCTCATCGGTATTCACGGTGGAGAAAGGCATGGATGTTAGGAAACTAAGGGAAATAAATAGTGATGTCTTGAGAAGTGTGCATATTACAGAGGAGGAGGTGCTGGAAGTCTTAAAGCGCATCAAGGTAGATAAATCCCCGGGACCTGATGAAATGTATCCCAGGATGTTGTGGGAGGCTAGGGAGGAAATTGCGGGTCCCCTAACCGAGATATTTGAATCATCGGCAGCCACAGGTGAGGTGCCTGAAGATTGGAGAGTGGCGAATGTTGTGCCCTTGTTTAAGAAGGGCAGCAGGGAAAAGCCTGGGAACTACAGACCGGTGAGCCTAACGTCTGTAGTAGGTAAGTTGCTAGAAGGTATTCTGAGAGACAGGATCTACAAGCATTTAGAGAGGCAAGGACTGATTCGGGGCAGTCAGCATGGCTTTGTGCGTGGAAAATCATGTCTCACAAATTTGATTGAGTTTTTTGAGGGAGTGACCAAGAAGGTAGATGAGGGTAGTGCAGTAGATGTTGTCTACATGGACTTTAGCAAAGCCTTTGACAAGGTACCGCATGGTAGGTTGTTGCAGAAGGTTAAAGCTCACGGGATCCAGGGTGAGGTTGCCAATTGGATTCAAAATTGGCTGGACGACAGAAGGCAGAGGGTGGTTGTAGAGGGTTGTTTTTCAAACTGGAGGCCTGTGACCAGTGGTGTGCCTCAGGGATCGGTGCTGGGTCCACTGTTATTTGTGATTTATATTAATGATTTGGATGAGAATTTAGGAGGCATGGTTAGTAAGTTTGCAGATGACACCAAGATTGGTGGCATAGTGGATAGTGAAGAAGGTTATCTAGGATTGCAACGGGATCTTGATCAATTAGGCCAGTGGGCCGACGAATGGCAGATGGAGTTTAATTTAGATAAATGTGAGGTGATGCATTTTGGCAGATCGAATCAGGCCAGGACCTACTCAGTTAATGGTATGGCGTTGGGGAGAGTTATAGAACAAAGAGATCTAGGAGTACAGGTTCATAGCTCCTTGAAGGTGGAGTCGCAGGTGGACAGGGTGGTGAAGAAGGCATTCGGCATGCTTGGTTTCATTGGTCAGAACATTGAATATAGGAGTTGGGACGTCTTGTTGAAGTTGTACAAGACATTGGTACGGCCACACTTGGAATACTGTGCGCAGTTCTGGTCACCCTATTATAGAAAGGATATTATTAAACTAGAAAGAGTGCAGAAAAGATTTACTAGGATGTTGCCGGGACTTGATGGTTTGAGTTATAAGGAGAGGCTGGATAGACTGGGACTTTTTTCCCTGGAGCGTAGGAGGCTTAGGGGTGATCTTATAGAGGTCTATAAAATAATGAGGGGCATAGATAAGGTAGATAGTCAACATCTTTTCCCAAAGGTAGGGGAGTCTAAAACTAGAGGGCATAGGTTTAAGGTGAGAGGGGAGAGATTCAGAAGGGCCCAGAGGGGCAATTTCTTCACTCAGAGGGTAGTGAGTGTCTGGAATGGGCTGCCAGAGGTAGTAGTAGAAGCGGGTACAATTGTGTCTTTCAAAAAGCATTTAGATGGTTACATGGGTAAGATGGGTATAGAGGGTTATGGGCCAAGTGCGGGCAACTGGGACTAGCTTAATGGTAAAAAACTGGGCGGCATGGACTGGTTGGGCCGAAGGGCCTGTTTCCATGCTGTAAACTTCTATGCTCCTAGTGGCGACGGGTTTGCAATCCGGGGTGAGGTTTGCAAACAAGGATGGGGGCTCAACCTTGAGGGTTGCGAGGCCGCAGATAGTGAGTGGGGGTATTGGGCCGCCGAATTGAAACGTTAGGCTCTGCAGGTTGCACTGGAAATCTAATCCCAGTAATGTGGGCGCGCAGAGTTGGGGAAGGACGTAGAGCCTGTAGTTTTTAAACTCCCTCCCTTGCACCGTTAGGGTCACTATGCAGAAGCCTTTAATCTGTACGGAGTGGGATCCTGCAGCTAGGGAAATCTTTTGCGCACTGGGACGGATGGTCAAAAAACAGCGTCTCACCGTGTCGGGGTGGATGAAGCTTTCCGTGCTCCCGGAGTCGACCAGGCATGGTGTCTCGTGCCCGTTTATCAGCACCGTTGTTGTCGTCGTCTGGAGCGTCCGGGGCCGTGCTTGGTCCAGCGTCATTGAGGCCAGACATGATCGTAGTGCTTGAGCGTCTTCCTCGAACCCCGTGGAGCCGCCGACACTGGGGTCCGTTGTTGCCGTCCAAGATGGCGGCGGGGGTGAACAAAATGGCCGCCCCCATGCATCGCACATGGCTGGGGGGTCACAAGATGGCGGCGGGGGTGGACAAAATGGCCGTCCCCATGCGTCGCACAGGTCTGGGGGTCCCAAGATGGCGGCGCCCCTCCTCCCCTCGTGGTGGCCGGGACCCAAAATGGCGGCGCCTGCAGGTCGCACATGGGGCGCTGGGGGGGCTGGGGAGCATCAGAAACGCGCAGATCACCTTGTTCTCCGGGGACAGCGGTAGCCGGGACCCAAACTGGTTGCGCCTGCGGGTCGTACATGGGGCGCTGGGGGGGTTGGGGAGCGTTAGGAGCGCACAGGAATCCTTGTTCGCCGGGGACAGCGGCGACCTCCCGGGACCGGCACACAGCCGCGAAATGGCCCTTTTTCCTGCAGCTCTTACAAATCGCTGCGCGGGCCGGGCAGCGCTGCCGGGGGTGTTTCGCCTGGCCGCAGAAATAGCAGCGTGCTCCCCTGGGACGACTTGGCGTCTGAACCGCGCAAGCCTGTGGGGAGGGGGGTTTGTCGCGACGGGGGTCCACGGAGCCCAAGGGGCTGCCGCGCGGTCGGGGCCGTAGCGCAGGCGTTTCGCGCGGCCACATCTAGTGAGGCTGCAAGGGCCCGGGGCACTGAGAGTACTAGCGACTCTTTTTCTAAAAGTCTTTGGCGGATTTGGGGAGAGTTCATACCAGCCACAAAAGCATCACGCATCAACATGTCCGTGTGTTCCATCGCGTTTACCGGCGGGCAGCTGCAAGCCCGTCCCAAAATTAGTAGCGCGGCGTAGAATTCATCTATCGATTCTCCGGGACTTTGCCGTCTCATTGCGAGTTGGTAGCGTGCGTAGATCTGGTTCACTGGGCGAACATAGATGCTCCTTCGTGCTGCGAACGCCGTCTGGAAATCCTCTGCGTCTTCGATGAGAGGGAAAATTTCCGGGCTTACCCTCGAGTGCAGGACCTGTAGTTTCTGGTCTTCTGTGACCCGGCCGGGGGCCGTTCGGAGGTAGGCTTCGAAACAAGTCTGCCAGTGTTTGAAAACTGCTGCTGAGTTCACTGCGTTGGGGCTGATCCTCAGGCATTCTGTGATGATCCTGAGCTCCATAGTTCTTTTAAGCACGCTTAATAAATTGTAGCGCACAAAGACACACGAGAGACGAATAGAGATGAAGTCGATGAGGCTTTATTAAGCGTGACTTGTCCCCGCAGTTCAGTAGCAGACTGGCCTGCGGGGGAGAACTCCTGGTTCTTATACTCCGCCTTCAGGGCGGAGCTAGAGGTCAACAGCCAACCAGGACCCGGGATCAGTCAGCCAATGACATCACGGCTTCACAGTCCCACATGACCCCTAATGCATACTACCACAGGGGGCTGTGTTGGGGGGTGGGGTTGGGGGGCTGTGTTGGGGGGTGGGGTTGGGGGGCTGTGTTGGGGGGCTGTGTTGGGGGGCTGTGTTGGTGGGGTTGGGAGGCTTGGGGGGGCTGTGTTGG
Organism: Scyliorhinus torazame; assembly: GCF_047496885.1. Lineage (NCBI taxonomy): Eukaryota > Metazoa > Chordata > Chondrichthyes > Carcharhiniformes > Scyliorhinidae > Scyliorhinus > Scyliorhinus torazame. The sequence continues at coordinate 223,567,438 of NC_092718.1, forward strand.
ATGGGTTGTGGGGGCTATGTTGGGGGGGTGTTGGGAGGCTGTGTTGGGTGGGTTGAGGGGGTTTGGTGGGCTGTGTTGGGTGGGTTGGGGGGCTGTGTTGGATGGGTTGGGGGCTGTGTTGGATGGGTTGGGGGGGGGTTGGTGGGCTGTGTTGGATGGGTTGGCGGGGGGGTTGGGGGGCTGTGTTGGGTGGGTTGGGGGGGCTGTGTTGGATGGGTTGGGGGGGTTGGGGGCTGTGTTGGATGGGTTGGGGGGCTGTGTTGGATGGGGTGGGGGGCTGTGTTGGATGGGGTGGGGTGGGGGGGGCTGTGTTGGATGGGGTGGGGGGGGCTGTGTTGGATGGGTTGGGGGGGTTTGGTGGGCTGTGTTGGGTGGGTTGGGGGGCTGTGTTGGATGGGGTGGGGGGGGGTTTGGTGGGCTGTGTTGGGGGCTGTGTTGGATGGGGTGGGTGGGGGGGGGTTTGGTGGGCTGTGTTGGAGGGGTTGGGGGCTGTGTTGGATGGGTTGGGGGGGTTTGGTGGGCTGTGTTGGATGGGTTGGGGGGGTTTGGTGGGCTGTGTTGGATGGGTTGGGGGGGTTGGGGGCTGTGTTGGATGGGTTGGCAGGGGTTGGGGGCTGTGTTGGATGGGTTGGGGGGGGTTGGGGGCTGTGTTGGATGGGTTGGGGGGGGGGGGTTGGTAGGCTGGGTTGGCGGGGGTTGGGGGCTCTGTTTGATGGGTTGGGGTGGGTTGGGGGCTGTGTTGGATGGGTTGGGGGGGTTGGGGGCTGTGTTGGATGGGTTGGGGGGGGGGGTTGGTGGGCTGTGTTGGATGGGTTGGCGGGGGTTGGGGGCTCTGTTTGATGGGTTGGGGTGGGTTGGGGGCTGTGTTGGATGGGTTGGGGCGGGGTTGGGGGGCTGTGTTGGATGGGTTGGGGGGGGGTTGGTGGGCTGTGTTGGATGGGTTGGCGGGGGTTGGGGGCTCTGTTGGATGGGTTGGGGGGGATTTGGTGGGCTGTGTTGGATGGGTTGGGGGGCTGTGTTGGGTGGGTTGGGGGGCTGTGTTGGGTGGGTTGGGGGGCTGTGTTGGATGGGGTGGGGGGGGGCTGTGTTGGATGGGGTGGGGGGGGCTGTGTTGGATGGGGTTGGGGGGCTGTGTTGGATGGGTTGGGGGGGGGTTGTGTTGTATGGGGTTGGGGGGCTGTGTTGGGTGGGGAGGTTGGGGGGCTGTGTTGGATGGGTTGGGGGGGGGGTTGGGGGCTGTGTTGGGTGGGGGGAGGGTTGGGGGGCTGTGTTGGGTGGGGAGGTTGGGGGCTGTGTTGGATGGGTTGGGGGGGGCTGTGTTGGGTGGGGAGATTGGGGGCTGTGTTGGATGGGTTGGGGGGCGCTGTGTTGGGTGGGGAGGTTGGGGGCTGTGTTGGATGGGGTTGGGGGGCTGTGTTGGGTGGGGAGGTTGGGGGCTGTGTTGGATGGGTTGGGGGGGGGGGGTTGGGGGGCTGTGTTGGGTGGGGGGGTGGGGTATGTAAAGGTATGAATTTGCTGCTTTGACGATTCCGCTGTGTTTTGGATACTCTGCCGCTGCTTTGGGGGTTTGGTCACCGCTGCGGCTCTGGGCGGAGTTTGCGCCGGTCACGTATCTCTGCGGCATCACAATCGCTTTATTAAAGCCCAGGCGGGGCGGAGAAAGCCGCATTCAGGACTAAACCGGCTGGAGAAACGGAGCAGAACAGGAGGTGCAGCCAGACAGGTGACAAGGTGAGGGGGAGAGGCGGCTCTGTGTCTGGGGGAGAGGCTGGGGCTCTGGTCTGGGGGAGAGGCTGGGGCTCTGGTCTGGGGGAGAGGCTGGGGCTCTGGTCTGGGGGGCTCTGATCTGGGGGGCTCTGTCTCTATTCATGTTTAATGAATGACCTGTAGCAGAGCCCAGACTTCATTGTGCAGGGGTTTCAATTACATTTTAAATAATTTATATTTAATTTAGTGCCATGGTAGGATGGGGGTGACGTTATAAAATGATTTATATTCGGTGGCTGTGGGTTCCTAGATCATGTTTTGATTTTAATGTAATTATTTTGATGCTTGTGAATTTTGTCTTTAATGATTAAACATTAATCAAGTCGACCATTGACGACAGACAGACACAGACAACCGAACACGCATCAGCCACACTGAAACCTCCCACTGTATCTAAAGACTTAACAATAATAATCTTTATTATTGTCACAAGTAGGCTTACATTAACACTGCAATGAAATTACTGTGAAAATCCCCTAGTCGCCACATTCCAGCGCCTGTTTGGGTACACGGAGGGAGAATTCAGACTGTCCAATCCACCTAACAGCATGTCTTTCGGGACTTGTGGGAGGAAACCGGAGCACCCGGAGGAAACCCACGCAGACACGGGGAGAACGTGCAGACTCCGCACAGACAGTGACCCAAGCCGGGAACTGAACCTGAGACCCTGGTGCTGTGAAGCAACAGTGCTAACCACTGTTTCCCACAACATCTAGAAACTCACTGAGTGAATCCTGCACTATAAACACAGTCATTGTGATTGATGTCTCCTGTGTTGAATCAAGGTCACCTTTCCAGGACAGGTACAGCACTGGGTTAGATGCAGAGTAAAGCTCATCTACACTGTCCCCATCAAACACTCCCAGGACAGGTGGAGCACGGGGTTAGATACAGAGTAAAGCTCCCTCTACACTGTCCCCATCAAACACTCCCAGGACAGGTACAGCGCGGGGTTAGATACAGAGTAAAGCTCCCTCTACGCTGTCCCCATCAAACACTCCCAGGACAGGCACAGCACGGGGTTAGATACAGTGTAAAGCTCCCTCTACACTGTCCCCATCAAACACTCCCTGGACAGGTACAGCACGGGGTTAGATACAGAGTAAAGCTGCCTCTACACTGTCCCCATCAAACACTCCCAGGACAGGTACAGCACGGGGTTAGATACAGAGTAAAGCTCCCTATACACTGTCCGCATCAAACACTCCCAGGACAGGTACAGCACGGGGTTAGATACAGAGTAAAGCTCCCTCTACACTGTCCCCATCAAACACTCCCAGGTCAGGTACAGCACGGGGTTAGATACAGAGTAAAGCTCCCTCTACACTGTCCCCATCAAACACTCCCAGGTCAGGTACAGCACGGGGTTAGATACAGAGTAAAGCTCCCTCTACACTGTCCCCATCAAACACTCCCAGGTCAGGTACAGCACGGGGTTAGATACAGAGTAAAGCTCCCTCTCCACTGTCCCCATCAAACACTCCCAGGACAGGTACAGCACGGGGTTAGATACAGAGTAAAGCTCCCTCTCCACTGTCCCCATCAAACACTCCCAGGACAGGCACAGCGCGGGGTTAGATACAGAGTAAAGCTCCCTCTACACTGTCCCCATCAAACACTCCCAGGACAGGTACAGCACGGGGTTAGATACAGAGTAAAGCTCCCTCTAAACTGTCCCCATCAAACACTCCCAGGACAGGCACAGCACGGGGTTAGATACAGAGTACACTGCCAACAGCAGATTCCAATTCCTATTGCTCCAGACAACTTGATTTCCCAAGTTTTATGTGGTCTGCCTAAGAATTTTCTGGCAATTGTACTGAGTTGATGGATGTGTTACATTAGGTATGGACATTTCTTCAAATTTACTGGATGTAAGGAACATAAATATCAGCTTGTTAATGTTTCCTCATCTGTAATGGATGTAGTGAGGACTGTTTTGGAAATATGGCGTGAATCTAGCCTGCAGTGTTCAGTAACTGTTACCTTTCCCTTGCTTTGCTGTTGTTGATGGGAAACAAGTTCTTAATGTGCCAGATATGTTGCTAATTTACCTCTTGCCTTGAGAGCCAGTGAAGATGGAGTGGGAGAGAACACCAGCAATGGCTAACCCACACGGCAGAACTTTTGGCGCCTGACTAGGATATATTCAGTCACCTGCGGAGATAAGGGAGAAGGAAGGTTCTAGTAGATGAGGTGACGAGATGTCCTTTTGATTTAATGTGGTTACCACAGGATCTGGGTGAAGTTGAATTGCTTTGAGGTGCTGCATTGACACAAAGTATTGGACTAGTCCAGGTCGGAATGTGGGTAATGTGTGGGTGAAGCTGCCTGGCATGCACTGTACTATTGCCCTCTCCTCAGCTGTGTTCTCTGCCAAAAAGCTGTCTCATTGCCTTGTGATTGGACTGCCGAATAAAATTTGGTAGCATGGATCACCTGCCCAATTGACTCACTACCTTCTGCGTAAAGTTGTTAAATATAATTGATCTATCCATGGCTGCTTTGTAGAATTTAATGTCCAAACTATTCTAGCACTTCACATTACTTGTACATGTTGGAATCAAACATCTCGACCTTGGATATTCACACTGGAGCAGGTTAACAGGTGGCGGCCAGTTAGTTCAATTGGCTAGATGGATAGGTAGCATGTCATTCAGAATAACACCAGCAGTACAGGTTCGATTCCCATTCTGGCTGAGGTAGATGTGGGATCTGCCTAGTCATTCTGGCCCTGACTGGAAGGTAATGGCCAGAGCACCACAGATTAAACTGCTGAGTCGGATAACAAACTAACCAGCCCTCAGGTGGAGCTGGACCAGACTTTGCATTAGTTTGTATCTCTGCCCAAATAACATCTGCTTAAAGGGCAGCCCCGAGGGTGCGGCCTGGTGCCAGAGGGGCAGCCCCGAGGGTGCGGCCTGGTGCCAGAGGGGCAGCCCCGAGGGTGCGGCCTGGTGCCAGAGGGGCAGCCCCGAGGGTGCGGCCTGGTGCCAGAGGGGCAGCCCCGAGGGTGCGGCCTGGTGCCAGAGGGGCAGCTCCGAGGGTGCGGCCTGGTGCCAGAGGGGCAGCCCCGAGGGTGCGGCCTGGTGCCAGAGGGGCAGCCCCGAGGGTGCGGCCTGGTGCCAGAGGGGCAGCCCCGAGGGTGCGGCCTGGTGCCAGAGGGGCAGCCCCGAGGGTGCGGCCTGGTGCCAGAGGGGCAGCCCCGAGGGTGCGGCCTGGTGCCAGAGGGGCAGCCCCGAGGGTGCGGCCTGGTGCCAGAGGGGCAGCCCCGAGGGTGCGGCCTGGTGCCAGAGGGGCAGCCCCGAGGGTGCGGCCTGGTGCCAGAGGGGCAGCCCCGAGGGTGCGGCCTGGTGCCAGAGGGGCAGCCCCGAGGGTGCGGCCTGGTGCCAGAGGGGCAGCCCCGAGGGTGCGGCCTGGTGCCAGAGGGGCAGCCCTTTAGAGAAGACCCAAACCTGAGGCTCCTTCTGCCCTCGCATAGATGCAAAAATAACTGGAGGGGGAGAGCAGGGAGACCCTCCACAGAATTATCACCCTGTTATATCTCCTACATTAGAGCACTGACTAGTATTTAGCTTCTATCTCTGTTAAATTGTTTCTGTCACAAGTTTGCATTTATTTGTTTAATTGATATTTGCAATTTATCAGACCCAGCTTCCGAATCCCACAGTATTTTATCTTCAATCCTTTTCCCTTCCCTTTCACAGGCGTGCTATTAGAAAACCCAGCTCACGTTCCAATCACTCATGCAAAGAGCTGATTTGCCATGAGGATCGCCAGGCTGCCTCAGGGCCATACTGATACAGCTTCATTTACACATGCTTCTCATCTCCTCTGACTCATTCCGTAATGTCTCCATTCTCCAAGCTGAATCCCTTCTAGCCCTTTGATTTGTTTATTTTTCTCCCACCCCTGTACCGTCTTGTTCAGTAGAACAAGGTGACTTTGTTGAAATTTAACAGAGTACTTCTCAGCTGTGTGAGCACCAGGGTGAAATTCTAGTAGGTACAGGAACTGTTGCTGGTGACGACGGCAATTTAATGTCACCAATTCAGGGAGTGAAAGCTGGAATTAATTAACAATAGTCACCCTTTCTGCATCTGTTGGATTCAGCTGTTACACCCGCTACAGTCCAATAGCCCTACTGATATTCGCTGTCTTCACTGGGTTGTACAAGGGGGCATCTGGCAAAGTATCAGACCAATGCTCTTGGAGAAGGGTGAATTAGAAGGGATAGGTCAAAATCAAAATGTAAATGGTGTCTCCTTCTGCCCTAGCATTAAACTCTCATCTTTATCTAATTTCTCTCATGACCAATCCAAGCTCCCCTTATCCATGAGACTTGTATAATCCTTATATCATCCCCTCAGTGTACTGTAACATCCCAATGTGCTTCACTACAAAATGTCATTTTGACACCAAACCATAAGAGAGGTTGATATAAGGGCAGATCTCACACAATGTGAGCACAACTGGCTGGGTCAGCATTTATTGCCCTTGAGAAGGTGATGTTGAGCAGCTGCCTAGAACCGCTGCAGTCCTTGTGGTGTAGGTACACCCACAGTGCTGTTAGGGAAGGAGCTCCAGGATTTTGACCCAGCAACCGAGGAGGAACAGCAATATATTTCCAAGTCGGGATGGTATATGATGTGGCGGGGAACGTCCAGATGGTGGTGTGTCAGCTACCCTTGTCCTTTTTAGGTGGCGAAGGTCACTGGTTTGGAAGATGCTGTTGAAAGAGGCTGTGAGTTGCTGAAATGAAAGAGGCTGTGAGTTGCTGAAATGTATCATGTGGATCGAAGGGCAGCGCGGTGGCACAGTGGTTAGCACTGCTGCTTCATGGCGCCAAATCCGGGTCGATCCCGGCCCCAGGTCATTGTCCGTGTGGAGTTTGGACATTTTCTCCGTGTCTGCGTGGGCCTTGTTATGGGCCAGGGTTTAGAGAACCCCAAAGTGTATCATGGAGTTCACCTGACCCACAACTTTTACTAGATTGTGGTATGGGGAGCACACGGCCCACTCTACAGGTGTGGTACAGCAGAAATGGAAAAGTATTTTTTAAAGCAAAACAATGTTTATTCTATGAACTCAAGTTAACCTTTTTAAAACATACAGTGAACATCTTAGCAACCATTAATTCAAATACAACCCCCAAAGAATACAACACTAAGTAATCCTTAATAACTTCCCAAACAACACCCAGAAGACAAAAGAAACACCTTTTAACAGAAGCACATCAGGTTTACATTCACTACTGAAAACATTTATAATTCTGAATTCACCAAATAATCAAGAGATAGTCTTTTCATAGCAGAGAGAACAGCAGTACACCTGCTTTGTCTGGCTTCAGCTCCAACACTGAAAAAACGAAACCAAAAAAAAAAACAGACACACCCAAGCTTTTCTCAAAGTGAAACTAAAAAGCAGAGCCAGAGCTCAGCTCCACCCACTCTGACATCACTGCAGCAACATGAGCAGAGAGGCATTTCTTAAAGTGACATTCTCATGACCTCCCCCCAAGGAAAAATAAATAGTTAGCCAGGGTTCAATCCGGCCCTGGGTCACTGTCCGTGTGGGGTTTGCACATTCTCCCCGTGTCTGCGTGGGCTTCGCCCCCACAACCCAAAAATGTGCAGAGTAGGTGGATTGGCCACGCTAAATTGCCCCTTAATTGGAAAAAATAATTGGGTAATCTAAATTTATAAAAAACATCAACTTCAAGATGGTTTCATTTTTCACCTTGTCACTATCCTTTAAGAAATGCACACAGTAAATATACTTTCTCGTTTCAAAAAACAACACACGCAAACAGGTATAATAATATAGTCCATTTTTTTTTTGTTCTTCTTCCTCCAACTGAAATCCTTCTTGATTGACGGTCTGTTTGAACAAGAAGGTCTCTGCACGATCCGTCCATTTCTCTCCGCCTCGGCATTTCTCGTGAAAGTCAGATACTTTAATTCAATCTGATCAGTCACTTGCAATTCTCCAACACATGAGCATTGGTTATCACAGCTTTCAGACAGTCAAATGCCTGTTGAAACTCCGCTGTCCATTGAAATCTTTGACGTTTCTTCAGCAAGTCCATCAGTGGAGCAATCACGCTACAAAACGTTTGCACAAATGTTCGATCAAATCCACTCATGCCAAGAAATCGCATTATTTCCCTTCGTCTTGAGGGTATCGGAAACTCAACAACTGTTGGCTTCACATCCCGTGTGACCATTCGGCCCTGTCCGATTGTACGGCCAAGGAAAGTGAGTTGGGCTTTTCCAAATTCACTTTTGGCTAGGTTTATCACCAAACCCGCCTCCTGAAGTCGATCGAATAACTCCATCAGATGTTTCAAATGTTCTTTCCATGTCTGGATGAAAATGACCAGATCGTCGATGTATACCGCACAATTGGGTAATCCTGAAACAGCTTTATTAGTTAACCGTTGAAATGTGGCTGGGGCGTTTTTCATGCCAAATGGCATAGCTTTGAATTGGTATATACCATCTGGAGTCACAAAAGCTGAAATCTCCTTCACCCTTTCGGATAAAGGTACCTGCCAGTAACCTTAAGTAAATCCAGTTTGGAAATAAAAGCTGATTGTCCCACTTTCTCAATGCAATCCTCCAAACGTGGGATAGGATAAGAGTCCGTTCTTGTAACTGCATTCACCTTTCATAGTCCACACACAACCGTTGGGTACCATCTGGTTTAGGTACCATCACTATGGGTGAGCTCCATTGGCTGCAACCCACTTCAATTATGCCATTTTTAAGCATACTCTTTGTTAATCTGTGCCAATTTTAAAGGGTTAAGCCTATATGGATGTTGTTTGATTGGAACAGCATTTCCCACATCTACATCATGTATAGCCATTTTAGTACTTCCCAATTTATCTCCGCAAACTTGCCCATGTGATATCAATAACTCTTTCAGGTCAGTCCGTTTTTCCTCTGGAAGGTAACTCAACAATTTATCCCAATTTTTAAGAACATCCTCATTTTCCAATTTAATTTGAGGTATGTCAAATTCACAGTCATCTGGATTTGATTCGTCACTTTGAGTTAGAATCATTAAAACCTCCTTTTTCTCTCCTTCCCTTTCAAAGTACCTTTTAAGCATATTCACATGACACACTCGGTGAGTCTTCCTTCTATCTGGTGTTTTTACCACATAATTCATCTCACTTAATTTCCTTTCAATCTGATACGGTCCACAAAACCTAGCTTTTAAAGGTTCACCTACCACTGGTAACAACACTAAAACTTTATCCCCACTGGCAAAACTACGAACTTTGGATTTCTTGTCCGTTATCTGTTTCATCACATTTTGTGCAACTTTTAAATGTCTAGCCAATTCACCTGCTCTATTTAATCGTTCCCTAAAATTTGACACTTAATCCAATAATGTAATTTCTGATTTCTCAGTCACCATTTTTTCCTTAATCAATTTAAGTGATCCTCTTACTCATGACCAAAAATTAGTTCAAAAGGACTAAATTTGGTAGACTCATTAGGTGCATCCCTAATTGCAAACAATACGAATGGGATTCCTTTATCCCAATCCTCTGGATAATCTTGACAATACGCCCTCAACATTGTTTTTAATGTCTGATGCCACCTTTCTAACGCTCCCTGCGATTCTGGATGGTACGCAGTTGATTTTAAATTGTTTTATTCCTAAGCTATCCATAACTTCTTTAAATAACCTTGAGGTACAATTTGATCCTTGATCCGATTGAATTTCTGTGGGTAGTCCATATCTAGTAAAGAATTTAAGTGACTCCTCCACAATCTTCTTAGTTGTAATATTACGTACTGGAATGGCCACTGGAAACCTAGTAGACACATCCATTATAGTCAAAAGATATTGATTCCCACTTTTCATTTTAGGAATCGGTCCTACGCAATCAATTAGGACCCTTGTAAAAGGTTCCTCAAATGCTGGAATGGGTATTTAGGGCGCTGGTTTTATCACTGTTTGAGGTTTCCCTATCACTTGACATGTGTGACATGATTGACAAAATTTAACTACATCTTTATGTAGTCCAGGCCAATAAAAATGTTTTTGGATTTTAGCTTGAGTTTTCCTTATTCCCAAATGACCTCCCACTGGTACCTCATGTGCAACTCGCAACACCCCTTTTCTATACCCTACCGGCAATACTACTTGATGAACTTCTGCCCACTTTTCACCCGCCTGCATATATAAACATCTCCATTTTCTCATCAAGACATCACATTTATGGTAATAACACTCTGGTATACTCTCAGAGTCCTCTTCCATATATGCTTTCTGATACATCCATTTTATTTCTATATCTTTCTGTTGTAACTCCGCCAATTTTCTTGAACTAAAAATATTTGATCAAAAATCGTTTCTGATAATTGCACTTCAACTTCATCTTCACTCTTTGATATCTCCTCTCGTCTTAACCTGTGACTTTGCGACCTTGTTACTACATAATCCGCAAAAATCCCAGGATATTCGTCCTTCAACACTTCAGTTGTCTGATTTTCCACTGGCTTATCAACCACAGTATCATAGAATTTAGAGTGCAGTAGGCATCACTCCCACCTGCGACCCAGCTATAACATTACCCAAGATAAACTGTATTCCCGGACAAGATAGTTTCTCTATTACTCCTACTACCTCTTCACCACTCTTCACTGGATATTCCAACCGTGCCTTATATAACGGAACATGTTGCTAACTTTTGGTTGGCTCTTAAATCGTAATTTGCTCTGTTTGTTTAACCTTTGCTCTAGAGTCGCCAGGTATCTTTATGCTCCCGCCACGAGGTTCAAGTTCAAGTAATGATCAATAACTCAACACACCAATTAGTAAGGTTCAAATCAAAGCACATTTATTACACACAGTAAGTCACTACTCATGCATAAACTCTACTTTCTAGGCTATTTCTATCACGAAAAGGCCTATACTTAGTTTTGGACTGGCCCACCAGGTCAGGGGAACAAATTCAGGTCCTGAGTCTGCAGGATTCAAAAGCTGGTATGGACTGGTAGCTAAGAGCACCTATCTCGTCCGAGCGTTGACTTGAGACTTACTTGGTTGATGAGGTAGCTTGGGCAGTTCACTCCAGGGTTGATTCGCTGCTGAGTGACCCTGCCAAGAAGGACGATTTCAACTTGGGGGCTTTACCTTATAGTCCCCAGGGCCTTCCTGCCCTTCGGGGTGGACCCTGTACCTGGTTCCAAGTGATTGGACTGCTTTCCGATCACTTAGATCGATTTCTCCAATGCTGGAGCGGTTCCCTGATCGCTGGGCGGTCTTTAAGTGTCCATTAACCTCTTGTGCTGGCGCCGAGGAGTCTGGCTTGGCCTTGTTTACCTTAAATGTTTTGATTGTTCCTGGGGATCGATCATTAATATGCAGATGGCTGCTTGTATCGATGCTGTCTGGGTTTCTGCAGAGTCTAATACACAGTAAACTTTGCACCTGCTACTTTTTGCCTGTGTTGGCTGAATTTACCTTCAGCCTTTGCGGTTCTCCATTTTAAGTCGGGAAGTGGCCAACTCGGGTGGCTACAAACACTTACTCCTCTCATCCTGAATTCCACATATTACCACCTTTTCTGGCAACATTCTTCCCAGACTACATAACTCCTCATCTCTTGCCATTAAAGATTGACTAGCTCCCGTATCTCTTAAAATTGTGACTTCTTTACCTGCTCCTCCTGATACACAAACTTCACCCACACAAGTAAATTCTTTAAAGAGATCAATCACCTCTTGATCAGGCTGTACAATCTTTTGCATCTCCTTCGCTTCACTTGGGCTTTCCTTTACCACTTTAACAAACCCCACTGTCTTATCCTGTTTTACCACATCAGCCTTCCCAGTGCTTTTCTTCAACCACCAACACTGTGACTTTACATGGCTTAGTTTATTACAGTGAAAATATTTGAAACTGTTCATTTCTTTTCCACCCTCCTGGGTTTCTCTTTTAATCTGAGATACAGTCTCCTTATTATCTCCCATCAGATCACCATTGCCTTTACCACTTGAGTATTTCTCATGTCCCCAGTTTCTATCCTTCACCGGCTGAAACTGATGTTGGAAACCAAGCTTTGATTTATGAACTAATTCATAATCATCTGCCATTTCTGCTGCTAATCTCACAGTTTTAACCCTCTGCTCCTCCACATGAGTTCTCACTACATCAGGAATTGAATTTTTAAACTCCTCCAAAAGTATAATTTCTCTGAGAGCTTCATATGTTTAGTCTATTTTCAAAGCCCTTATCCACCTTTCAAAATTACTCTGTTTGAGCCTTTCAAACTCCATGTATGTTTGACCAAATTCTTTCCTTAAATTTCTAAACCTTTGTAGGCTTCAGGCACTAGTTCATATGCACCTAAGATGGATTGTTTCACCTCCTCATACGTCCCAGATACCACCTTCGGTAGTGATGCAAACACTTCACTAGCCCTACCTACCAGCTTTGTTTGAATCAGTAATACCCACATGTCCTGTGGCCATTTCATTTGTTTCTACCTTCTCAAATGAAATGAAAAAAGCTTCCACCTCTTTCTCGTCAAACCTTGGCAATGCTTGGACATATTTAAATAGATCCCCACCATGCCTCCGATTATTATGCTCTTTCTTACTATCCTCATCACTCTTCCTTACTATCCTCATCACTATCATCCAACTGTACGTTTCCCTTTACGCCTGCCAATTTTAACTGACTGTCATGTTTCATGGCCATTTTCTGAAGTTCAAACTCTCTCTTTATCTTTTTCCCTGATCTGTATCACCCTTTCTTTTTCTTTTTGTTCTGCTAGGGCTATTCTTTTCTCCTTTCTTCTCTCTCTTTTCCCTCTCTATCTCTTTCGTATTCAAGCTGCTTTAATTCTTTCTCATGCTCCAATTGTTTAATTTGTAACAGAATTTTTGCCATTTCCAATGAGTCAAACTGTATCTCCGGCAACTTTAAATGCTTAGCCACTGCCATAATTACCTCACCTTTTCGCATTTTGTCAGGTAATGTTAACTGCAATGTCTTTGTCAAATCTAACAGTCTGCTTTTAGTCTCTGTCCGTAAGGTACTGCGTGTGACCGTCTCCACCCCCAAAAACGTCTGAGCCTCTGAAAGAGCCATTGTTCCCAACACACTCCCTACTTAAACTAAAATATCACACCTGAAAAACAACCACAATATGCTCCCCCCTCACTGTCTTCTAAGCCATCCAATAGATAGACTTTTATCCCCCTTGAGCCCCCAATGTTATGGGCCAGGGTTTAGAGAACCCCAAAGTGTATCATGGAGTTCACCTGACCCACAACTTTTAATAGATTGTGGTATGGGGAGCACACGGCCCACTCTACAGGTGTGGCACAGCAGAAATGGAAAAGTATTTTTTAAAGCAAAACTGGATTGGATTTGTTTATTGTCACGGGATGGTATATGATGTGGCGGGGAACGTCCAGATGGTAACAGCAAAGATAAGGATTTCAGCAGTGATAAGTGGAGGTGGAATTGGACAATGTCACTGTGGTAGAAATAGGCAGTCTTCTTGATGGTGTTGATATGGTTGGAAGCTGATCCTGGAGCCTCTTCAAATTGTTGCCAGAAACTCACTGCCTCCTCCTGTTATCCTGTCCCACCAAACATCTGGCCACCCAACTTTCCTTCCTGGCCCCTATGTTATCACATATTGTTATCTAGATTGTTTCCGACCTGCCCTCATGACCTCTCCTCTGGTACTGTACCCTTCACCTTCTTCCAATAAGTCATCATTATCTTATTCCTAAAAAAAAAACCACCCTTGAGGTTTGTCCTTCCAAACTACCTATCTGCCTTCAAAATCCCTTAACTGTCCGAAGTCTTTGAATATGCTCTTACCTTTCAAATCTTTGCCAAGTCTGAATCCGACTGGTTTCTGCCCTGTCACTGTATTAAATGGCCCTTATCAAAGTCACAAATAACATCCTCTGTTATTGGACAATGGTAAATTATCTGTTCTCAACCTCGCTGAAGCCTTTGGCAAGATTGACCATACTATTCTCCTCCAATGCCTCTCCTCCATTGTTTGGCTAGGTTGGACTAACTTCACTTGATTCCATTCTTATCAATTCATTCACAGCCAGAGAATCATCTGCAATTGCTTTTCCACCGTTACCTCTGGAGTCTATCAAGGATCTATCTTTATCTCCTTCCTATTCCTTATCTACAGGCTTCCCCTTGATGACACCATTCAAAAACATGTCTGGTTCTACATGTATGCTGATAACAGCCAGCTCTATCTCACTGCCACTCTGCACCCCAGCGCCACTCTGCACCCCAGTGCCATTGCCCATCTCTGTAACATTGCCCGACTCCACCTGTGCCCCAGCTGCTGCAGAAACCCTCGTCCATGCCTTTGTTTCCTCCAGACTGACTATTCCAACGCTCTCCTGGCCAGTCTTCCATCTTCTACTCGCCATAAACTTGACCCACCCAAAACTCTGCTATCCATAGCCTAACTCGCCCCAAGTCCTGTTTTCCCCCCATCAGCCCCGTGCCCTGGCAATGCCTCAATTATAAAATTCTCATCCTCTTTCAAATTATTCCACAGTCAATGTCTGTAATCTCCCACCCTAACCGTGATCACTATACTCCTCTAGTTCCAGCCTCTTGCGTACCCTCCATTTTAATCACTCTGCCATTGGCAGCTATTCCTTCAGATGCCTCCGTCTCAAACTCTGAAATTCCTTCCCTAACCCTCTCTTTCTTTCTTTCTTGTAAGATATTTTTAAAGCTTGTTGAAGCTTTAATCATCTATCCTAAGATAATGTTGTGTTTGGTGGGAGTTTTATTTGATAATACTCCTGTGAAGTGCATTGGGGTGGTCTACTAGAAGAGCACAATATAAATGTAAGTTGTTGTTGATCTGTCAGTGTGATAATTGTCGCAACTTGTATTTGGCTCAAGTAATCCCCTTTCTCTCTCTTTTCCCCCTCTCCTCCACAATTTTCTTGACTTTTTATTCCTTGTGATGTTGCATAGGCTGCTTGTGAAACTGAGAGTTGTTTCATGAGGGTTTAGCTCTGTATTCTTCAAACTTTTTTTCCAGGGACCCATTTTTGCCGACCTTTGCGACCCACGCCGGCCGACCGTCGCGACCCATCGTTTTCTCTTAACTTGTTTGCTGCTGATAAAAATGGAGGAAATGGTTTTGGCCCTCGTACACGCTCCCCCAATGGAACCTGTTGGATGAAGGTGAAACCTTCCAGTGTTGGAAAGTATGGAGTCTCCATCTGCCCAAAGTTCGCCATTTTTTCCTGTAAAATTTTATCAAATAAAATCCCCCCGAACTTGTAAAAAAAAAATATAAAATGAATAAAATAAATGAAAAAAATTAAAATTAAATGAATAAAACCCCCCCGAACTTGTAAAACAAAAAGCTGCGACCGTTAAAAAAAATAGTGGCCGCACTGCACATGCGTGCCCGATCATTGGCGCGCATAGTTTTGCGCATGCACGCCGATGATCGTGTGCGCATGCGCAATGCGGCTGAATTTTATTTACGTGTTCACGGCCATTTTAAAGGCCGCTTGCAGCTGGCGTTATTAAAAGCCGGCTGCTACACGGGGATTTGAGCGATCAGGAGCGCTGTGAAGGCCAGACCCACAGGTGGGTCGCGCCCCCGAGTTTGAAAAACACTGGTTTAGCTGATTAGAGAATATGCACAACCAAAGATGTGTGGGGCAACATGGTGGCGCAGTGGTTAGCACTGCTGCCTCACGGTGCCGAGGTCCCAGGTTTGATCCAGGCTGTGGGTTACTGTCCGTGTGGAGTTTGCCATACTAAATTGCCCCTTAATTGGAAAAATGTATTGGGCACTCTAAATTTACTTTTTAAAAAAAAAAACAAAGATGTGCAGTTGAGGTGGGGTTGTGGGGATAGGGCGGGGGAGTGGGCTTAGGTAGAGTGCTCTTTAAGAGGGTCATTGTGGATTTGATGGGCCGAAAGGCCTCCTGCACCGTAGGAATTCTATGATTGACCTTCATCATCTCAATAAACACACAAAGGGTGGCAGGGTGGTGTAGTGGTTAGCACTGCTGCCTCATGGCGCCGAGGACCCGGGTTCTGTGTAGAGTTTGCACATTCTCCCCGTGTCTGCGACGGTCTCACCCCCACAACCCAAAGATGTGCAGGGTAGGTGGATTGGCCACGCTAAATTGTCCCTTATTTGGAAAAATTGAAAAAAATAAACACAAGGATGCCAGAATTAGCGGTAAACCTGTTTTGCAGGAAAAAGAAGAAATGTCTGCCTCTGAGCGTCTGTGTAAATGCTAGCAGCCTGTTGAGAATGGGTGATCCTCTATTAGTGTGGGAGATTTCAGTTACACAAAGCAATGGCTGAGCCTTTGCCAATCAGGAATGTAGTGACTGGGAGGGGGAAGGGAACCAGAGTCAATAAATTGAAATGAGCATGATAGTACAATCGAATCTACCATTGTCGAGCTGTGAGAACGGAAACAACCTCCACATCCCTGAGCCAGGATATAAGCCCAAACTGCTGTTTAAAAAATCAACACCTTCTCCGTTCTTTAATGTAGGGCTGAGACACTGTTTCTACAGAAACATTGGTGTGCAGAGGGAGAAATTAAACTTTTTAATTTTTAGTTTTTTTAAATTGAATTTTTCCTGTACACCTCTCTTGAGGAATGGTGACTCTATATTGGGCCACATTTCCAGAGACAGGCTGGCACCTGGGGCCCTGCTCCTAGTTTCAAAATGAAACTGGATACATCGAGTAGGTCAGGCATAAGCTGAGAGATCAACAGTTTGGATGTGAAACCCTTTTTCAGAAGTGCAAAATATCTCCGATCAACATCAGAACAAGCTGAGGGAAGAGAACAAATCGTGAAATAAGATTGAGAGAGTAATAAATCAGGATAGGTAACTATTCCAAAGCCCCCCTCCCCATCTGTGTAACCTCCTCCAGCCCTACAACCCTCTGCACTCCTCCATTTCTGGCCTCTTGCATCCTGATTTTTAATTGCTGCAGCTTTGATGGGGCTGGTTTAGCACAGGGCTAAATTGCTGGCTTTGAAAGCAGACCAAGGCAGGCCAGCAGCACGGTTCAATTCCCGTAACAGCCTCCCCGAACAGGCGCCGGAATGTGGCGACTAGGGGCTTTTCACAGTAACTTCATTTGAAACCTACTTGTGACAATAAGCGATTTTCATTTCATTTCATGTGTGTAGATCTATCTGCCTGGGCCGTAAGCCCTGGAATTCCTCTCTTAAACCCCTTCACCTCGCATTCCTCCTTCAACCCACTCCTAACCACTTTGGCCAAGCTTTTTGGTGGTCTGTTCCAAAATTTACTTAACATGGTTCAGTGTCAAATGTTGTTGTTGTGAAGTAGATCAAATAAAATGCACTATGAATATAAATAAATATATAAACACAAGTAGGATGGGGAGTATGAAAAACAGCAACATGAAGCAGCTCTGGTGGTTTGTGTCTGGGGCAATGAAAGGTTGAGATGATTCTTTTATGGATGGTTGGAGAGTGTAAGACGGTTATTGATCCATGAAAGGACATCAACCACGTCCGATCCTGTTATCACCGATATTCAGGGGCATACTATTTCCCATGAACATTCCTGAACGGTGAATACGGGCCACAGTGGGCCATCCAGCCACACAAGCTTGGTCTGTAATTTAATTAAATATTTGCCTCATTCCATTTACCTCTTTTAATCCACACCTAATAATAATCTGTGCGTCAGTCTTGAACATTTCAGTTGATCCCCCAACATCTAGTCAGATTGGAGAATAATTTCCACATGCCAAAGTGTGGGAGAAATGCTTCCTGATTTCACCAGGGCAGTGATGACCCCACTAGATTAATAATCTGTAGGCACAGACTGATGCTCTGGGTTTGTATAGGAGGGGGATTTTGAGATCCTGGCCTGGCTGTAGGGGTACCTAGGGGATCCACGCTGAGGTTACAAATGATGGGCAATGGTGGATCTGGCAGTGAAGACATAGATGTGGTGTTGGGTGCTCTGGTGCACAGATGAGCCAACACAGTTGTATGTGGTACAACTCTATTTTATTTTAACTCTTATAATACAGTTCGTTCTGGATACTCTGCACGTGCTGTCTCCCTGAGTGTGTTTGGTGGCAGATGTGTCCTGGTTCTCCTCTGCAGCTAATACTGACCACCGGGGGTCGTGTCTGTGCTTTTATATCTTTCTGTCATTGGTTGTGGTGTTGTGTGTTCTGATTTGTCTGTTGGTGTGTCTATCATGATGTGTGTGTTTGAATATCATGACAATGGAGACATAAACTAGCTGGTGCCAGCTGGAGAATCCTCTGGGAAGAGGATTTATTTTCCCTTCGAGCACACGAAGGAAACAGGAAACAATCTCTTGCTTCCCCTTGGAATGACTGGCTTAGCCAACAAGGGCATCCAGTGTCACTATGATTGGATTTTGGATGACCATGGTCACCTCAGCCACTCTGCAAAGCATCGAGACAGTGACAATTTCCCTCTCGAGTAGCTAAGCTGAATTTTGCATTTCTGTCTTTCCCCTCGGAGGAAACAGTTTGTCTGTATCTCTTATGACAAATCTGTTAGAGTTCTTTGAGGAGGTAACAAGCAAGTTAGACAAAGGAGAATCAGTGGACGTGATTTATTTAGATTTCCAGAAGGCCTTTGACAAGGTGCCGCATAGGAGACTGTTAAATAAGTTAAGAGCTCATGGTGTTAAGGGTAAGATCCTGGCATGGATAGAGGATTGGCTGACTGGCAGAAGGCAGAGAGTGGGGATAAAGGGGTGGTTTTCAAGCTGGCAGCCGGTGACTAGTGGTGTGCCTCCGGGGTCTGTGCTGGGACCACAACTTTTTACAATGTACATTAATGATCTGGAAGAAGGAACTGGAGGCACTGTTAAGTTTGCAGATGATACAAAGATCTGTAGAGGGACAGGTAGTATTGAGGATGCAGGGGGGCTGCAGAAGGATTTGGACAGGCTAGGTGAGTGGGCAATGAAGTGGCAAATGAAATAAAATGTGGAAAAGTGTGAGGTTATGCACTTTGGAAGGAGGAATTTAGGCATTGACTATTTTCTAAATGGGGAAATGCTTCGGAAAGCAGAAGCACAAAGGGACTTGGGAGTCCTTGTTCACGATTCTCTTAAGGTTAATGTGCAGGTTCAGTTGGCAGTTAAGAAGGTGATGCGACCATATATTCACTCGAGACAGGAGTAGAAGTAAACTGTGGCTTTAATCAACTTAGAACAGTGCCTGCCTGCGACTGTTCCAATACTGAGAACCACCTACAGGTCGACTGCTCTTTATACCCACTGAGTGTCTTTAAGACAGAGATAGATAGGTTCTTGATTAATAAGGGGATCAGGAGTTATGGGGAGGAGGCAGGAGAATGGGGATGAGAAAATATCAGCCATGAGTGAATGGTGGAGCAGACTCGATGGGCCGAGTGGCCTAATTCTGCTCCCATGTCTTGTGGTCTTACCAAATCCTTTTTTATCATTTTAAACACCTTCATCAGATCACCCCTCAAATCATTTTAAATTGAAGAATATAATCCAAGTGAATATAATCCAAGTTTATGGAACCTGTCCTTCATATTTTAGACCTGTAACAATGGCGTTGTTCTGGTGAATCTGACCCTCCCCCAGGCAAACACACCCTTCCTAAATAATGTTGCCCAGAGCTGAATGTAATTACTACAGATGGTGTCTACCCAAAGCTCCATAAAACTAAAGCATCACATCCTCTCCTTTTGTATTCTAATTCCCTTGTGATTTCATTAACCTTTCCGATCCAATGTGTCACTTTGCAAAAAGGCACACTTTCCAGGAAATACCTTGAAAATTTGTAAATTGATTTGATTGAAATGGAGAGAATAAATCAGTATCCAGTTTCCCACCCCTCCCCCACCGCTCCAGTTGGAAATGCCGGCCCAATCTGCCAGCAGTTCTGCTGACCCCATTAGATTAGGTTTTGGTTGTCATGAGAACTCCCAAAAGCCACCATGAATGTATAAATACCAAGTGGGATAAATTAAAAAGGTTATTTGACAGGAAAGGCAGAGAATTGAATTATTATTTTATTTGTTCACTGGATGTGGGCATTGCAGACTAGGCCAGCATTTATCCCCATGGGTCTTAAGTGGTGGTGAGCTGCTGCTGTCCATAATGTAGGTACACCCACAGTGCTGTTAGTGAGGGAGTTCCAGGATTTTGACCCAGTGACGGTGAATGAACGGTGAGATATTTCCAAGTCAGGATGGTGAGTGACTTGGGGGGGGGGGGGGGGGAATTTCCAGGTTCAGGTGTTCCCATGTGTCTGCTACCCTTGGCCTCCGAGGTGGAAAGTGATGTCAAAAGAGCTTGGGTGAGTTGTAATTAGATGGTGCATATTACTCCCACTGGTGGAGGGAGTGAGAGGCGGCAGATCGGGTGCCAACCATTTGTCCTCTTGTGTTGTTGGAGCTGGATTTATCAAGACAAGTGGAGAATATTCCATTCTGCCTCTGATTTGTGCCTTCATAGCTGTGGAGCAGGCCTTGGGGAGTGCGGAGGTGAGTTATTTTCAGAATTCCCACCCTCTAATTGGCTCTGGTGGACACAGTATTTATATGGCTGCTCCAGTAGTACCCAATTGTTTTTTTCCAATTTAAAGGGCAATTTAGCATGGCCAATCCACCTACCCTGCACATCTTTGGATTGTGGGGGTGAGACCTACTGAGACACGGGGAGAATTTGCACAGTGACCCAGGATCGAACCCGGGTCTGCAGCGCCGTGAGGCAGCAATGCTAACCACTGCGCCACCGTGCTGCCCTCGGTCAATAGTTTCTGGTTAATGGTAATACCCAGGATCAAGGAATTTGTACAGTGCAGGACACTATTCGGCCCATCGAGTCTGCAACGACCCAGTAAAAGAGCATCCTACCCCCCTAAACCCCACCTTATCCCCGTACCGCACCTAACCTGTACATCCCTGAACACTAAGGGGCTATTTTATCATGGCCAATACGCCTAATCTGCACATCTTTGGACTGTGGGAAGAAATCGGAGCACCCGGAGGAAACCCACGCACACACTGGGAGGAAGTGCAAACTCAACACATGCAGAAACCCAAGGCCTGAATTGAACTCTGATCCCTGGTGATGTGAGGTAACAGTGCTAACCACTGTGCCACCCCATGTTGATAAGATGCTGATAATGGGAGTTCAGCGATGGTAGTACCATTGAATGTCAAGGGGAGATGGTTAGATTCTCTCTTGTTGGGGATGTTCATTGCCTGGCAGTTACATTCCCCATCAGTCCAGGCCGGAGCAGGTCTTGCTGCACATGGACACAGACTGCTTCAGTATCTGAGGGTTGTCAATGTTTTTTTAAAATTAATTTATTTTAAAATTAATTTACAGTGTGTGAGTGTCACTGGTTATGCCAGAAGTTATTGTCCATCCCTAATTGTTCTTGAGAAGGCGGTGGTGAGCTGTCTTCTTGCCCTGCTGGAGTCCATTTGGTGTAGGCACACCTACTGTGCTATTAGGGAGTTCCAGAATTTCGACCCAGTGATGGTGAAGGACCAATGATGTATTTCCAAGTCAGGGTGGTGAGTGACTTGGAGGGGAACCTCCAGGTGGTGGGGTTCCCAGGTATCTGCTACGCTTGTCCTTCTAGATGGTAGTGGTCTTGGGTTTGGAAGGTGCTGCCTAAGGAGCTGTGATGAGTTCCTGCAGTGCATCTTGTAGATGGTACACACGGCTGCTACTGTGGAGGGAGTGAATGTTGAAGGTGGTGGGATGGGGTGCCAATCACATTGGCTGCTTTGTCCTGGATGGAGTCAAGCTACACTCATCCAGGTAAGTGGAGAATTCCATTACTCAGCTGACTTGTGTCTTGTATGTGGTGGACAGGCTCTGGGGGGTCAGGAGGTGAATTAATTACCACAGCATTCTGAGACTCTGACCACCTCTTGTAACCACAGTACTTTTTGGCTGGTCCAGTTCAGTTTCTGGTCAAATGGTAACCTCCATTTGTTGTTTATTGTGGGGAATTCAGCAATGGTAATGCCATTGAATGTCAAGGGGTGATGGTTAGATTCTCTCTTGTTGGAGATAATCGTTGCCTGGCACTAATGTAGCACAAAGTTTACAAGCTACTTTAGCCTAAGCCTGGATATTGTCCAGGTCTTACTGCATTTGCACATGGGCTGCTTCAGTATCTGAGACGTCACAAATGGTATTGAACATGGTGCACTCATCAGCAAACATCCCTACCTCGGTCCTTATAATGGAAGTAAGGACATTGATGTTTGGGCCTAGGACACTGAGTAACTCCTGCTGTGATGTCCTGCAGCTGAGATGACTGATCTCCAATCACCACATCTTCCTTTGTGCCAGGTATGACTCCAACCAGTAGAGCATTTTCTCCGATTGTCATTGACTCCAGTTTAGCCAGGGTTACTTGAAGCCACACCCGGCTGAATGCTGCCTAGATACCAAGGGCAGTAACTCTAGCCTTCCCTCTGGAATTCGGCCCTTTTGTCCATGTTTGAACCAAGACTGTAATGAAGTCAGGAGCTGAGTGGCCCTGACAGAACTCAAACTGAGCGTCAGTGAGCAGGCTATTGATGAGTAATTGCCACTGGATAGCATGATCAATGACCCCTTCCATGACTTTGCTGATGATTGGGAATAGACTGGTGGAACGGTAATTGACCAGGTTGGATTTGTCCTGCCTTTTGTGCACAGGACATACCTGGGCAACTTTTCACATTACCGGGCAGATGCCAGTGTTGTAGCTGTACTGGAACAGCTTGGTTAGGGGCGCAGCAAGTTCTGGGGCACAAGTCTTCCCTACTGTTGCCAGATGCTGGGAAGGAGGGCTCATATTTACCAATATGCTGTTCTGGGAGTGACCTGTGATTTTTAACATTTCTTTCTTTCAGTTTTGGCCACACACAAGGTTAGAAGATGACGTACCAATTTCATGCACTCACCCCAGCCCAGAAGAAGGAGCTGTCTGATATCGCTTTGAAGATTACCTCCCCTGGCAAGGGGATTCTAGCTGCTGATGAGTCTGTGGGTTAGTGTTCACTGCCTTTTGCTTTTCAGCTCGTGAGTTATTGGTGGGAGGGGGGGGGAAGAAGATAGTACAAGAGAATTAGCCGTCCGTTCCCATCTCTCTCTTTATAAGTGTACTAATGTCTGCTGAAATGCCAGCTCAATGTGTGTGTAAGCAGGGCCACATTAACAGATTTCTTGTTGTGACTGAAGAAAGAAGGCTAACCAATTACTTCATGGACCAATGAGTAGAGCAGCAGCACAAAAGGTATCTCCCCACAATTCTCATAAATAAACACTGCCAACTATTGGTCTCTGTCTAGTTTTGAGGAACTCCTTCCTGATCCATAGCATGTTAGATGGGAGGGTATCAAAAGTGTCAATGTGAGCAGACCAATGAATTCATCAACATACACCCATTTTTCTTTTTTAAAATAAATTTAGAGTACCTAATTCATTTTTTTCAATTGAGGGGCAATTTAGCGTGGCCAATCCACCTACCCTGCACATCTTTGGGTTGTGGGGGCGAAACCCACGCAGACACAGGGAGAATGTGCAAACTCCACACGGACAGTGACCCAGAGCCAGGATCGAACCTGGGACCTCGGTGCCGTGAGTCAGCAATGCTAGCCACCGTGCTGCCCTATACACCCCCTTTTCAGCGCTGAACATTGAATCCAAACCCTGGGTCCAGTGGTGTTGGCTAAACCATCACATGGTTTAACAGCACATCACTGTATTCATGGACTGCAGCTTCTAAGTTCACCGATTTTATGAAGTATTTTTGTGCGATTTGGGCAGTAAGCTGTCTGTAGGGATAATCTGTGCCCTGAAGCCACTGGAACCTGTGAAGGTCTGCCCAGTTAATGGTGGTGTGCTTTTATTCCAAATACTCTTTGGTGCTTTGACCTGATGCTGTTGGTTTGGGAAGACCGTGAAGTCTGCTCACCTGTGTACATTCTCTTACCTGTCTCCATTGGGGAATGTAGAAGTGAAACCAGG
Organism: Scyliorhinus torazame; assembly: GCF_047496885.1. Taxonomy (NCBI): domain Eukaryota; kingdom Metazoa; phylum Chordata; class Chondrichthyes; order Carcharhiniformes; family Scyliorhinidae; genus Scyliorhinus; species Scyliorhinus torazame. Next base: position 223,591,264 of record NC_092718.1, read on the forward strand.
GATCTGGTGATAGTTCACAAAACTCACAATGTGGGTTTCTGCTGCTCCTAAAATGAGGTCAGTTGGGAGTTTGTATTTTTAAATTTTTTTTGTTAAATTTAGTGTACCCAATTCATTTTCTCCAATTAAGGGGCAATTTAGTGTTTCCAATCCACCTACCCTGCACATCTTTGGGTTGTGGGGGTGAAACCCACGCAGACACTGGGAGAATGTGCAAACTCCACACGGACAGTGACCCAGAGCCGGGATCGAACCTGGGACCTCGACGCCGTGAGGCTGCAGGGCTAACCCACTGCGCCACCGTGCTGCCAGGGAGTTTGTATTTCGAATTGTAGCTGAAGGCAATGGCTTAAGGGTTGAAACCTAAAATTTAACATTGGATTAATAGCAGGGGAATCGTGGTTGAGCAAAATGATCCTTTCAAGAGTACTCTGTAGATAGGACCAAACTATTATTTAGTATATGCAACTATATGTGTTGTTGAGCATTTGAGATGGTGGGTATTTGTATTTGTTGCTTCTCATCTCCTAAAATCCATTCCCTCGTTGCTGGGCTGTGTTCCCACATCAATATTTTGGCTAGTTACTTGGGGATGTATCATAGCAAAGTCTGATTTGTTTTTCTCTGTTGCCCTCATTTGATGTGCTTATTCCAGTAGAGGATATAATTGTGGGTGGGAGTCTTTTTTTAAAATATAAACCTCCTCTCTCTTTATATCCGGGTACTGTGTCCAATTGACTTCCGATGCTGCTCCGGTTGAGATCAGCCAATTTGGTACAGGCCTGGAATGGAACCTGGACCCTCGAGTCTGTAACAGGTACTACCCACGTGTGCACAGCACCATCACTGAGCCTGCACATTTACCTTTCACTAAGTAGGTTCCTGTTCCTTTTCCTAGGCAGCATGGCCAAGCGTCTGAATCAGATTGGTGTGGAGAACACGGAGGAGAACCGGCGCATCTACCGGCAGATCCTGCTGACTGCTGATGACCGAATCAAAAGTTTCATCGGAGGCGTCATCTTCTTCCATGAAACTTTGTATCAGAGCACTGATGATGGGACACCCTTTGTAAATGTGATCAAAGATCAGGATATTGTTGTAGGGATCAAGGTAAATGATCAGGATGTGTTCATATCACTTTGAGAACTTCAAAATGCTAGACAACCCACTAGGGAGTGACAACAGTGAGCACGGTTTCCCCAGCTTGGGAGGGGGGGGGAAAGAGATGGGGCAAATTCTGCACCAGTGATGTTTACAGATTGGATTTCAAATTTGCTGCATATGGCTGATTCTAAAGATTTTCACATATTCATGATCTCTGCGGAGTGTGGTGGATTTTAGGAACACAGGAACAGGATTATTCCACTCAGCCCAGCGAGCCTGTTCTGCTGTTCAGGTAGATCTTGGCTGTTCGTCTCTCTCAATTTTCCTGATCTATCCCTTGAAGTCATTGGTATCCAGAAATCTATTGATTTTCTGTCTGAACATGCTCAATGGTTGAGCTTCCACTGCCCTCTGGGCGAGGAAATTCCAAAGATTCCCCAATTTTGAGTGAAGAAATTTCTCCTCTTAATAAGAAATGACCTGCCATGTGCCCTGGTTCTAGATTTTCCTGCCGCTGGTGAGGCAAACCAGCATGGCCTCCACTGGGAATGTTTATGCGTGTTTTGTGAAGTATATCTTTTGCATGTTCTCTTTTCCCTGAGCCTTCTGGTCTGCAGTCTGCTAGGACACCAGTTGCTGAGAATAGCACAGGAGGAATTGAAAATAATTTTGTAACACATGATGATGCTCCTTGACCCACTATCTAGTTCAGCCAGGTATTACTTCACACAACAGGACTGAAAATCAAAATGATCAGTGGAACTGACTCACTGATCCAATCTCCCTGAACCCGAATTAAAACAATATAAGCGATTCACATGTAGGTTTACCTTTTTATATTTCCCATGGGATATGGGAATCACCAGTTGATTTTTAATTGCCTTCTGAAATTGCCGATGTAGCCACCCAGTTCTAGGGCAATTAAGGATGGGCTACATCCAGAGTCACATGTAGACCAGACCGGGTAAGGATGGCAGATTTCCTTCCCTAAAGGACAGGTGTGTTTTTGACAGTCGCTGATAATTTCATGTTTACCACCATTGAATCTAGCTTTATATTCCAGATTTTTAAAAAAATTAATTGGATTTAAATTCCACCAGCTATTCTGGTGGGATTTGAATCCATGTACTTTGAGCATTAGCCTGGATTATTAGTCTCGTGATATTATCAAAATATCACTATTAGCAAAGAAACTTGAGCCTGTTCTGTCATTCTTAGAACAGAGTACAGGCCCTTCGGCCCACGATGTTGTGCCAACCACTTATCCTAATCTGAGATCAGCCTAACCTACATCCCTCAATTTACTGCTGTCCATGTGTCTGTCTAAGAGTCGTTTAAATGTCCCTAATGACTGACTCCACCACCTCTGCTGGCAGTGCATTCCACACACCCACCACTCTCTGTGTAAAGAATCGACCTCTGACATCTCTCCTGTACGTCTAAAGAGTTTAAAGAAAGACGTTTATTCAGCATAAAAGCAGTATTTTCACAGGACCCAGTTACACCCTCGGGGTCCTCGCTCCTTTCTGTCAGCGCTACAGCAGCTGACCTGTCCTACTAATGCTGGTTAACTCACAACCCAATCAGCACCAGGGAACAATCATCTCCAGCTGAATGAGGCCCATGCAGATTACAACAATGGCTGATCTGTACTTGCCTTCACTCGATGGGCATCACTCTCTGACCCCTGCCGGGTCGGAGAATCGCCGGAGGCTGCCGTGAATCCCGCCCCCGCCGGTTGCCGCAGTCTCCGGCACCGGAGATTCGGCGGGGGCGGGAGTCGCGGGCTCCCCCGCTGGATTCACCGGCCCGGATAAATTGCCTGTCCCACCAGCGTAAATTAAAGTACCTTTCTTACCGGCGGCATGGGCGGGCTCCGGGGGGGTCCGATCTGACCCCAGGGGGTGCCCCCACGGTGGCCTGGCCCGGGATCGGGGCCCACCAATCCGCGGGCGGGCCTGTGCCGTGGGGGCACTCTTTCCCTTCCGCCTCCGCCACGGTCTCCACCATGGCGGAGGCGGAAGAGACTCTCCCAACTGCGCATGCGTGGGAAACTGTCAGCGGCCGCTGACGCTCCCGCGCATGCGCTGCCCCGACATGTCATTTCCGCACCAGCTGGCGGGGCAACAAAGGCCGTTTCCGCCAGCTGGCGGGGCGGAAATCCCTCCGGTTCCGGCCTAGCCCCTCAATGTTGGGGCTCGGCCCCCCAAGATGCGGAGCATTCCGCACCTTTGGGGCGGCGCGATGCCCGTCTGATTGGCGCCGTTTTGGGCGCCAGTCGGCGGACATCGCGCCGTTTGGGGAGAATTTTGCCCCTTATCTCTCAATACCCATGCCCAACAAAAATCAGACCTGTCTAGTTCCTGAGTTGCAGTCTTGCTATCTGGGGTCGAGTTTGATCCTTTCTGTGGGGAACTGGAATCTGTGTAACTGTGCCACAAGCAGTGATATACCCTTCACCAGTCCTGAGGTTTGGCTTGTACATATCTTCGAACTATGTATATGTAAGTCAAAGGGAGGGATGCTTTTTCAAAATGAGCTGAAATATCACCATCAAAATGGCGACAAAACCGGGTACAAGATTCTCAAACATCTGGTTAAAAATTATTTGGATGTTTTGTTCAATATTTGGGACAGATTATAACTATCAATATTGTACTTGAAACCTAAGACTTCTCTGTCCTGTATTTCCAGGTTGATAAAGGTGTTGTCCCTTTGGCCGGAACCAATGGAGAAACCACCACTCAAGGTAAAGGATCTGCCTAATATGACCAGCATCTCTGGTGTAATCAGGAAGGGTAGAAGATCTGTGTGCTGTGATTAGAGAGGGTACAGGATCTGAGCAGTTATTGTCCTTTTGTGACAATGATGATCCCTATTGTCTGATTAACTTAGCCCTTCCCATTCACTCGTAATTTCTGGAATCCTGCCAAGCTCCGTTCCAATCCTGATTAAAGTCTCCTCTGTCCCACTGAAATTTTCAATACCTGGGAGAACTTACTCTACTTCATAGAACCAGGCTGTATTGTTTCCTGAAACATGTGAGAAATTCTGCACTCCAGTAATGATTATCACTGCACTGTCTGATAAAGGAACTGATTATGGCCTTGTTTTATTCTCAGTGGGTTTGGCGTGGATTCAATGGAATTTCCCCAGACTAATTTCTTTTCATTTTCAAATGGAGCAGCCATTTTGTTTTTTTTAGAGAGTACCCAATTAAGGGGCAATTTAGCGTGGCCAATCCACCTACTCTGCACATCTTTTGGGTTGTGGGGGTGAAACCCATGCAAACACTGGGAGAATGTGCAAACTCCACACGGACAGTGACCCAGAACCGGAATCAAACCTGGGACCTCAGCGCCGTGAGGCAGCAGTGCTAACCCACTGCGAAACCGTGCTGCCCAAATGGAGCAACCATGAGGCAGGGAAGGATGCTGACACTTGAGGATCCCCAGCTCTCATTCAAATGCATCGTTAAGCATAATTTCCAGCCAGCTGAAATCAATGGCTTTCCTATTGGCTCGCAAAAAATGCCCCATCTAGTGTGTCTGTGACCCATAGATCAAGATCTCTGATTTCCAATTTGGGCTGTCAGGGTGAAGCTATTGGCATGAATGGGAATGAGTTGTTGTATCCAGTGGTATGTCTCTTAGAAGGAGCCAGATTTAGTTCTGGGTTTTTCCCAGCATTTCTGCCTTGGGTTCATGGCAAAAGGACATTCTGCCTCAGTACAATTAATCTGCTATGAATTGAAAGCTTTGCACTTGTACATGCTGTTTATGGGTCCATCGTATGTGCTTAAATTTAAAATTAACCTAGAGGTTGGAGGCGTCCATCTTGTTTTTCTGTGCCTTGAGGACAGGAAAGACTTAGTAGACCAGTATGTACAGGCTAGAAGTACTTGAATTTATTCAGTGTGTAAATACGTGATATTGTACCGAGTGTTTCCAGAAATTTCTTTTGTTTGAATCTAGTTTTCATGATCTTTTGAGGTGCTACCATTTGTATCAAGCTGACCGTTTTCGATGCAGTCACACTTGGTCCTTTACAGCCTATTTAACATATTTGAATTTCAATGTAGAAGTCTCTCGGACAGTGAGATAACGACCAGTTAATGTATTAGTTATGTTGCCCGAGGGATAAATGCTGCTCAGGACACTGGGAAGAACTCCTTTGGTCTTCACATAATTTCAGTAGATCTTTTTACATCCAGATGAGGCCGGAATTCTTTGGCAGTTCGCTGGTGGTGGGATTCCCTGGTCCTACCAACTGCGCATACCCACCTGCGAGTTTCCTGATGGCGTAGAGTGGCTACAATTGGAATTCCCTGTGCAGGTTAGGTAGATTGGCCACGCTAAATTGGCCCTTAATTGGGGAAAAATAATTGGGTATTCTAAATTGATACAAAAAAAAAGGAGAAAAAAAAGTCTATTTTTGGTCAGTTAGGTTGTGTATTAGTTGCTGGTGGAACAGCAGAATGGGGTCCTTCCAGAGACCATTTGATTTGTCCTGTTTTGCATTACGGAATTAAAATAGAAATCTATTTAGAACCGAGATAAAGCTTGGTGTTTGCATTTTTGTTCTTGTGGTTACCTGTGGTGAACTGGGCAGTGTGTGACAGCTAGTCTGTGTTTGTTTTCTAGGTTTGGATGGACTGTCAGAACGTTGTGCTCAGTACAAGAAGGATGGAGCAGACTTTGCAAAGTGGCGCTGTGTCTTGAAGATCAGTGACACAACTCCATCCTCCCTTGCTATTGCTGAGAATGCCAATGTCTTGGCACGTTATGCTAGTATCTGCCAACAGGTAAACTGGGACCACTGTGAACTGCAGATGATGGTTTATAGAATCTGTTTCAAGTTGGCACCACATCGGCTGAATGTGAAGTTTCTGTCTTTCAACTTGCAGACACTTGTAAATAATGAGTAGCTTCGGTCCCCCGCAAACTAAAGTACACCCAAGCTGGATGGAGAGAGGGAGGGAGGAAATCCCTGCTAAGTCGGAAGACTTGTGTTCTGTCCTGAATTAACCCATCTCGGCTAGACTAGTTAAAGGAATCGACAATGGGCTCTCTCATTTCCATGTGAAGAAGAGGAAAATCGGCACTCAATCACTGTCCAGTGATGCAGCTGAAAGTCTCCTTGCCTGAAGACGTCTTGTGTCCTACACTAGCCTGTGATTGCTTCCATGACCGAATAGTCTGCCAAATTCCTAACAAGTAATAGTTTGGTATTTAGAGTATTGCTTGAAAAAAAGGGCCTAGTCAAAGCTTTCGATCTTGCTGTGATCAGGACACTTTGGTATTCCTGCAATGTTAGGTGAAAACAACTATTTTATACTGTATGAGAAGAGAGTGCTGATTGGTTAACCAGCAGACTTTGATTGGTAGAGGTGTTGCCATGGAGAATGCACCAGTTGCTGGTGAATGACTAAGAATCCCAACGCATATGCACAGGGCCCAGTTTGCAGACACTAAGAACGTGTACACAGTGCGCCTGTTTCAGCAAAATAAAGTAAGAGACAGCCATTCACAGGCCAATCTGAGTCACGTTGCCTGGTCTAAATTTCAGTTAACTGTCAGTCACCATCAACTGGTACATTCTTCATGATAACACCTCTACCAATCAGAGACCACTTGTCAACCAATCAGCACTCTCTTCTCCTACAGTATAAATTGTCGTTTTCCCCTTCTGCTGGTACTCTGGTGAAACGTCCTGATGAGTGCAAGATGCAAAACTTTGACATGCCTATTTTTTTCAGCAATACTCGGGTAAAGAGCAAAAAAATTTTCTTTGTTACTTCTTCAAAAAACTCAATCAAGTTGGTGAGACACTACCTTCCCCTTACAAAACCATGCTGTCAGTCCGTTTTCCTCCAAATGTGTAATAATTCCTGTCCCGCAGTACCTTTTCCAAAACTTTCCCACCACTGATGTCAAGCTCACCGGCCTATAATTTGCTGGATTATCCCTGCTTCCTTTTCTCAAACAAGGGAACAATATAATCCTCTGGAACCTCGCTTGTAGTCAAAGAGGATGTGAAGATATCTGTTAAGGCCCCAGCTATTTCTCCCCTAGCGTCCCATAGTAAACGGGGATAGATTCCATTCGGCCCCAGGGACTTGTCTACCTTAATGCAATTTAGGGTACTCAACACTTCTCCTTTGAAATATTCATGTTCTCCAGAGCGTTCACACACTTATCCCTGACCTCAACATCTGTCATGTCCTTCTCCCTGGTGAATACCTATACAAAGTACTCATTAAGGATTCCACCCACTTCCTGCATAACTTCCCTCCATTATCCTTGAGTGGGCCTACTCTTTCTCTTGCTGCTTCTTGCTCCTAATATATGCATAAAAAGCCTTGGGATTCTCTATGACCATGTTAGCTAAAGACATTTCATGGTCCCTGTTAGCCCTCATAATTCCACGTTCAGGTTCCTTGCTACTTTCACTATACTCCTCAAGGGTTTTGTCAGTTTTTAGATGCCCACATCTATCGCATGCTTCCTTTTGACTAGGCTTACAATTTTCCTTGTAATCCATGGTTCCCGAATCCTGCCATTGTCTTTTGTTTTTGCCGGAACATGCCTGTCCTGCATCAACTGGCCTTTAAAAGCCTCCCACATGTCAGACGTGGATTTATCCTCAAATAGCCGCTCCCAATCCACATTCCCCAGTTCCTGTCTAATTTGAATGTAATTGACCCCCTCCTAATTAAGCACCCTCATCCGCGGGCCGCTCTTGTCCTTATTCATGACTATTCAAAATCTTATGGAATTATGGTCGCTAAGCCCAGAATGCTCCCCCCACTGAAACATCAATCGCCTGGCTCATTCCCCAATACCAAGTCTAGTATGGCCCCCTCCCTGGTTGGATTGTCAACATACTGTATCAAAAAACCCTTCTGGACACACCTAACAAATTGATCTCCATCCGAGCTCCTGGCTGTGAGGGATTCCCAGTCAATATGGGGGAAGTTAAAGTCGCCCATCGCAACTACCCTGCTTTTTTCACACCTTTTTGTAGTATCGGACTACACAACTGCTCCTGTGGGCTGTTGGGAGATATAGAGTACACTCCAAACATTGTGATTTCCCCCTTCTTATTCCTTAGCTCCACCCATAATGCCTCACTACAAGGTCCCTCCAATGTGTCCTCCCTCAATACAGCTGTGATAGCAATGCAGCTCCCCCAACTCTTTTTTTTGTTCCCCCTTCTGTCCCGTCTAAAACAACAATATCCCGGAATGTTAAGCTGCCAGTCTTGTCCCTCCTTTAACCATGTCTCTGTAATTGCAATTACATCGTAGTTCCATGCAGTAATCTCAGTTCATCTGTTTTACCTGTTATTCTTCTTGCATTGAAGCAAACTGCCTCCAAACTTACAGTCCCGCTGAGCCCTGCAGTTTCCCTCCGCCTGCTCTTACTATGCGCTATATTTATCTCGGTCTCATTTTTCCCCCAGTCTCTACACTTACTGGTCTGCTGTTCTGGTTTTCCACTAGTTTAAATCCTTCCGAACAGCACTAGCAAACCTCCCGCCCAGGATATTGGTGCCCCTCCAGTTCAGGTGTAACCTGTCCCACCTTCCCCAGAAGACGTCCCAGTGATCCATATATCTAAAGATTGGCCACTTTGGCAAAGTATTGGAATGTATTTGTACATGTTTGTAAACCAATTTGTGGCTTCAGGAGAGGAAGGAATAAAAATGGAGGGGGGAAAAGAGGGATTGGATTGTCCGGATTTTGGATTTACTTCTAGAACCAGAACCAGGTGACAGTCTCAGTGTGCCAGGCCAGGTCAAATGCAGGCCATTTAGGACTTGAGATGAAGAGAAATCTTCTCACTCAGGGTAGTGAATCTTTGGAATTCTCTGTTCCAGAGGACTGTGAAGGCTCATTTGTTGAGTATGTCCAAGATGGGGATCATTAGATTTCTACATTTTAAAAATGTCAAGAGATATGGGTAGTGTAGGAAAATGGTGTTGGAAGTAGAAAATCAGCCATGGTCTCATTGAATGGCCTACTCCTATTTCTTATGTGTCCATCAATGTGTTGGGAGGCGAGATAGTAAGTTAATGGGGAAAGCTTCATGAGTACCCAATTCTTTTTTTCCAATTAAGGGGCAATTTAGCATGGTCAATCCCCCTTTCCTGCATACCTTTGGGTTGTGGGGGTGAGACCCCCACACACGGGGAGAATGTGCAAACTCCACACGGACAGTGACCCAGAGCCGGGATCGAACCTGGGACCTCGGTGCCGTGAGGCAGCAGTGCTAACCACTCCGACACCGTGCCACCCTTGGGAAAGTTCCATTTCTAGAGGTGGGGTTCAGGATCGCTGCATGTCTTCACCATTTTTCCTCCTTTCTGTTCTAGAATGGCATTGTTCCCATTGTGGAGCCCGAGATCCTTCCTGATGGTGACCATGATCTGAAGCGATGCCAGTATATCACTGAAAAGGTTGGTTGGGGGATTTATTTGGCATCTTTCAAAAACTGTCTCAAGTGGTTTCTGGACAATTTAGTACTTCTCAATGCAGTCTCTGTTATATTGTAAACAACTGGTAAATGAAAATCAAGAAAAATGGCTTGAGTCAGAGACTGATCTTAAACAGGGACAGGGACAGCAGGTAAAAACTGAATTTGCAAATTAGAAGAGAAATTAAATGCAAACCTGATTCATGTAAAATGACAGAAAATAACATAATTGGAAAATAAAATAAATGCAAGCAAATTCTTGAGAGAACACATCACTTTGAAGATTGACACAGTTCTGAGGCAATTAAAGATAGCCCAATGGTGGATCATGTAAAGTCCATGTGAAGGATATATGTGGAGATGCTGGCGTTGGACAGGGGTGAGCACAGTAAGATGTCTTACAACACCAGGTTAAAGTCCAACAGGTTTGTTTCGATGTCACTAGCTTTCGGAGCGCTGCTCCAGCTAGTGACATCGAAACAAACCTGTTGGACTTTAACCTGGTGTTGTAAGACTTCTTACAAGGATATATGTGGCAGAGAAGGGAAGAGGACTAATGAGGCAGCACTAGGAGCAACAAATCAAGGTAGAAATCAGTTATTGTCTCAGCAATTTTTCAGGTAGAATAAAGGAGCAAAAAGGTGAGGTTAAGCACTGTTCCTCAGGGAGACCCAAAGGGGGAAAAATGTCCGGTGCCATTTTGGCTATGTCTGATTTTTCAGACCGGTTCCTAACATTCATTAATGAGAGATGTAATGAATGTTTCGCCACTTCGGGTCTGTAGGGCAGCTGCTGGGCTTCTCCCAATGGGGATACAATCTTGGAATTGGCCGACATCAAGAATGCTAGTTCAATTTCCTTTTAAATTCCGCCAGGTGGACCCCCTGCCTTACCTGAGACATGCTACATGAAATGAACATGCTGATATGAGGAAGCTACTTGCCTGAACTATTCTAAGGCCCAATTTTGGGCCAGTTTTGGGCTTCCCGGTTGCGGCACCCATTGTGAGAGTGACTCTAATTCACAACCTGAAAATAAACGCAGACAAATTACTAGCTATTAATTTCTACATCATAGAGAGCTAAAAGGGAACTGGGTTCTCTGTACCAGACCGTTGTGAATTATAGTGTTTGCTTTTTGTGTTTCAGGTGTTGGGGGCAGTCTACAAGGCTCTAAGTGATCACCACATTTATTTGGAAGGCACTTTGTTAAAGCCCAACATGGTTACTGCAGGCCATGCCTGCCCAACCAAGTACAGCCCAGAGGAAGTTGCCATTTCCACAGTTACTGCGCTGCGACGCACTGTCCCACCTGCTGTCCCAGGTATGTGGATTCCAGTCCCAGTTGAAAGGTTTACCTTAGTGAGTTTGGTACTCCATGTGAGATGTCTAATAATGGGGAGTAGAGAACATTTGTGTAGTTTCACTGAGCTATCTTTGGGTATAAATTAGTATTTTTCACAAGCTGCCTCCCTCTTAATTGTTACATTGTGGAGTACAGTGATTTGAAATGATTGAAGGCTTGATGCAACTCTGAGGACTGGTATTTACCCTTGATGGCATGGAAGATGGTCACTGGGGAATCACACCATGCAGCTGGCTGACACACACACTGACTGGGTGACTGAAGGGGTCAACATATTCATGAAAGCAAGTTAACCAGAAGAATGATGCCCCAGCTCAGCAGTGTCACACTACCGAGCATGTTTACTTCGGAGGCTGAAGATAGCACGGTGGCGCAGTGGGTTAGCTCTGCAGCCTCACGGCGCCAAGGTCCCAGGTTCGATCCCGGCTCTGGGTCACTGTCCGCGTGGGGTTTGCACATTCTCCCCGTGTCTGCGTGGGTTTCGCCGCCACAACCCAAAGATGTGCTGGTTGGGTGGATTGGCCACGCTAAATTGCCACTTAATTGGAAAAAAAATGAATTGGGTACTCTAAATTTATTTTTAAAAAAGAAGGCTGAGGATAGTATTAGATTAAAAAGAGGAGTCTTATAACGCAAAGAATAAAAGCAGGTCTGCAGATTGAGAGTCTTTCAAAACCCAGCAAAGGACCACCACAAGATGATAAAGGGGAAAAAATAGAATGAGAGTAAACAAGCCAGAAATCTAAAAGCAAGATTGTCAGAGCTTTGTGATGAATGTAAGAAAGTTATACATATTTTATTGCTGTAATATTATTAAAAACCCTGGGTTCAAATACATACCAGCAGTATGTGTTAAAGTTGTGATTAAGGGAGCAGCATGGTGGTGCAGTAATTAGCATTGGGACTATGGCGCTGAGGACCTGGGTTCGATCCTGGCTCTGGGTCACTGTCCGTGTGGAGTTTGCACATTCTCCCAGTGTCTGCATGGGTTTCGCCCCCACAACCCAAAGATGTGCTGGTTGGGTGGATTGGCCACACTAAATTGCCCCTTAATTGGAAAAAAATAATTGGGTACTCTAATTTTTTTTTTAAAGTTGTGATTCAGGGGTTGGAAAATATATAGCGACAGATGTAAATAGTGAGGTAAGGTTTTCCCCTTGTATGTAACAACTGTTCAACTGGTAATTGTAAAGCTGTTTGTTTGATTTTTTATTTTTTTTAAACTATAAATTTAGAGTACGCCATTATTTTTTTCCAATTAAGCGGCAATCATTCAAGATTATTAAGGGGCTTGATGGGGTTCATAGTGAGACGTTGATTTCCCTGGTTGGGGAATCTAGAACAAAGGGGCACAGTTTCCGGATAAAGAACTGATCATTTAGGGGTCTCTTTATTCAAACAGTTATTGATTTTTGGAATTCTCTACACCAGAGGGTTGTGGATGTACCATTGTTGAATATATTCAATACTGAGGCACAGATCTTTGGTGTCAAGGAATTGGTGGTTAGCACTGCTTTCTCACCACCAGGGACCCGGGTTCAATTCCAGCCTTGGTGACTGACTGTGTGGAGTCATTCTCCCCGTGTCTGCGTGGGTTTCCTCCCACATTACAAAGATGTGCAGGCTGGGTGGATTGGCCATGATAAAGTGCCCTTTAATTTCCAAAGATGTGCACGTTCCAGGGGTTATGGGTAGGGTGGAGGAGTGGGCCTAGGTTGGGTACTCTTTTTCAGAGAGTCGCTGCAGCCACGATAGGCTGAATGGCCTCCTGTATTGTAGAGGTTCAATGGTTCTATGGAAAGATATGGGGAGTGGGAGGAAAGTGCAGTTGAAGCCCAGCATCAGCCATGATCATGTTGAATGGTGGCAGACCCGGCTCGACAGGCTGTATGGGCTGTCTGCTCCTCTTAGCTCGAATTCTGTTATGCTGGATATTAATTACATCTTTACACATTTAAAAAAAAAAAAAAAAAAAAAAATTTTTTTTTTAGAATACCTAATTATCTTTTTTTCAATTAGGGGACATTGTTGTGGGGGTGAGACCATCGCAGACATGGGGGAATGTGCAAACGCTACACTGAGAGGGATCGGGGTCAAACCTGGGTCCTCAGCACCATGAGGCAGCAGTGCTATCCACTGCGCCGCCCTCTACTTTACACATTTAAAAAAACTAAATTTAGAGTACCCAATTCATTTTTCCAATTAAGGGGCAATTTGGTGTAGCGAATCCACCTAACCTGCACATCTTTGGGTTGAGGGGGTGAAACCCACACAGACACGGGGAGAGTGTGCAAACTCCACACAGACAATAACCCAGGGCTGGGATCGAACCTGGGACCTCGGTGCTGTGAGGCAGCAGTGCTAACCATTGCGCCACCGTGCTGCCCCTTTACACATTTTAATGATGTACAGACTTATTAGAAACGTCTAGGGTGTATGAATGTCATGAAGCTGTCCAATTGCACTCCATTCTTTGTCACTGCAAGAGGTTTAAATTGATGCACAGAACTCCATCAACCTCAGTCATATTATAAATCACATGGCAAGACAAACATAGTATATAGACACTGCAATTTTGGACTGGCTTGTGTTCTGCTTTTCCCCCAGGAGTCACTTTCTTGTCCGGAGGGCAAAGTGAGGAGGAAGCCACCATCCACCTCAATGCCATCAACAAATGTCCACTGCCAAAACCATGGGCACTGACCTTCTCCTTTGGCCGAGCTCTACAGGCCTCTGCACTGAATGCCTGGCATGGGGAGCAGGACAATTTACAGGCAGCGCAGGATGAGTTCATGAAGCGTGCTGAGGTAATAATGGTTCCTGTCTCACCTTCAGGCCTATACTTGAGGGGAGGGATGGTTATAAAGCCAAATCAGGGGGTACTTGCATTCAAGAACTAGGAGCAAGAGTAGGCCACTTAGCCTTTCGGGTCTGCTCCACCATTCAATATGATCATGGCAGATCTGACTATAACCTCCATTCCACATTCCCACCTACTCTCTAGAACCTTTTACCCCCTTAATTATCAAGAATCTATCTCGCTCAGCCTTCAAAATATTCAAAGACTCTGCTTCCTTTTGAGGAAGAGAATTCCAACTACACTCAACTCAGAAAACTTTCTCCACCTCTGTCCTAAATAGGCGACTTTTTTTTTTTTTTAAAACAGTGGTCCCTAGTACTAAATTCTTTCACAAGAGGAAACATCCTGTCCACATTGAACCTGTCAATACCCCTCAGGATTAGCCTTAGGCATCTTCCAAACCCATGACCATCTAGAAGGACAAGGCAGCAAATCCAATGTGGTTGACTCTTTAAAAATGCCCTCTGGGATGGGCAATAAATCCTGGCCCAGCAGCGACGCCCACATCCCATGAACAAATTTAAAAAAAACATGGGATCCCTACGACCTGGAAATTCCCCTCCAGGTCACTCACCACCCTTACTTGGAAATATATTACCATTCCTTCACTGTCGCTGGGTCAATATCCTGGATCTTCCTCCCTAATAGCACTGTGGGTGTATCTACACCAAGGGATTGCAGCGGTTCAAGAAGGAAGCTCACCCCCACCTTCTCAAGGGCAATTGGGGATGGGCAACAAATTCTGGCCTCACCAGCGAAGTCCACATTCCCTAAAAAATAATTAAAAGAAAATGTTCGATGGGTTGAATAATCTACTCCTGCGTAGCTGCTTTGTTGCTCCACATAGCAGTATCTGCGTCTCAAAAAGCAGCTATCCCAAAAGCAGCTATCCCAAGTGTAGGAGCTGTCATTTGATAATTCAATAGGTTTCTGTTTAACAACCAGACCATTTGGGCTTTACCGCAAGAAGCTGCCATCCCCCTTTCCAGAGTTTTGAGTTGAAGGAATTTTAAAATGCAGTTAGACTTGTAAAGTCCAGTGTTGGCAACACAAGGATGAGAATTTTAAAACAGAGGTGTTGCCCACCAGACCAAGAGTCAGTGTATATCAGTGACTATAGGAGTAATGGTGACTTTGACTTAGTGTGAGGAGCCATGGGGACAGTGATGTGATCAGGGCTCCTGCTTTTAGCCGGTACAGTTCTTTCTTTGGTGTTTATGGTTATTTTCTATAAAGCCATAAAAAATGTATTTGAAGCATAATAATCTGTTTTCATTTTTTAGGTTAACAGTTTGGCTTCTCTCGGGCAGTATGAGACCAGCGGCGAGAGTGATGGTGCAGCTAGCCAATCTCTCTACGTAGAAAATCATGCCTACTGAAAGGAAGCCACGAGAAAATACAAATAATAAAAAAGGAATGAAAAAAGTTTTAAATTCTCATTCGGCTTCTCGTGATTTGCTGACCCACAGCCTCTGCTAACCTTGTATATCGTCCCCTCACTGCCTGCATTATTTTGCTGTGTGGCTGAGATTTAATCCTTGGGAGTGCTGATAGCAACACAACATGCTCCGTATCCTCCTGGGGTTCCTGTAGTTTGACTTTGCCCTCTAATGGCTGTACTGCAATCTCAAATATCACAAATGTTATTTCATTTCTTCCCTGAAAGAATTTAAGATGTTTTAGTATTAGCTGCCTTGCCCCTTTATCACCTGGGCTTGTGGTGAACAACTAATTTTATTCCCTGAATAACCACTTGTAGGTCAGAGCTTAGCTTCACTTTGCCTCTTCACGATGTGAATGTGTTGCTGTGGCTTCCAAAGTGAGCATTACAATATAGGAGGTGACTGTACACAAATGTATAACAGTAATTATAACGTAACGCAAGTCAGAATTGGTTCCATGCAGTGCTCTTGTGATCTCTCCCTGCCCCACAAGAGAAATCCACTGTCGATATATTTTTGTGTATTCAGAATACTTGCGATTACATGGGAGCATTGAGTGTTGTGTTCAAAAGTATTTTGTGATATATATATTGTACTCACTCCACATCTTCTGATGAATAGTTACAATAAAGATATTGACAAACTCTGCTGTCTCATTCATTTAAAAATAGGTTTGATTCTATATCATTCGGGTGGAATCTTTCCCCAGTAACATTCCCTTCAAATCTGACATCAGCAACCCTCTGGCCTCTCTAACTACCCTCTCATCTCTAGCCATTCCTGCTTCTGTCTTCAGAGTCCCTTTTTAAATCCTTCACTCCAGTCCATGTCCTGTATGCAGCACTTGAACAGCCCTAGGCCAAGCCCCAATTTAATCTTCTGACCATGGTACCTTCCTTGATCTTCATGTGATATACTGACCCATGCCAATCCTCTATGTAGAAAATCATGCCTATTGAAAGGAAGTAGTTTCTGGGGCAGGTGTGGCATGTACATGTGGGACAGTCTGCACCTGAACCAGATTGAAACCAAAATCCTTACGGATGGGTTTGTTAGTGTTGCTGGGAGGAGTTTAAACTGTTCCAGCAGGGAGAGGGGACACAAAAGCATTACTACAATAGGGACACAATATACTATGGTAAAAGGAACCAAGACATCGGGCGTTCAGCCATATTGAGTTCCAAGAGAGTAATGCAAGGCTGGGTGGCCTCCACTTTAATGCTCGGAGCATTATAGGAAAGAATGAGGAGTCAAGGGTGTGGATTGACACATGGAATTGCAATATTGTTGCCATCAGATATGGTTCAGGGAGGGGCAGGGCTGAGCTCACCATTCTGGGATATAGGATCTTCAGACGAGACACGGGAAGGTGTAAAAGAGGAGGTGGTGTTGCATTATTAATGAAGAAGTCAGTCTTCAAATGAGGCTTTGTGGATAGAGTTTAGGAATAAAAAGGGGGCTATCGCATTGTTGAGAGTATTATAGGCATTCGAACAGCAGGCAATAGAGGAGCAGATATGTACACATTCACTGAGATGTGTAGAAATAATAATGATGGTCAATTATAGTAGGGGATTTCAACTTTGTCAACATTAATTGAGATAGTCATACTGTAGAGGTTTTCGAGGGGGTGGATTTCTTGAAATGTATTCCGCAAGCTTTCTTTGTCAATATGTAGAAGGTCCAACAAGGGAGATGTGCTGTATCTAATTCTGAGGAACAAAGCTGGACAAGTGTTCGAAGTGGCAGTGAGGGAGCATTTTCGAGATAGTGATCACAACACAGTATGATTGTGCATTATGGAAAAGGAAAAAAGATGGTCTGCAAAAAATAGTTTTGGACTGGGGAAGGCAGATTTTATTAGAATCAGGCAGGATCTGACCAAATTAGACTGGGAACAGCTTCTTGTGGGGAAAAATCTACAGCAGAGTAGTGGGGCGTGCAAATTGAAATGGGGAGAGTGCAGGTCCAACATGTTCCCTTCAGGATGAAATGTAGGAGCAACGAGCCCAGAGAACCCTGGATATCTAGGAATATTGGGGATTGGATCAGAAAGAGGCTTTTAGCAGGTACAAAGGGA
The DNA here is from genome assembly GCF_047496885.1 of Scyliorhinus torazame. NCBI lineage: Eukaryota > Metazoa > Chordata > Chondrichthyes > Carcharhiniformes > Scyliorhinidae > Scyliorhinus > Scyliorhinus torazame. Next base: position 223,608,592 of record NC_092718.1, read on the forward strand.
ACAAATTGGAGCATAGGAATTGTAGGGTGAACTTGAGAAAGCAATTCGGAGAGTAAAGAGGGGACATGAACACATTGGCGGGTTGGATTAGGGAGAATCCCAAAATATTAAGGGGAAGAGAATGACCAAGGAAAGAGTAGGGAACAAAGGGGTAATCTGTGTGTGGAGCTGAAGTACATTGGTAGGTTGTTAAATATTCACTCGTGAGGAGGATATGATACAAAATCCAGGGAAATGGACTGTGATGTTCTTGAGCAGTTTGACATAGGGCGTGAGGAGGTTTTAGCAGGCTTAAAAATGGACAAACTCCAAGGTCTGGATGAGTGCATCCTCGGCTGCAGTGGGAAGCAAGGGAGGAATTTACGGGGTTCTGACCCAAATTTATAATTCCTCTCCCAGGGAGATCCAGATCGCAACCCCTCAAAAGAGTCTGTTAAATCTCGCGAGACATTTCAAGCTCCGCGAATCTCGTGGCAGGCCTCTCGAAAGTTTCAATGGCCTCATTCCGATAGCAAGTTAAATTAAATAGGCAAATAAATACAACAGGCTATCCACTATCTGACTCCCAACACCCCCCCCCCCTCTCTAAACACACATACAGACAGAAATGAGGGAAATGGGTGGATGAGAGGTAAATAAAATATAACAAAATAAAAGGATAAAGGATGACTTTACTTTCCTGCTTAAGTTGGGAAATATTAAGCTGAGTCTAGCTCGGAAACGCCGACCCATTAACTTTCATTTTAAAGGGTGGCACAGTGGTTAGCACTGCAGCCTCACGGCGCCGAGGTCCCAGGTTCGATCACGGTTCTGGATCACTGTTGAGTGGAGTTTGCACATTCTCCCCGTGTTTGTGTGGGTTTTGCCCCCACAACCCAAAAATGTGAAGGGTAGATGGATTGGCCATGTTAAATTGCCCCTTAAGTGGAAAAAAATGAATTGGGTACTCTAAATTGATTTTTAAAAACGTTATTTTTTAAGGTTCGGCCTTCAGTTGGGTACGCACTTTTCCTACAGCTTGAGATGGTCTTCATGAAGTCAACCAGTGGAACCAGCTGGGCACCTTGGCAGTACCAGGCTGGCAGTGCCAGGGTGCCACCCTGCCCAAGGGCATGCAACGGGCGGCCTAAATCTCCTGGGAGTCCCCCCACAAGGGCCATTCCGTCTGTTCGTAGTTTGTAGAGACCAGGACTGAACGGCACATGCTCAAGGTCTCTGAGGCGAAGGAGATAGATCCCATGCCTCGGGAATCTGAACATTAAAGTGAGACTAGCTGTAATATGCAAATTTGCTAAAAAGTGACCCCCCCCACAATGGACGGGGTTTATATCGTAATGTCTCGCGAGATCACGATAGATCTTCGGAGGCGTTGCAAGCAGGGTAGATTCCGGGAGCGGGTTCTCCCGGCTTCTATTGGCTATGCTGTGCTGCAGCCAGCTGCTTTTTGGGTGCAGTGTGGCCGTACAATTGGGCCTTTAAAGTCAGCATCATACCACCCATTCATGAATGGTTTAGCCAAAAGGTTTGTCCAGTCCTTGAAGCTTGCACTGAAAGCTTCCAAGGACCAAGGTTCATTTCATCACCGTGGGAACAAGGTTTTAGCAACATACCGAAATACACCACATGCAACTACACAATGTTCACTAGCTTTACGGTTGATGAAAAGGAAGCCAAGGACTACCTTTGATTTACTCTTGCTAGTGGAGACATCTGACATAGTCGGGCAAACCAACAGTCACTGATCTTGAGACAAGGAAGTTCTCAAGGAAACGCTCGTTGCAACACTGAGAATAAGTGTTAACATGCAGCTACACAAGTCACAAGAAGTGGGTCTCTGCGATGGTATTGGCTCAGATTGGTCCAATATCCTACATGGTCCAAAGGACAAATAAACGCGTGTGGAGATGTCATGCAGATAAATTATTGTCAACACGTGTCAGTGTGCCAGAGCCAGGACTACCTCAAGAGGCAACTGTCTCCATCCCATCTGACTGTGTAACTTCTAGTTAATCTACCGAAGATTGCACCCGAAGTACCTGCTACTACTCGTCTTCCCTTGGAAAAAGAAACTAACACCTTCCAGGGTTGCGACATCTACTGGAGAATCAGAAAATACATCTAAGGTCAAGAACAAAGTCCCAGATATGCACAGGCAACCAGCGAGAGGTAGATGCCCACCTGATCATCTATCTTACTGACTGTGTCATTACAATGTAATAATTTGATACCTGCTATTGAATATAGAAGTAAATGACTATGTTAAAATACTAGTTAGTAGTTGTGTTGGAAATCCCAAGTAAAGGGGTAGGGAAGATATACATGTGGGTTATTGTAGTTGTGTGCACTGTTTCTTTAAGAAGGGAGTCATGTGTTACACAATGTTATATTGCAGTTATCATGTTACTTATATTTTTATTTCTTTGATTTGTAAGGGAAAAAATTGTGTTTGAAAACTTTAATAAAATATATATTTTTTTAAAAGGGAGTCATGTGACACACGTGACATCATCGGCCACCTCGCGGGCTTTTTCCCTTAGTCTAGTACCAACCCTTGTACAGTGAAGAACTATCTAATTCTGTTAATCTTGCATTCAACCCACATGCATCAACAATATTTATTTTGTACTGTTAGTCCAAAGATAGAAGTACTTGCTAGCATGTGGCACTGGGTATGATGATAAGAAATTGTTCTATATATTGCATTTTATATTGCAGTAATATTATTAAAAGCCTGGGTTAAGGTCTATATTTGTTGCAGTAATATTATTAAAGAACCTAGGTTAAGGTATCCAGACTGTGTCTGCTAAAGCTGTAATTAAGGTGTCGCAAGAGTGAGGTAATTATCCATTCCAACCATTTACGTGTGTGATGAATGTAGGAAATGGTTATACATATCATATATTTGTTGCAGCAATATTTTTATAAGTCCTGGTATAACAGACAGGCAGGTGGTGTGTCTGTAAAAGATGCAATTAAGTCATCATAAAAGTGGGTTAGTCATTGATTATTACCATTTAATTATTCACCTATACAATGGACTTTTGTTTATAGAAAAAAGGTTCTCTGGGATTTAAATAATTGAGGGGGTTAGCCTTAGTAAGATGGTCATAAGACAATTAATGGGCTAGAATGAAATAATTAATGGGAGGACCCACAACTGTAGCAAGCAGTTTAGCTTTTACTCTGCCGAAGACAGAAAGACTCGCAGCTTTTGTCTGAAAGGGTCTCTCTCCTTTGCTGAAAGCATCTCTCTACACAGAAGGACTTGCACCTTCCCGTACCAGCCTCCCTGAACAGGCGCCGGACTGTGGCGACTAGGGGCTTCATTTGAAGCCTACTTGTGACAATAAGCGATTTTCATTTCATTTCATTGTGTTTGAAAGGGTCTCTTCTTTGCTGAAAGCAACTCTGCACAGAGGACAGAGGTTTCTCGTCCAATTTGCTAACATACATTGGGGTGTGGTCCGGAACAGTAACACCTGTTTATTTATAGGTGAATAATGGAATATTGTTTAGATTTGGACAGTTCCCTGGGGTGTAGATAATTTGAGGGATGGTGTTGAGAACAGAGAACAAAGAATCAGCCCTTGGGTCTGCGCCGGCCATGGTACCTGCCTAAGCTAAAACCATTTGCACTTACGGAGTCTGTATCCTTCCATTCCCACCCTATTCATATATTTGTCTAGATGCCCTGTAAATGCCGCTATCGTACTGGCTCCCACCCCCTCCCCAGACATATATTTACCACCCTGTGTAAAACACCTGCCTCGCACATCTGTTCTAAACTTTATCCCACGCACTTTAAACCTATGTCCCCCTGGGACTTGACTCACCTACCCTAGGAAAGAGCATCCGATTGTCCACTCTGTCCATGCCATTCAATTTTGCAGACCTCTATCAGGTCACCTCTCCAGCTCCATCAGTAAGAACAGACTGATTTTATCTAACCTCTCCTCATAGCTAATGCCCTCCATACCAGGCAACATCCTAGTCAACCGCTTCTGTAACCCTCTCCAAAAATTTCACACTCAAAGAGCAGCTTACAATTACACCGTAAACACTACTACTCAATTTCCCATTAAAAACAAGCATAGACCTCAATCTATCTTACTGTGGGAGAATTGCAGACTCAGCGACAGAAAGGTCAGAATTCAACTCCTCTCTCCAGAAACCTTTTCCAAAAACTGCCTCTAAAACTTTTCAAAATGTCTCTCTGCATTCCTTGGCTCCACCCAGCAATGACCTCATCACCCAAGCAGGCTGCAAAGCACATTAACTCCCCAGGGACTTCCCAGTCACACCACAGCCCATTAGTCCAGACTGAAAAACACATCCCTTTGTCAATTTCACCTTCATGCTGCAAGTGATAATTCCCCAACTGCTTCACTGCAATGCTGACAACAGAACACCCTTCCCAGGCTGTTTCATTGTGATGCTGACTGCAGGACATCGTTCCCAGGTTGTTTCACTGTGATGCTGACTGCAGGACTCCATTCCCAGACTGCTTCATTGTGATGCTGACTGCAGGACTCCATTACCAGGATGCTTCATTGTGACGCTAGCTGCAGGACTCCATTCCCAGACTGCTTCACTGTGATGCTGACTGCAGGACTCCATTACCAGGATGCTTCATTGTGACGCTAGCTGCAGGACTCCATTCCCAGACTGCTTCATTGTGATGCCAATTGTAGGTCATCATTCCCAGACTGCTTCATTGTGATGCCAATTGTAGGTCATCATTCCCAGACTGCTTCATTGCAAGACAATTGATTATGGTCGGTCAATCATCTCAGCCCCAGGACTTTACTGTGGGAGTTCTTCAGGACAGGCGCTATCCTTAACCAAAGTCATCAATGATCTTCCTCCATCGCAAGGTCAGAACTGGGGATGTTCGCTGATGATTGCCCTAGACATTGCTGCCGGGCTCTCTCAACAGTTTAATAATAATCTTTATTATTGTCACAAGTAGGCTTACATTAACAGTGCAATGAAGTTACTGTGAAAAGGCCTTCTTTGCTACATTCCGGCGCCTGTTCGGGTACACAGAGGGAGAATTCAGAATGTCCAATTCACCTAACAGCACGTCTTTCGGGACTTGTGGGAGGAAACCGGCACCCGAAGGAAACCCACCCAGGGGAGAATGTGCAGACTCCACACACTGACCCAAGCTGGGAATTGAATCCAGGTCCCTGGAGCTGTGAAGCAACTGTGCCAATCACTGTGCTAGTGCCAGACCTTCCAACAGCACCGTAACAGCCTCTCCGAACAGGCGCCGGAATGTGGCGACTAGGGGCTTTTCACAGTAACTTCATTTGAAGCCTACTTGTGACAATAAGCGATTTTCATTTCATTCATTTTTTCACCCCCCCCCCACCCCACCCCTCAACCCATCAGCAATGAATTAAGGAGATATTCTGCAGACTTATTGAGACGTAGAGTTCTCTGGGGGATTGACAAAGTAGATGCTGAGAGGTTGTTTCCTCTCGTGGGAGAGTCAAGGGACAGAGGGTGTAATCTCAGAGTGATGGGCCACCCACTGAAGAGAGGAGGAGGAATTTCTTTTCTCAGCGGGTAGTGAATGTATGGAATTATTTACCACAGTGAGCTGGGTCGTTAAGTATGATGCAGACTGAGATAGGTTTTAGCAGTGAGGGGGTGCAGGGGGTTTAGCAGTGAGAAGAATGCAGTGGTGTTAGCAGTGAGGAGGTGCAGGGGGGTTAGCAGTGACGGGGGTGCAGGGGGCTTTAGCAGTGAGAGGGGTTTAGCAGTGAGGGGGTGCGGGGGGTTAGCAGTGAGGGGGTTTGGCAGTGAGGGGGTTTGGCAGTGAGGGGGTTTGGCAGTGAGGGGGTTTGGCAGTGAGGGGGTGTAGGGGGGTTTAGCAGTGAGGGGTTGCAGGGCGTTTAAGTGAGGGGGTGCGGGGTTGGCAGTGAGGGGGTGCGGGGTTGGCAGTGAGGGGGTGCGGGGTTGGCAGTGAGGGGGTGCGGGGTTGGCAGTGAGGGGGTGCGGGGGTGGCAGTGAGGGGGTGCGGGGGTGGCAGTGAGGGGGTGCGGGGGTGGCAGTGAGGGGGTGCGGGGGTGGCAGTGAGGGGGTGCGGGGGTGGCAGTGAGGGGGTGCGGGGGTGGCAGTGAGGGGGTGCGGGGGTGGCAGTGAGGGGGTGGCAGTGAGGGGGTGCGGGGGTGGCAGTGAGGGGGTGCGGGGGTGGCAGTGAGGGGGTGCGGGGGTGGCAGTGAGGGGGTGCGGGGGTGGCAGTGAGGGGGTGCGGGGGTGGCAGTGAGGGGGTGGCAGTGAGGGGGTGCGGGGGTGGCAGTGAGGGGGTGCGGGGGTGGCAGTGAGGGGGTGCGGGGGTGGCAGTGAGGGGGTGCGGGGAAGCGATGATCGGGTGGGACCTGACTCGATGGGCCGAGTGGCCTCATTCTGCTCCTGTATCTTGTGGTCTGGCGGGTGGGGGCATTTCTTCGAGCGCTGGTTTCCCGCATTCACGCAGCGGCCGCCCCGGTTCCTCACCTCCCGCCTGAGCTGTGCCGCCGGGCCCGGCGCGAGCGCCGTGGGTCGCATGCTCAGAGCACCCGCCTCCAGCCAGCGGGAGAGTTGAACGGAAGAACCCGGATGCGGCCGTTCAACCGCTTCCGGTCACGCGCTTGGTCCCTGGAAACACGCTTTGGCTCCGCCCCCTGCGTTTCGATTGGTGCAGGGCGGGGGAAGGGGCAGGCTGATTGGTGGGTGGGGGCAGGCTGATTGGTGGGTGGGGGCAGGCTGATTGGTGGGTGGGGGCAGGCTGATTGGTGGGTGGGGGCAGGCTGATTGGTGGTTGGGAGCAGGCTGATTGGTGGGTTGGGCTGTCACTCCAGCCGTACTTCCGTTGTCAAGGAGCTGAGGCAAGATGGCGGCGGCGGAAGGTGTGAGGAAGCTGCTTTTACCGGGGACCCACACTGCTCGTGGCCGAGGCTGGAGGCCAGGCCTCATTCTGATTGTGATCGTGGTTCCGTAACGTGAACCATTTCCCTCAGGATCAAGCTCAGCAATGCCCAAAGCGGGTGGCGGGGAGGACATTCACTTCCTTCCGCAGACCGGCCCCAACATCACCCAGCGTCAAACCAGCGCCTTGCTGGCCTTTCCCCTCTGTCCCAAACCGCCACTCAGCCCCCCCACTGCCCCACCGAGTTACCCACCCTCCGGGTCCCAAAATAACACCGCACTTGCCAAATGGGCAGCAGAGCGAGAACAAATCCAACCACCACTTTATTTTGTTTGATTATTTTATTGGGAGAGGCTGTGGCCCCTCATCCTGGGGTGTTAGTAAATCTGTGCCGTGGGGTTTAATCACACTTTCATTCTAGGGGATAACACTTGTTTTTTACTCAGTGGCTCCTCACGGTAGTAGCATAAGTATGACCAGATCGCACTGAAGTTTCATCTTGATGTTCAATATTGCTCCAAGAGAAATAAGCACAGTAGCAGACATACAGTCATGCGCCTATTCTGCTGTTGAGTTAGTTTTATTGTCATGTGTACCGAGTACAGTGAAAAGTATTGTTCTGTGTACAGCCCAGGCAGATCATTCCATACATAGAGAAAAAAAAGAGGACATATGATAAATATACAATGTAAATACATAGACACAGGCACCGGGTGAAACATAAGAACTGTCATACTACACTGTAGAGAAGATGTGTGAAGTGTTCAGTCCATAAGAGGGTCATTCAGGAGTCTGGTAACAGTGTGGAAGAACTGTCATTGAATCTGTTAGTGCGTGTTCTCAGACCTTTGTATCTTCTGCCCGATGGAAGAAGTTGGAAGAATGAATAACCCGGGTGGTTGGGGGGGGGGGGGTGTCTTTGATCATGCTGCCTGCTTTCCCAAGGCAGCGGGAGGTGTGACAGAATCAATGATGGATGGGAGGCGGGCTTGTATGGTGGACTTGGCTATGTTCATGATTCTCTAGTTCCTTATGGTCTTGGGCCGAGCGGTTGCCATACCAGGCTATGATGCAACCAGATAGGAAGCTTTCTATGGTTTATCTGTAAAAATTGGTAAAAGAGTCATTGCGGACACACTAAATTTTCTTAATTTCCTGAGGAAGTATACTCTATTGTGCTTTTTTGGACGTAGCGCATGGATGGACCAGGACAGGTTGTTGGTGATGTTTACACCCAGGAATTTGAAACTGATAACCATCCCCTCAGCACCATTGATGCAGACGGGTGTGTACAATACATCGCTTCTGGAAGTCGATGATCAGCTCCTTAGTTTTACTGACATTGAGGGAGCGATTGTTGTCACTACGCCACGAGGTTCTCTATCTCCCTCTTGTGTTCCTACTCAGAGGAGATGGTGCCGGATAGAGGCGACTGCGAGCTCTCCCAAACAGATCCACTTTTTACTTAACTTATACTTAATGATCTGTTGAGCTGCTCGCAGAAAAATACTTTTCACTGTACCTCGGTACACGTGACAATAAACAAATCCAATCCATTATTCGAGATCCGACCCGTTAAGGTCATGTCATCAGCAAACTTGTAGATGGAGATAGAACTGAATTTTGACATCAACTCTACTTTCCTGCCCAATCCCCATATTTCTTGTGCCCCAGAGCCCAAAATTCCATTAACCTGTGCTTTGAACATACACATGTCTGAGCATCCATAGCTGTCTTGGAGAGACAGTTCCAAAGATTCACAACCCCTGAATGAAGAAGTTCCTCCTCATCTCGGTCTGAATTATCCAACCCCATATTTGGAGTCTGTGCCTCTTTGTTCGAGACTTTCCAGCAACTCAAAGCAATCTTTCAACATGGACACTGTTAGGGCAGCACCGTGGCGCAGTGGTAGCACTGCAGTCTCATGGTGCCGAGGTCCCAGGTTCGATCCCGGCTCTGGGTCACTGTCCGTGTGGAGTTTGCACGTTCTCCACGTGTTTGCGTGGGTTTCACCCCCACAACCCAAAAGATGTCCAAGGTAGGTAGATTGAACCTGCTAAATTGGCCCTGAATTGCAAAAAATAATTGGGTACTCTAAATTTATTTTGCCCCCTCTGAATCTTCCACGTTTCAATAAGATCATCTTTCATTTTTCTAAAATACAGAGTATAGGCCAATCTCCCAACCTCATTGTAGCACATTAATGTAGTGAACGTATCCTGCACCAACAGTATATTATTGATTAATGTTTAAATGGTGATGCAGAACATGGGGAACAGGTTTTAGATTTTTATGATCATGGACAAATGTTTCTCTAATGATGGGAAAATCCGAAGGAGTTTCATCTCCACTAACTAGTTCAATTCTAGCACTGAAAGGGAGTTGCGAAGAATATTAAATATTTTGCAGAATTTTTTTAAAATCTTGGTAAGACTGCTTCAGAGAAGCCTTGCTACTCTGTAGTTAATGTTTTCTAACTAAATTGCTGAGTTTAACAACCCACAAATCTTTTTGTTTCCTCAGAAAGGTCCCGAGGAAAGTACTCTGCCAGCTGCATCACTGTGGTGGTGATATTGCTCGGACTGCCTCTCTGGTGGAAGACAACAGAGACGTATCGTGCCTCGCTGCCTTACAGCCAGATCAATGACCTAGACATTCTATTGGTAAGAATTTATTTCAATGACAGTATGCTGGGCTTTGTAGGAATTTCTTCTATCCAAGATTACTCGTCCTGTGGAATTCTTTACCTAGAAAGCTATAGTGGCTGGGTTAAGTATGTTCAAGGCTGAGATAGACAGATTTTTAATCAGTGAGGGAAACAAGGTAATGGCGATAAGGTGGGAAAGTGGAGTTGAGAATTATATCAGATCAGTCATGATCTCATTGAATGGTGGAACAGATTCAATGTTCTGAAAGGCCGACATCTGCTCCTACGTCTTATGACCTTATGACAGGTGTCTGGGCCATACTTAGGGCAACGTATGTCATAGAATAGAGTTTTAAGGCCCTTCGGCCCATTGGGTCTGCACTGACCATCAAACACCTAACTATTCTAATCCCATTTTCCATCACTGGTCCGTAGCCTTGTATGCAATGGCATTTCAAGTGCTCACCTACAACCAGGAGGACGGTGCCTTCGGAAAGTTTGACAAGACCTTTCTTGTGGAATTCCGCACCTGCATATACCTGAAGCCCTCCTCACGCTGGAGCCCATACTTCACCCCCAACTCCTCCACGCTTGCAAACCGACACTCCAAAAATACGTCCTTCATCCTTTTCACCTCTTTCTCGTCCCATCCCAGGGATCTTGCATCCACCCTTCCCGGCTGAAACCCATGATTCCCTCTTATCGGCATCACCCTTGACACTTGATGTGCTGTCGAAATTGCCTCAAATCTTCAGCGTGACCATGACCACAGGACTACCTGAGTACTTCCCCGGGACGAACGGGAGCGGCGCCGTTGCCAGCGTCTGTATACCCATCCCTATACAGGAACCCACTTCCATCCGCACCAATAAAAGCCTCCGTCCCTCTACTCCAGCCCTGCACCTTCTCCACATTCACCGCCCAGTAATAGTGTAACGAGTTCGGAAGGTCCGACTGCCACCCCCTTTGGGGCACTGCCGTCCTTAACCTAGCTACCTTCCCTGCCCACACAAATGACGAGACCAGTCTGTCCACTCCTTCAAAGAATGGCTTTGACAGAAAAACCGGCAGACACTGGATCAGAAACAGGAACCGCGGCAAAATGTTCATTTTTACTGCCTGCACCCGACCTGCCAGCGACAAGGGGCGACTATCCCATCACACCAATCCCTCCTTCACCCTCCCTACCAGACTCGTTAAATTCAGCTTACAAAGAATCTGGCAGAGAGTTGAACTGTCTTCTTAAATAAAAACAGAAGATGCTGGGAAAACTCTTTCTTGTGTCAACCCTGGTCCAGTGATAGGAAACTTCCCTCCAAATCAGAGCATTGTGGATTTAAGTATTCCTCCAGATATAATCGAGGCTGACGCATTAGTGCAGTCTAAGGGAGCACGACACTACCAGAGGGGACTCTTTCAGATGAGATATTAAACTAAGGCCTCATTTCTGCTTATTCAGATGGATGTAAAACATTCCTATTCAAACAAACATAGAAAATAGAAGCAGGAGGAAGCCATTCGGCCCTTCGAGCCTGCTCCCCCATTCATTATGATCATGGCTGATCATCAAGTTCAATACCCTGATCCTGCCTTCCCCCATATCCCTTGATCTCTTTAGCCCCAAGAGCTATGTCTAATTCCCTCTTGAAATCCCACAATGTTTTGGCCTCAACTACTTTGTGGTAGCGAATTCTACAGAACATGAGGAGTTCTTCCTGGTGTCCTGGCCAACATTGATCTGATTTCTATTTGTGAGACCTAGCTGTGCACAAATTAGTTGCTGCATTTCTCCTACATTAACACAGAGACTACACTTCAATGCTTGGTTGGCTATAAAGTGCTTTGGGACATCCAGCAGTGGTACAAAACATATTGAAGGGGAGTAAATTTTCAAAAAACTTACTGTAGGGAGTTTCCAGCTGAATCCAGTCAGAGTGAGGACAGAGTGACTGCTGGGTAAGTAGTAAAGATTTAAATTGTTTGCGCAGGCCCATAACAGCTGATTGCTGTTTTTGTGTGGGGCGCAGTGGTTGCTGGTTAAGTGTTTTATTTTTATCTGTATTTAAGTTGGGCAGTTTCTAAACCCTAAACCCTTCCACCTCCTTTAACCTAAGGGGTAGAGTGAATAACAGGTAAGCTCTTTCTTTTTCTTTTTTTATCTACGGGGGATGGCAGGGAAGGTAGTGCAATGTTCCTCCTGCAGAATGTTTGAGGTGAGGGACGCCGTCAGTGTCCCTGCTGATTTCATCTGTGGGAAGTGCACCCATCTCCAGCTCCTCCGAAACCGCGTTAGGGAACTGGAGCTGGATGAACTTCGGATCATTCGGGAGGCAGAGGTAGTTATAGATAGAAGCTTCAGGGATGTAGTTACTCCAAAGAATAAAGATAGATGGGTTACGGTGAGAGGGGCTGGGAGGAAGCAGTCAGTACAGACTTTCATAAAATTTACAGTGCAGAAGGAGGCCATTCGGCCCATCGAGTCTGCACCGGCTCTTAGAAAGAGCACCCTACCCAAGGTCAACACCGCCACCCTATCCCCATAACCCAGTAACCCCATAACCCAGTAACCCCACCCAACACTAAGGGCAATTTTGGACACTAAGGGCAATTTATCATGGCCAATCCACCTAACCTGCACATCTTTGGACTGTGGGAGGAAACCGGAGCACCCGGAGGAAACCCACGCACACACGGGGAGGATGTGCAGACTCCGCACAGACAGTGACCCAAGCTGGAATCGAACCTGGGACCCTGGAGCTGTGAAGCAATTGTGCTATCCACAAGGCTACCGTGCTGCCCCCAGGCCAAGGATCCCCTGTGGTCGTTCCCCTTAGTAACAAGTATACCGCTTTGGATACTGTTGCGGGGGGGGGGCTTACCAGGGGTAAGCCATGCGGTACAGGTCTCTGGCACAGAGTCTGTCCCTGTTGCTCAGAAGGGAAGGGGGGAGAGGAGTAGAGCATTGGTCATTGGAGACTCCATAGTTAGGGGGATAGATAGGAGATTCTGTGGGAACAAGAGAGACTCGCGGTTGGTGTGTTGCCTCCCAGGTGCCAGGGTCCGTGATGTCTCGGATCGTGTTTTCGGGATCCTGAAGGGGGAGGGGGAGCAGCCCCAAGTCGTGGTCCACATAGGTACCAATGACATAGGTAGGAAAAGGGATAGGGTTGTAAGGCAGGAATTCAGGGAGCTAGGGTGGAAACTTAGATCTAGGACAAACAGAGTTATTATCTCTGGGTTGTTACCCGTGCCACGTGCTAGCGAGACGAGGAATAGGGAGAGAGAGGAATTGAACACGTGGCTACAGGGATGGTGCAGGAGGGAGGGTTTCAGATTTCTGGATAATTGGGTCTCATTCTGGGGTCGGTGGGACCTCTACAAACGGGATGGTCTACACCTGGACCAGAGGGGTACCAATATCCTGGGGGGGAAATTTGCTAATGCTCTTTGGGAGGGTTTAAACTAGTTCAGCAGGGGCCTGGGAACCTGAATTGTAGCTCCAGTATACAGGAGGTTGAGAGGAGTGAGGTCATGAGTAAGGTTTCAAAGTTGCAGGAGTGTACCGGCAGGCAGGAAGGTGGTTTAAAGTGTGTCTTCTTCAATGCCAGGAGCATCCGGAATAAGGTGGGTGAACTTGCGGCATGGGTTGGTACCTGGGACTTCGATGTTGTGGCCATTTCGGAGACATGGGTAGAGCAGGGACAGGAATGGTTGTTGCAGGTGCCGGGGTTTAGATATTTCAGTAAGCTCAGGGAAGGTGGTAAAAAAGGGGAAGGGATGGCATTGTTAGTCAAGGACAGGATTACGGTGGCAGAAAGGACGTTTGATGAGGACGCATCTACTGAGTTAGTATGGGTTGAGGTTAGAAACAGGAAAGGAGAGGTCACCCTGTTAGGGGTTTTCTATAGGCCTCCGAAAAGTTCCAGAGCTGTAGAGGAAAGGATTGCAAAGATGATTCTGGATAGGAGCGAAAGCAACAGGGTAGTTGTTATGGGGGACTTTAACTTTCCAAATATTGACTGGAAACACTATAGTTGAGTACTTTAGATGGGTCCGTTTTTGTCCAATGTGTGCAGGAGGGTTTCCTGACACAGTATGTAGATAGGCCAACGAGTCTTAGGATGCATCGGATGGAGAGGAAAACTGCAGGGGATGGGCACAATGGAAATGTGGAGCTTGTTCAAGGAACAGCTACTGCGTGTCCTTGATAAATATGTACCTGTCAGGCAGGGAGGAGGTGGTCGAGCAAGGGAACCTTGGTTTACTAAAGCAATCAAAACACTTGTCAAGAGGAAGAAGGAGGCTTATGTAAAGATGAGACATGAAGGTTCAGTTAGGGTGCTCGAGAGTTACAAGTTAGCTAGGAAGGACCTAAAGAGAGAGCAAAGAAGAGCCAGGAGTGGACATGAGAAGTCTTTGGCAGGTAGGATCAAGGATAACCCTAACGCTTTCTATAGATATGTCAGGAATAAAAGAATGACTAGGGTAAGAGTAGGGCCAGTCAAGGACAGTAGTGGGAAGTTGTGCGTGGAGTCCGAGGAGATAGGAGAGGTGCTAAATGAATATTTTTCATCAGTATTCACACAGGAAAAAGACAATGTTGTCGAGGAGAATACTGAGATTCGGGCTACTAGACTAGAAGGGCTTGAGGTTCATAAGGAGGAGGTGTTAGCAATTCTGGAAAGTGTGAAAATAGATAAGTCACCTGGGCCGGATGGGATTTATCCTAGGATTCTCTGGGAAGCTAGGGAGGAGATTGCTGAGCCTTTGGCTTTGATCTTTAAGTCATCTTTGTCTACAGGAATAGTGCCAGAAGACTGGAGGATAGCAAATGTTGTCCCTTTGTTCAAGAAGGGGAGTAGAGACAACCCCGGTAACTCTAGACCAGTGAACCTTACTTCTGTTGTGGGCAAAATCTTGGAAAGGTTTATGAGAGGTAGGATGTATAATCATCTGGAAAGGAATAATTTGATTGGAGATAGTCAACACAACACGGTTTTGTGAAGGGTAGGTCGTGCCTCACAAACTTTATAGAGTTCTTTGAGAAGGTGACCAAACAGGTGGATGAGGGTAAAGCAGTTGATGTGGTGTATATGGATTTCAGTAAAGCGTTTGATAAGGTTCCCCACGGTAGGCTACTGCAGAAAATACGGAGGCATGGGATTCAGGGTGATTTAGCAGTTTGGATCAGAAATTGGCTAGCTGGAAGAAGACAAAGGGTGGTGGTTGATGGGAAATGTTCAGACTGGAGTCCAGTTACTAGTGGTGTACCACAAGGATCTGTTTTGGGGCCAGTGCTGTTTGTCATTTTTATAAATGACCTGGAGGAGGGCGTAGAAGGATGGGTGAGTAAATTTACAGATGACACTAAAGTCGGTGGAGTTGTGGACAGTGCGGAAGGATGTTACAAGCTACAGAGAGTTAACCTGGTGTTGTAAGACTTCGTACTGTGCTCACCCCAGTCCAACGCCGGCATCTCCACATCAAAGTTACAGAGAGACATAGATAAGCTGCAGCGCTGGGCTGAGAGGTGGCAAATGGAGTTTAATGCAGAAAAGTGAGAGGTGATTCATTTTGGAAGGAATAACAGGAAGACAGAGTACTGGGCTAATGGTAAGATTCTTGGTAGTGTGGATGAGCAGAGAGATCTCGGTGTCCATGTACATAGATCCCTGAAAGTTGCCACCCAGGTTGAGAGGGTTAAGAAGGTGTACGGTGTGTTAGCTTTTATTGGTAGAGGGATTGAGTTTCGGAGCCATGAGGTCATGTTGCAGCTGTACAAAACTCTGGTGCGGCCGCATTTGGAGTATTGCGTGCAATTCTGGTCGCCGCATTATAGGAAGGATGTGGAAGCATTGGAAAGGGTGCAGAGGAGATTTACCAGAATGTTGCCTGGTATGGAGGGAAGATCTTATGAGGGAAGGCTGAGGGACTTGAGGCTGTTTTCGTTATATAGAAGAAGGTTAAGAGGTGACTTAATTGAGGCATACAAGATGATCAGAGGATTGGATAGGGTGGACAGTGAGAGCCTTTTTCCTCGGATGGTGATGTCTAGCACGAGGGGACATAGCTTTAAATTGAGGGGAGATAGATATAGGACAGATGTCAGAGGTAGGTTCTTTACTCAGAGAGTAGTAAGGGCGTGGAATGCCCTGCCTGCAACAGTAGTGGACTCGCCAACACTAAGGGCATTCAAATGGTCATTGGATAGACATATGGACGATAAGGGAATAGTGTAGATGGGCTTTAGAGTGGTTTCACAGGTCGGCGCAACATCGAGGGCCGAAGGGCCTGTACTGCGCTGTTATGTTCTATGTTTTCTCCCACAGATTGCAAGATTAAATTGTACACTGAATGTGATTCATGGAATGGTCTGATGTCCTTTACAGCTTGACATTAGTGTGCCCGTGGAAGTGGTCTTTGCGAGAGGCACACTGACTACAGAACAACAGAAAAAGCTACTGCCACAGACTCAGTTTAGCCAGAAGGTGAATCAGCTGGACGGTGAGCAAATATAGCAGTAAATTTAAAGTTGCTGCAGCACAACAGGAAGGGGTGGGTCCCTCGGGTTCTGTGTTGATTGCAATAGCGCCAATTTTTGAACAAATAAGGAAACATTTGTCCGCACTATCTATAACCTGTTCCCCATCGCATTATTGTGCTGTGCAAACCAGGAAGGCAGCAAGTTTTGGTTCTGTGGTTTGTGCTATGATCACAGTCACAAACAATCAGAACGCAACAGTTATCCTCAGAACTCCTGGCCAGGAATTTTGCTCCTGATCACCATTCAGTGATCCCCAGCTGGAAAGCGCAAACGTCAGCTTTTCAGGAACGGGTCCAGCTGTATAATCCGTGCAGATGCTCACTTGAAAGTTCAGAACCCAACTGGTCAGCAACTGTTCCCACAGAGTCGATTATGATGCCTTCAGAAAAAGCAGGCAGAAAACATGAACAATATAAATGTAAAGAAAATTTACTTTATACTGTTGGCACTTTTTACACACTAAAAATCCCCTTTACTGTTCTCCCAAATATTTGAGAATGATGAAGCATAAGGTGTATATATATATATATAAAATCAAGGTATAGTCTGCACCAGCAGTATGTTTGGGAATTGTGTGGCTAAATCACTGTCTTGTCAAATTTGCTTCTTATACAAATTCTGTTTCACATTGTGTTGCTTTGTAAAGTTTAAACCCTTTTCTGTTTCTTTTGCAGATAAGACAGGGTTCAAGTACAGGTATGAGAAGACATATAGAGCTGCTACTGGTATAGAACAAGATGCCATAATGGGGGAAAATGTGGAAGGTATTGAATTACTACTGCATGTCTTGTATATTGATTTTACTTCCATCTGTTTCATTTGTACCAAAGGCAGGAGAGCAAATACAGGAAGAAACCAGCCTGTGATTGGACAAACAACCTTATAGCATCTTTCAAATTGAAGTCTGTAATACCTCCAACCATGTTTGGTGTGCCGGATAGAGACATTGCGGACCTTATTCTGGCCCGCAGGCTGCTTGTCAGACAAGTCTATTTTATTTAGATTGCGAATTGCAACTGTGGCCCTGCCCTTGTGGTAGCCCACTAAGAACAACCTGCCATCCGAAGAATGACATGTTTGTACCTACTTTCTATTTTCTTTCTGTTAACCAATTCTCAGTCTGTACAAATCTATTATCCCATATTATTCCACGTGCTCTAATTTTGTTTACTAACCTCTTGTGTGGTGTTACAATTCTGGTTAATGTTGGTACTGGACAAATCACATCTCAGACTGAAACCTGGCTTGATAGATCCAGCTTTTCTTTTGGAAACCATGAATGAAAGTTACCGAACAAATTCACAGGAGTCTGCTGATTAATGTTTTAAAATATAAATTTAGAGTACCCAATTCATTTTTTCTAATTATGGGGCAATTTAGTGTGGTCAATCCACCTACTCTGCAATCTTTGGGTTGTAGGGGCGAGGCCCACGCAAACAGGGGGAGAATGTGCAAACTCTACATGAATGTATCGATTCACCTTACCTGTTGGATTTTTGAGTCTTCGAGGAATGTATATTTGTATTACACCATACAATACTTGTTTAAATACTCGCCATTGCCTGTCTACCACCAAATATTTTAGCGTAGTTTTCCCAAGCCCTTGTACAATTCTCTTGTACAGATTTAGGATCCTAGTTTCAGAATGAACAATATCACAAAGAACATTACAGCACCGGAACAGGTTCTTCGGCTCTCCAAGCCTGTACCAGTCATTATTCCACCCTTGGCCAAAACCCTCAGCACTTCCTAGTGCCGGATCCCTCTGTATCCATCCTATCCATGTACTTGACAAGATGCCTTTTGAACGCCGTTAATGTATCTGCTTCCACATCCTCCCTTGGCAATGCATTCCAGGCACTCGCCACCCTCTATGTAAGAAACCTGCCTTGCACATCTCCAAACCTGCCCCACAGATCTTAAAACCTATGTCCTCTGGTGACTGACCCCTCCACCCCAGGAAAGAATGCCTGCCCATCCACTCTATCCATGCCCCTCATAATCTTGTCGACCTCTATCAGGTCACCCCTCAACCTCTGTCGTTCTAATGAAACTTAATGTAAAACTCTATTACATTATGGTCACTATTTCCCAGCAAGGTTATTGATTAGCCGTTTTGTAGCCACCTGGGTTGGCCACTTCCTGACTTCAAATGGAGAACCGCAAAGACTAAAGGGAAATTCAGCCAACACAGGCAAAATTGAGCAAGTGCAGAAATCATGAGTATTGAAACTTGCAGAAACCAGACAGCACTGAAACCAGCAGCCATCTGCATAGTAATGAGCAATTTCAAGGCACAATTGCAACATTCAAGGTGAATAAAGCCAAGCCAGACTCCTCAGCGCCAGCAGGAGCCAAAACAAAGAAAGGCCAAAGGACATTTAGGGTCCGCCCAGCAATCAGGGAACAACTCCAGTATTGGAGAAATCGATCCAAATGATCGGAACGCAGTCCAATAATTTGGAACCAGGTACGGGGTCAGCCCCAAAGGGCGGGAAGCCCCTGGGGACTATAAAGTAAAACCCCCAAGTTCAAATCGTCCTTCTTTGGCAGGGTCACTCAGCAACTTGAATCAACCAGTGAGAGTGACCTGGCCAAGCTGCCGCATCAACCAAGTAAGTCTCCAGTCAACGCTCGCTACGAGATAGGCGCTCCTAGCTACAAGTCCATACCAGCTTTTGAATCCTGCAGACTCAGGACGTGAACGAAAGGCCATTTGTTCCCTTGACCTTTTGTGTGGGAGCCTCTTGCTTGAGACCACCTAAACAGGTGAAGAAACATCTGTGAAGGTTCCAACTATTTTGAAAGTGTCCGACAGGCCCAGGTGGAGGCCAAGCACAAACAGCGGAAGAAAACTGAGATCTAGGTATGGGCAGCACGGTAGCACAGTGGTTAGCACAGTTGCTCCACAGCTCCATGGTCCCAGGTTTGATTCCCGGCTTGGGTCACTGTCTGTGGGGAGGCTGCGTGGGTTTCTTCCGGGTGCTCCGGTTTCCTCCCACAGTCCAAAGGTGTGCAGGTTAGGTGGATTGGCCATGCTAATAATTGCTCTTGGTGTCCAAAAGGTTAGGTGGGGATCCTGGGTTATGGGGATAGGGTGGAGGCGTGGGCTTAAGTAGGATGCTCTTTCCAATGGCTGGTGCAGACTGGATGGGTCGAATGGCCTCCTGCACTGAAAATTCTATGATTCTAAGAGGAAAGTTCTGATCCTTTGGCTCCCAGTTAATCAATACCTCAACTTTAAAACTCACATGCTTGTTTTCAAATCCTTCAAATCATATTTTCGTTTGCAAAAGAAGCCAAAACAGTATATAGAGCGATAGAATCATACCACACAGAAAAGGCCTTTCAGCCCATCATGCCTGAGGTGGTCAAAAACAACCACCTAACCATTCTAATCCCATTTTCCAGCACTTGGCCATAGTCTTGTATGTCCTGGGATCGCAAGCACAAATCTAAATGCTTTCTAAATGTTCATGAATGCTTCTTAAATGTTATATGAGAAACCTTTTTCATGCAGCAAGTGATTAAGCTCTAGAATGCACGGCCTGAGAGTGTGATGGAGGCAAGTTCAATCGAGGCATTCAAAAAGGATTTAAATTGTTCTCTGAAACAGAAGAATGTGCGACGTTATGCTTGGGGCAGCACGGTAGCATTGTGGATAGCACAATTGCTGCACAGCTCCAGGATACCAGGTTTGATTCCGTCTTGGGTCACTGTCTGTGCAGAGTCTGCACATCCTCCCCGTGTGTGCGTGGGTTTCCTCCGGGTGCTCCGGTTTCCTCCCACAGTCCAAAGATGTACAGGTTAGGTGGATTGGCCATGATAAATTGCCCTTCGTGTCCAAAATTGCCCTTAGTGTTGGGTGGGGTTACTGGGTTATGGGGATAGGGTGGAGGTGTTGACCTTGGGTAGGGTGCTTGTTCCAAGAGCCGGTGCAGACTCAATGGGCCGAATGGCCTCCTGCACTGTAAATTCTATGAAATCTATGACCTGGTGGGCCAATTCCGAATCTAATAGGCCTTTTAGTGATAGGAATAGTCTAGAAAGTAGAGTTTATGCATGAGTAGTGATTTACTGTGTATAATAAATGTGTTTTGATTTGAATCTTACTAATTGGTGTGTTGAGTTATTGATCATTACTTGAACTTGAACCTCATGGCGGTATCATAAAGATACCTGGCGACTCTAGAGTAAAGGTTAAACAAACAGACCAAATTACGAATTAAGAGCCAACCAAAAGTTAGCAACACTTTCTCATTCGATGATACTCAATCTAAAATAGCTCAATGCCTAGTTTGTTCTACAATGTACTGCTCCAGAAATCCATCTCTCACTCCAGTAATTCATCCTCCACAGCATTAGTGCTAATTGGTTTCACCCAGCCTATGTGGAAATTGAAATTGTCCCTTGTTATTGTATTGCCCTAGTTCCATGCAGCTCTAATCTCCTGATTTATACCATGTTCAGTGTTACCACTAATGTTTGGTGTCTATTAACGACTCCCACCAATGTTTTCTGCCCCTTGCTGTTTCCTAGCTCCACCCGAACTATTTTCTACATCTTGATCCTTTGATCCATGATCTGCTTTCACTAATGCACTGATCTCATTGTCCCTCATTGCCGCATTTCCTTTTCACCTATCTGTCCTAATGATAAATACTCTTGAATATTCAGTTCCTAGTCTTGGTCGCCCTGTAATCACGTATCTGTAATGGCAATTAATTCCTACCCATTTACCTCTATTTGCGCCTTGAAATCATCTACCTTGTTGCAAATGCTATGTGCATTCAGATAGAAATGAAATGAAAATCGCTTATTGTCACGAGTAGGCTTCAATGAAGTTACTGTGAAAAGCCCCTAGTCTCCACATTCCGGCACCTGTTCGGGGAGGCTGGTATGGGAATCGAACCATGCTGCTGGCCTGCCTTGGTCTGCTTTAAAAGCCAGCGATTTAGCCCAGTGATCTAAACCTGCCCTTAGAGTGCCCTTAACTTTGTCTTTTTAAAATTGTTCCACATTCTGATCCTATTTGATGGTTGCTTTCGCTTCATCTGCCTTCTAATTTTGCTTACTACTTTTCTACTTCCTGTGACCAGTTTTGTTCCCCTCCAATCTGAGCTCCCTCTCAGATTCTCATTCTAACCTGGTTCAGTATTCAAATGTTGCAAATGCTTTCATTGATATTGCTCTTTTTTAAAAGTACTTTTGGATTTTTTGTATGTTAAATATGTGCTATAAATGTAAGTTGTTATGAATAATGTGGAAGATCAAAATAAAATACCTTGTCATTAGGATGCCTACTTCCACCTCTGTTGCATTTTCCATCTCCCCTGTTCAAGCCCATCTGTTTATGAAAATTCCACCCATGTCCTTACACCTCCAGACTGCACCGGCTCCAATATTCCCCAGACTGACTTATCTTCCACCTCCCATAAACCTAATTCAAAACTTTGCTCCCTGTACCCTGTCTCTCTGTGTTCTTCTCGTTCATCAACCCTGAGCATGCTGACCTACGCTGGCTCCCAGTTCCCTCAGCCTCGGATTAAAAATGTTCATTCTGTGAATTTCCTTGCAGCTATATAAATGTGAGTAGTGAAAATCCCTTCCTGGTCTCGTTCCTTGATGTCACTGTAAACCCTACAAACTTCCCCAAACTCTCCATTGCTCCGATTCTAGCTTTTGTGCAATGCCAATCCCACTGCCCCACAGTTGATGGCTGTACCTAGAAGGAGTCTTCTTAAAAAGAGTCATATTAGACTCAGAACCTCAACCCTGTTTCTCTCCGCAGATACTGCCAGACCTGTTGAGTTTTTCCAGCATTTTCAGTTTTTATTATTGAAACTGATGACATCCTTGACTTTAGGGCTCTGTTTTGAAAAGCCTTTTGCCAATGGAGCCATCTGTTTCTAAAGGAAAGGTTGCCAATCTAGCCTGACTACCTTTATCTTCTATTTTCAGTGACTGTTGTCACACTGTCACAGGTTTACGAAAGCTTGGTAGGTTCAGTGGTGATCTACGTTGTGCCTGCTGATTCCCAGCTTCTGCCACAGGAGGTCTCTGTTTACATTGGGAAACACAGGGCTGCCTTCCTGCGTTCCCCTGTGACTGGATCGCACAGTGTGGAGGATGTGCTTCAGGACATTGATGACAATGTGGAAGAGATCCTGCAAACAATGTCCTTCACTGATGACATGGTGATCGCAGCATTGTCCAATCGTGTTCCCTCAGGAATGTTTGGCACTGACACCTTCAGAGACAGCATGACAGCTTTTAAATCCAGTCTTGGTAAGAATTTCCTTCTTTCTGCTAGTTGATGCTCCGATTTTCTCCCCATCTCTCCTGAAGGTGTGGACTGACACTGGAAGAAGGTTTCACTGCTGGTGATCACATTTGAGTGTCTTGTGTGAGGGTCCATTCTTTATATCTGAGATCAGTCAAAAGAGGGGCAATTTTAACCTCGCTCGTGAGGTGGGCTAACTGGATGGGCACCCTGCTCGATATCACACTTCACCGATCTCAATGAAGAGTAAAAGTGGATAGATTGTAAGACCAGTATTGCACCTGAACTGTCAATTTAATGATGGGTTCTTGGGTTAAAATTGCCCCTAATGTCTGAGCAAGCACTTAGACTGGGAACTATCTCAGCCGAGCCTGATCCCGTTATCCCCCGACAATTTGTTTTTCAAATTTGATTTTTTCTTTCATGGGGTATTGGTGTAATTGTCCAGTATTTATTGCCCATCCCTAACTTCCCTTGAGAAGGTGGTGGCAAGCTACCTTCTGGGACTGCTGCTGTTCTTGTGTAGGTACATTGACTGTGCTGTTAGGGAGGGAGTACCCAATTATTTTCTTTTCCCAATTAAGGGGCAATTTAGCGTCGCCAATCCACCTAACCTGCACATCTTTGGGTTGTGAGTGCGAAACCCACGCAGACACTGGGAGAATGTGAAAACTCCACATGGATAGTGACCTAGGGTCCTCAGCGCCATAGTCCCAGTGCTAACCACTGTGCCACATGCTGCCCTTTGCCACGTGCCACCCTTCCCTGCCACGTGCCGCCCTTCAAGGAGTTCCAGGATTTTGACCCACTGACAGTGAAGGAACGGCAATATATTTCCAAGTCAGGGTGGTGAGTGGCTTATAATAATAATCTTTATTAGCGTCACAAGTAGGCTTACATTAACACTGCAATGAAGTTACTGTGAAAATCCCCCTGGGGGGGGGGGGGACTTCCTGGTGTTGAGGTTCCCAGATATCTGCTGCCCATGCCTTCTAGATGGTAGTGGTCATGGGTTTAGAAGGTGCTACCTAAGGAAGCTTGGTGAGTTAGTGCAGTGCATCTTATAGATGGTTCCCACGGCTGCTGCTGTTCATCGCTGGTGAAGGGAGTGAATATTGAAGGTGGTGGATGGGGTGCCAAACTAGTGGGCTTCTTTGTTTAGGATGGTGTCCAGCTTCATGGGTGTTATTGGATCTGCACTCATCCAGGCAAGTGGAAAGTATTCCACCACAGTCCTGGATTGTGGACAGGCTTTAGGGAGTCAAGTAATGAGCTACTCGTCGCAGAGTTCGCAACCTCTGACCTGCTCTTGTACCTCAGCATTTATACAGCTAGCCCAGTTCAGTTTCTGGTTAATGGTAACCCCCAGAATGATAGTTAATGCTAATGTCATTGAATATCAAAGGGCAATGGTAGGATTCTCTTTTGTTGGAGCTGCTCAATGCCCAGCACTTGTGTGACACAAGGTAACTTATCAGCCCAGGCCTGAATGTTGTCTAGTTCTTGCTGCATGTGGAGGCGGACTGCTTCAGTATCTGAGGAGTCACAAATTATGTTGAACATTGTGCAATCATCAGTGAACACTCCCACATCTGACCTTATGACAGGGAGGTCACTGATGAAGCAGCTGAAGGTGATTGGGTCTAGGACACCACCCTGGGGAACTCCTGTAGTGATATTCCGGGACCGAGATGAATGACCTCCAACCACCACAACCATCTTCCTTTGTGCCAGGTATGACTCAAACCAGTGGAGAGTTTTCACCCTGATTCTATTGACTCCACTTTTGCTAGGACTTCTGATGTCACACTCCGTCAGATGCTTTATTCATATCAAGGACCGTCACTGTCACTCCACCTTTTGAGTTTAGCTCTTTTATCTATCTTTGGGATAGGGCTGTAATGAGGTCAGGAGCTGAATGGGCCGGGCGGAATCCTGAGCATCAGTAAATAGGTTGCCGCTCAGTAAGTGCTGCTTGATGGCACTGCCAGTGACTACTTCTGTCACTTTGCTGATTATCAAGAGTAGACTGATGGGATGGTAATTGGCTGGGTTACATTTGCCCTGCTTTTTCTGGACATGACATACCTGGGCAATTTTCCACACTTTCGGGTAGATACCATTGTTGTAGCTGTACTGTAACAGCTAGGCAAGGGGTGCGACAAGTTCCAGAGTAACAAGTTTTCATTACTATTGCCAGGATGTTGTCAGGGCCAAGACCCTTTGCAGTGTCCAGTGCCTTCAGCCAATTCTTGAAATCACATGGAATGAATCAAATTGACTGATATTGGTGCTGCTGGGGACTGTAGGAGGAGGCCGAGATGGATTAACCACTTGACACTTCTGCTGAAGATGATTGCAAATGTTTAAGCATTTTTTTTTTTTTGCACTGATGTACTGGGCTCCCCAGTCATTAAAAGCATTTTGTTTTAACCCCATCCTTAAAGCTACAAAGCCAATGCGCAGAGTGGGCAGGGCAAACCCCCAATCCACCTCACTGCTTGCTCCAAAAACCCACCCAAATTCAGATTGAAGCCAATTCATCGTCTGCACAAGGGAGACATAAAGGATCCAAGACGACAAGGAAAGATGTCGCACCCCATCCTGGGCCTGATCTGACGCTTGATCTTAGCCAAAAGGCCAAGAAGCAATGGGCTCAAAACTCATTGAGGATGGGGATATTTGTGGAGCCTCTTCCTCCTATTAGTTGTTTAATTGTCACAGCTGTGGGTGGCAGGACTGCAGAACTTAGACCTGATCCGTTGGTTGTGGGTTTGCTTAGCTTTGCCTATTGATTGCTGTTTTGACACACAAGTCGCCCTGTGTTGTAGCGTCCCTGGGTTTACACCTCATTTTTCGATATGCATAGTGCTGCTCCTGGTATGCTCTCCTACACTCTTCATTCAACCTGGGTTGATCCCCTGGCTTGGTGATGGAGTGGAGGATACGCCAGGTCATGAGGTTAATGATTGTAGTTGTATACAATTCTGCTGCTGCGGATGGCTCATAGCACCTCAGGGGTGCCCAGTCTTGAATTGCTAGATCTGTTTGAAATTATGGGCGGCACAGTGGTTAGCACTGCTGCCTACGGTGCTGAGGACACGGGTTCGATCCTGGCCCCAGGTCACTGTCTTGTGTGGAGTTTGCACTTTCTCCCCGTGTCTGTGTGGGTCTCATCCCCACAACCAAAAGATGTGCAGGTCAGGTGCATTGGCCAAACTAAATTGCCCCTTTAAAAAAAGCACTGCTGCCTCACAGCGCCAGGTACCCAGGTTCAATTCTGGCCTTCGGTGACTGTGTAGAGTTTACACGTTCTCCCCGTGTCTCTGTGCGTTTCCTCCAGGTGCTCCAGTTTCCTTCCACGGTCTAAGGATGTCCAGGTTAGGTGGATTGACCATGCCAGAAGAATTCCCCTTAAGTGTTGAAAGGTATGTGGGTTGGGTGGGGTTAAGGGGATAGGGCGGGAGAGAGGGCTGGTGCAGACCTGATGGGCTGAATGGCCTCCTTCTGCAAGGAGTCTACGAACTATCCCATTTAACAAGGTGGAATGTATCCTTAAAGTGATGAGATTTTGTCTCCACAGGGACTGCACTGTGATCCCTCCTACTGGTACTGTCATGGACAGATGCATCAGCGGCAGGCAGGTTGGTGAGGAGGAGGTCAAATAAATTTTGTCCTCTTGCTGGCTTCCTCACCACCTGTTGCAGACCCAGTCTAGCAGCCATGTTCTTTAGGACTACGCCAGCTTGGTCAGCAGTGGTGTTACAGAGCCCGTGATGGTGATACACAGTGAAGTTCCCCAACCAAAGTACATCCTGCCACCCTCAGTGCTTCCTCCAAACGGTGTTTAACATCAGCTGACGGGTGGTGATAGGCGGTAATCAGCAGGAGATTTCCTTGCCCATATTTGACCTGATGCCATGGGTCTTCATGGGGTGCCAAGGTCAATGCCAGGTAACCAGTCCGGTGTCATTCCTTTGTAGCAGTTTGATAAAACTGGGTGGCTTGCTAGGCCACTTCAGAGAACATTTAAGAATTAACCACATTGCTGTGAGTCTGGAGTGACGTGTAGGCCAGATCAGGTAAGGGGGCAGATTTCCTTCCCTAAAAGACATTAGTGAACCAAATGGGTTTAGTTTTTCATTCTGGATTTTCATGCATACTTTACTGCAGGACCAACTGTGTAACAATCAGAGGCAGGAACCGTGGTTGATATTTCACCTTCTGGGCTTAGGAAGCAAGTGGCCCTCATCCCTATCCCAACTTCTAATATAACCCAAAGTTATCGGACACCTCCTGTTGGAGATCGTATCGGATCAGGGCTGTTATTTTTGCTTCTACTGTTATCCTTTTTGCTACTGAACAACGGGATCCTTGTTTCTATGGCACAGATTATCCACTCCTCAGTATGAGACAGTGTATATGCCACCTTCACGAACAATCACGCAGATTTAACCATGTGTGTGCTGGAACGCTGCACAAAATACCCCCGCACTTGCGATCTCTAATCACACGGTGGCGCAGTGGTTAGCGTCGAGGACCCAGATTCGATCCCGACTGGTGTTCGTGTGGAGTTTGCACATTCTCCCCATCTCTGCATGCGTCTCACCCCCAAAACCTAAAGATGTGGAGGGTATAATAATCTTTATTAGTGTCACATGTAAGCTTACATTAACACGACAATGAAGTTACTGTGAAAATCCCCCAGTCGCCACACTACGGTGCCTGTTCACAGTAAGTTCCCCCCTGATTGAACCTAGTGAGCATTTCAAGTATCTTGCAGCTGAAATTTTTTTTAAAAATTCTAATAAGGGGCAATTTAGTGTGGCCCATCTACTCTGCATATCTTTGGGTTGTGGAGGTGAGACCCACACAGACACGGGGCAAACTCCACACAAGGCCAGGATCCTCAGGTCCAGGTCCTCGCGCTGTGAGGCAGCAGTGGTAATTTCGGAGCAGCTGAAATATTTTAATATTTATTTCAAAATTGAGTGTAGATGAACATTCTGGAGTAGCAGTGACCTCACCTGTGTTCAATTTAGCTTGAGGAGTTGCTGTGCCCCCACTTGTTAGAAGGTTGGGGCTGGCAGCCTGGCAATGATGCCACGTTCTATATTAAATAGTTTGTACATAGACCCATACTAACATAAAACAGCACTAAGTAGCAATCACAATATGACCAGTGATTGCTTCAATGGTGAATTTTTGTTTTTTTCTAACACTCCATGCAGGATATGAAATCACCTTCAGTTTGTTGAATCCTGATCCCAAATTCCACAATGTTTGCTGGGAAATTGAACGAGCCGTGAATAATTATGTGCAGCCCTTCCTGGATAAGCTGTCATTCATCGCTAATTTTTCCGTCGACTCTCAGGTAGGATTGAATTGGCAAGCTTGCCTTTAAAACTCAGAAAACTGGGCAGAGGGAGGAGGCCCTTGCTTCAGGGCATCATCAACGGTGGAACAAGCAGAGCAGAAAATTAAGCAAATCAACAGGAATGAAAGATTTATTTAATACATTACCTTTCATAACCTCAAATCATCCTAAAGTGCTTTCATGCCAATCAAATACTTATGAAGTGCGTTCACTGTTGTAGTGGAAAGCTGCAGCCAATTTGCATGCAGCAAGCTCACAAAGAGCATTGAAATCAGCGCTCTCTCAGGACTGCTCCTTCGACGTTACAGAACTCCCTCAGTACTGCCCCGCCAACGGTGCGTTGTTCCCTCAACACTGCCCCTCCGACAGTGAGGCACACCCTCAGCACTGCCCCTCTGATGGTGCGTTGTTCCCTCAACACTGCCCCTCTGACAGTGCAGCACTCCCTCAGCACTGCCCCTCCTACAGTAAAGCACACCCTCAGCACTGCCCCTCCAACAGTGAGGCACACCCTCAGCACTGCCCCTCCAACGGTGTGTCGTTCCCTCAGCACTGCCCCTCCAACAGTGAGGCACACCCTCAGCACTGCCCCTCCGACGTTGTGTCGTTCCCTCAGCACTGCCCCTCCGACAATGATGTGCACCTTCAGCACTGCCCCCTCCGATAATGAGGCACTCCCTCAGCACTGCCTCTCCGACAAGGCGGCGCACCCTCAGCACTGCCCCTCTGACAGTGCGGCACTCCCTCAGCACTGTCCCTTCGATGGTACGGCACTCCCTCAGCACTTCCTCTCTGTTGCTGATAGAAAGAGTTTCGGCAGTAGAATGTTCAGCTGGGTGCACTTTGGGTGTTAATCAGCTCTGGTTGAGGCCTGATAACTGATTCATTGCCATTTCAAGTTGGCTATGACTCTGAATAATACTAGTTGTCTCTTTACAGATACTGTATTATGCGGTTCTGGGAGTAACACCACGCTTCGATAAGACATCATCGAGCTTTTCTCTAAATGAGGACAGTTTGCCCCATGTAATCAATCCGGTCGAAGCCAAACTAGGTAAGAGTCTCCCTCTATTCCTGAGTTTACACTCAATGTGAATCTGTCCCTTCTCGTTTCATATGTCAGTCTGGAATGCGATGCCTGTAAGGGCGTTGAAGCAGATTCGATAACTTTCAAAAGGGAATTGAATAAATAATGGAAAGTAACATTTTTCAGGGCTATGGGGAAAGGGTTGAAGAAGTGGAACTAATCGTTTAGCTCTTTCAGAGAGATGGTATGGGTATAAAGGGCTGTATGGCCTCCTGTGCTTTGTGATTCTCTGATTTATCCGCTGTGAATTTGTTTTTTTAATTCCAGGTTTCAAGGATTTGCATTTCTTCCTGTGTTAGTTGGCTGAAAATCATTTTAAAACTAAGATTGCAGCTTGGATTAGGCATTTCAATCTGTTCTGGGATCTAATTCAAACCAAACATGTGCAATGGTGGATGTTCCCAGTATGAATGAAAGTTTCTATGCCACTGTTTTTGTTTGTTGTCAAAAGGTGGAGGAACTCACCAAGAATGTGTAGGTTTGGGGCAGCACGGTGGCACAGTGGTTAGCACTGCTGCCTCACGGCGCCGAGGTGCCAAATTCGATCCCGGCTCTGGGTCACTGTCCATGTGGAGTTTGCACATTCTCCCCGTGTTTGCGTGGGTTTCACCCCCACAACCCAAAGATGTGCAGGCTAGGTGGATTGTACACGCTAAATTGCCCCTTAATTGGAAAAAATGAATTGGGTACTCTAAATTTAAAAAAAAAAAAGTGTGTAGGTTTAGTGGGGTTATGGGGATAGGGCGGGTGAGTGGACCTAGGTACGGTGCTTTGTCAGAGGGTCTGTGCACACTTGATGGGCCGAATGGCCACCTTCTCCATGCTAGCAATTCTATGGTTTGATGAAGAATACCCGACAGGCAGTTTTACCTCTAAGTTAAGGATTGTGTAAGATTGAAAGAAAAGGTTGATAAAGCTGCCAGAAATAGCAGTAAACCTGAGGATAGGGAGGATTTTAGGAAACAGCAAAGGAGGACCAAGAAACTGATAAAGGGAGAATAGATTATGAATGTAAACTAGTAAAGAAGGACTATAAAAGCTTCTATTGGTATGTAAAAAGGAAATGTTTGCCTAAGACATATGTGGGCCCATTACACGCAGAATTTTTTTAAAAAAAATGTATTTTATTACAAACATGTATCAAAACAGGTTACAGCGAATAAACACCCCGGGAAACATACTTCCCTACAATCAACTATACAGTCTACAGATTTTCCCCCTTTTTCACTCCCCCACGACGTACAGCCCCTCAAACACAGTGACAAACATCCCCCCACCTTTCCTCAACCCCCCCTGAAGAGCCCCTTAACTCAGACTTTACCTTCTCTAACCGCAGGAAGTTGTATAGGTCACCCAACCAAGCCGCTACCCCTGGTGGCGATGCCGACCGCCATTTCAGCAGAATTCTCCGCTGTGCAATCAGAGGCGAAGGCCACGACATCGGCCTTCCTCCTCTCCATGAGCTCCGGCTTCTCTGAAACTCCAAATATTGCCACCAAAGGGTCTGGGTCCACCTCCTCCTCCACTATCCTGGCTAAGACCGCGAACACTCCCGCCCAGAATCTTCCCAATTTTTGACAACCCCAAAACATGTGCGTGTGATTCTCTGGCCCCGCCCACACCTCTCACACTCATCTGCTACCCCCTGAAAGAACCCACTCATTCTCGCCCGAGTCATATGCACCCTATGCACCACCTTAAACTGTATCAGGCTTATCCTTGCCCAAGAGGAGGTCCCGTTTACCCTTTGCAGTGCCTCACTCCGTACTTCCCAATTGATCTTCCCTCTCAACTCCGCTTCCCATTTCTCCTTGATCTTCACCACCCGCTCGCCTCCAGCAGGGTGTACCCCGGCAACCTAGGGACCCCCCTCCAGACCTTTCTCGCAAAATCTCTAACCTGCAGATACCTGAATTCACTTCCCCTTGGCAGCTCTACCCTCTCCCTGAGCTCCTCCAGACTGGTGATCACTTCCTCAAAAATACGGATTCCTCACCTTGACCAGCCTCACTTCCCTCCGCCTCTTGTATACACTATCCATCCCCCCGGCTCAAACCCATGATTCTCACACAGCGGCGTTAGCACCGACATCCCTTCCATCCTAAAATGCCTCCTCAACTGATTCCATATCTTCATCGTGAACTGCACCTCTGGGCTCCCTGAATACCTTATCGGAGCCATTGGCATCGCTGCCGTCAAACTATTTTTTAAAAAAAAATTTGTATAAATTTAGATTACCCAATTCCTTTTTCCAATTAAGGGGCAATTTAGCGTGGCCAATCCACCTACCCTGCACATCTTTGGGTTGTGGGGGCGAAACCCACGCAGACACGGGGAGAATGTGCAAACTCCACACGGACAGTGACCCAGAGCCGGGGTCGAACCTGGGACCTCGGCGCCGTGAGGCAGCTGTGCTAACCACTGCGCCACCGTGTTGCCCTTAGCCATCAAACTAGACCCCTCCCTTCTCCTTCCCACCACCGCTGCACTTTGTCCACATTCGCTGCCCAATAATAATGAAGCAAGTTTGGCAATGCCAAACCCCCTGCTGCCTCTGTAGCAGGGTCCTCCCTACCCTCCGCACCTTCCCCGCCCATACAAAGTCAGAAATGATCGTATCCACTTTCCGAAAAAAGGCCTTTGGTATAAAACCAAAAAGAAAATGCTGGAAAATCTCAGCAGGTCTGGAAACATCTGTAGGGAGAGAAAAGAGCTAACGTTTTGAGTCCAGATGACGCTTTGAGAACGTTGATATAAAGATCGGGAGAGCTTGAAAGATAAACAAGAACCTCGGCAGAATATTCATTTTCAGCACATGGACCTACCCGCCAATGTTAAGTGCAGTGTATCCCACCTCTTAAGATCTTCCCTAGCCTCCTCCACCAGCTTCGTTAAGTTCCAATTATGGAGGCCCATCCATTTCCTCGCTATCTGAGTCCCCAAATACCTAAACCTATTCTTCGCTACCGTAAATGGCATCCCCCCTAAATTAACCCACTGTGCCAGCTCATTCACCGGGAATACCTCGCTTTTCCCTACATTTTGCTTGTAGCCCGTGAACCCTCCAAACCTCTCCAACAGGCCCATAATCCTTCCCATACTCTCCAATGGATCCGAAACATACAGCAAGAGGTCATCGGCATAGAGCGACACCCGATGCTCCCTCTGCCCCCTCATAATCCCCCGCCATTCTATCGACCTCCGAGAGCCATCGCCAATGGCTCTATGGCCAGCGCAAACAGCAGAGGCGACAGTGGGCACCCCTGCCTCGTACCACTGTGTAATATCAAAGCTTCATGAGCTCATATCATTCGTCCTCGCCCTTGGCGCCACATACAGCAACCGTACCCATGCCACAAATCTCGGCCCAAACCCAAACCTTCCCAAAACCTCGAACAAGTACCAGCACTCCACCCGATCAAATGCCTTCTCCATGTCCATGAACACCACCACCTCCGGTACCAGAGCTTCCAACGGATTCATCACCACATTCAATAGCTGCCTTATATTACTCATGAGCTGCCTGCCCTTCACAAAGCCTGTTTGATCTTCTGCCACCACCCCGGGGACACATTCCTCCATCCTCCTCGCCAATAACTTAGCCAGTACTTTCACATCCATGTTCAATAGTGATATGGGCCTATACGATCCACATTCTACCAGGTCCTTCCTCTTTATCGGGATTAGTGTGATTACTGACTGCGTCATCGTCACCGGCAACTCCCCCTTCTCCAGTGCTTCATTAAAGGGCCCTACCAGATATGGTGCCAGATCCGTCACAAATTCCTTATAAAATTCCGCCGGGTACTCATCTGGCCCAGGGGCCTTCCCCGACTTCATACCCCTGATACTATCCAGCATCTCCCTCAGACCCAGGGGCTCCTCCAATGCCTGCCTCTTTGTTTCCTCCACCTGTGGAAATTCCAGCTTGTCCAGAAAACGCCCCTCCTCTCCTCCCAGGTCTGCCTCATAAAGTCCCTGGTAGTACCCCCTAAATGCCACATTTATCTTTCCTGGCTCTGACACCACATCCCCAGCCCCAGTCCGTATCTTCAATATTTCCCGGAAGCAGCCGGCCTCCGCAGCTGGTGCGCCAGCTTGCGGCTCGCCTGCCCCCCCAGACTCATATTGCACCCCTATGCACTTGCCCGATCGCCCTCCCTGTTGTCAGCCTGACAAACTGCCCCTGCAACGTTTACAAGCAGAATTTATAATAAGAAATAAAGAAATGGCAGAGAAGCTAAGTGATTACTTTCTGTCTATCTTCACGAAGGAAGATGCATGAAATCGCCCAGAATTAGATTTCCAAGGGGCTAGGGAGAATGAGGAGTTGAGGGAAATTAGTAAGAAGCTTGCGTTGGAGAAATTCATGGGACTGAAGGTTGATAAGTCTCCAGGATCTGATCTTCTACATCCCAGAGTGTTGAAAGAGGTTGCTATGGAGATAGTGGATTCATTGGTGATCATCTTGGTTCCTGAAGATTGGAATGTAGCAAATGTCGCCCCATTATTTAAGAAGGGAGGGAGAGAGAAAACAGGAACGACAGACCTATTAGCATGACATCAGCAACTGGGAAAATGCTGGAATCTATTATAAAGGACAAGATAAATGGACACTTGGATCATGCTGATCTGATTAGGCAGAGTCAACGTGTATTAAATTACACTTGATGAACCTGTTGAGGTTTTTGAGGATGAAGGGGAGTTGGTGGATATTGTACACTTGGATTTTCAGAAAGGTTTGGATAAAGTCGGCCATAGGAGGTTGGTGAGCAACATTAAAACACATGGGCTAGGAGGTAATAGTGGCATGGATTAAGGATTGGCTAACAGGCAGAAAACCGAGATTGGAATAAATGAGTAATTCTCGTGTTGGCAGGCTGTGACGAGGACAAGGATCCAGCTGTTCACAGTAGCTTTGATCATTTGAATGTGGGGGCCAAATGTAATATTTCCAAGTTTGCGGCTGACACAAAGCTCGACAGGAATATGTATTTTGAGGAAGGTGCAAAGCGGCTTCGAGGATTTGGTCAGACCTCGTGAGAGGGTAAGAACCTGGCAGATGGAATAAAATGTGGGAAAATGTGATGCTATCCACTTTGGTGGGAGTAACAGATGTGCAGAGTATTTCTTACATGGCAAAAGATTAGAAAGTGTCGATATACAGAGGGATTTGAGTGACTTTGTCAATATGCCACTGAAGGCTAACTTGCAGGTGAGCAAACAATTAGGAAGGTTAATGGTAAAAGGATTTGAGTCCAGGAGTAGCAACATCCTGTTTCAATAGGATGGAACCTTGATCAGATTGCCCTTGGGAGCACTGTTTGCAATTTTGGTCACCTTACTTTCAGGATATTATTGCCACAGAGGGAGTGTAACAAAGGTTCACCAGACTTGTTCCCAGGAGGGCAGGACTGTCTTTTGAAGAGAAATTGGGCAAACTGGGCCTATATTCTCTTGAGTTTTGAAGAATGAGAGGTGATCCCATTGACATCTACAAAATACTTAAAGGGATAGGCAGGCTAGATGCAGGACACAATTTCAATATTAGAGCGAAGCCCATTTGGACCGAGATGAGGCTAATTGTTTTTACTCAGGGTTGTAAATCGTTGGAATTCTCTACCCCAAAGAAACTCAGTCACTGAGTATCTTTAAAGTAGAGAGGAGAAATTTCTAAATACCAAAGACATAAAGGGGAAAAGGCATTGAGGTGAATGACCGACCATGATTGTATTGAATGGGCAGTACGGTAGCGCAGTGGGTTAGCCCTGCTGCCTCACGGCGCCGAGGTCCCAGGTTCGATCCCGGCTCTGGGTCACTGTCCGTGTGGAGTTTGCACATTCTCCCAGTGTCTGCGTGGGTTTCGCCCTCACAACCCAAAGATGTGCAGAGTAGGTGGATTGGCCACGCTAAATTGCCACTTAATTGGAAAAAATTAATTGGGTACTCTAAATTTTTTTTAAAAAATGATTGTATTGAATGGTGAACCAGGCTTGATGGGCTGAATGGCCTATTCCTATTCCCATGTTTCCTATGAGTGTCACAAGCCTCCTATAGGCCAGTTGTGTGGGGCTCACTCACACTGAGAATTTGGAAACACACCCCAGCTTTCTGGATGCTGTTTTGTTAGTGTGTCAGAATCACAGCTAAAATGTAATACCTGGAATAACTTCTGAGGTTTACCATTTGACGTCACGGAGTTGATTGTAGTGAAGGGGAAGCATTCTTTCTTATAATCTTTATTAGTGTCACAAGTAGGCTTACATTACCACAATGAAGTTACTGTGAAAATCCCCTAGTCGCCACATTCCGGCGCCTGTTCGGGTACACAGAGGGAGAATTCAGAATGTTCAATTCACCCAACAGCACGTCTTTCGGGACTTGTAGGAGGAAACTGGAGCGCCCGGAGGAAACTCACGCAGACACGGGGAGAAGGTGTACACTCCACACTCCGCACTGGGGCTGGTTTAGCTCACTGGGCTAAATCGCTGGCTTTTAAAGCAGACCAAGGCAGGCCAGCAGCACGGTTCAATTCCCGTACCAGCCTCCCCGAACAGGCGCCGGAATGTGGCGACTAGGGACTTTTCACAGTAACTTCATTTGAAGCCTACTTGTGACAATAATCATTTCACTAGACAGTGACCCAGGCCAGGAATCAAACCCAGGTCCCTGGAGCTGTGAAGCAACAGTGCTAACCAATGTGTTACCTTACCGCCCATCTCATCAGTTGAATCCCTGAGTCTGAGGCCAATTGGTTTTGTGGCAGGTTTGTCTATTGCTGAGGAGGAGGTGCTGGATGATCAATAGTTGAGTAGAACACGAGACTATCTAATTGTACTTGGCACTACCTGTAGTACCTAATGTACAGATCACGGTTTTGGGTTGCTGGGTTTATACTGGGTCCAGCCTATGATATTCATAGCATAGATTATCATAGAATTTACAGTGCAGAAGGAGGCCATTCGGCCCATCGAGTCCGCACCGGCTCTTGGAAAGAGCACCCTACCCAAGGTCAACACCTCCACCCTATCCCCATAACCCAGTAACCCCACCCAACACTAAGGGCAATTTTAGACACTAAGGGCAATTTATCATGGCCAGTCCACCTAACCCGCACATCTTTGGACTGTGGGAGGAAACCGGAGCACCCGGAGGAAACCCACGCATACACGGGGAGGATGTGCAGACTCCGCACAGACAGTGACCCAAGCCGGAATCGAACCTGGGACACTGGAGCTGTGAAACAATTGTGCTATCCACAATGCTACCCTGCTGCCCTTAAATTAATGCCCATGTTACTGCATATTATATGAGTCACTGCTTCTGGTCCCTAGTTTAGTCTGGGGCACTCCACATTTACCCACCCTGTCTGATTATATTGGGTCTGGTGCTGAGCTGTGTGGCTGTGGAAAAGTACCAAGCAGAGTGTCTGGTGCTCCAGAGTGGCTGACTCATTGTGGAAACGCTTGTATGGTTTGCAGCTCAGTTACAGTCATTGTATGTCTTTAAGGAGGTATGGTGGAGATAGGAAGAGAGATAACGGGTGAAAATGCACAGATCTCTCACACACAAACAGAAATATTGTTGGAAGACTGGCCTGATTAGATAGATGGCTGAATTAACAAAGAACATGAGTTAGCAACTAAATACATTTTGTGTCATTGAATTCAAGAGTGGTGAAGGGCCTGTATGGAATAAATGAGTTCACATCTCTTGTGTAAACTCTTTTAGCTGCCTAGGCACGTGTCAAGCATTTTAATTTTAAGCAAGTGCTTTTTTTAGACACTTTCACTTGTGTGTTCTGCATCATTGCAACCCATTTGAATGTGCTCACTGTTATGTGACCTCCCCTGGTGGCTAGGCTGGGCATGGCAGGTACGTTCCTGCTTATACTTCTGATCCTGAAAATACATAGGAATAGTAGAAGACTGTTCTGCCCCTCTAGCTTGTTCTGGCATTCAGTGATCATGGCTGATCTTTATCCAAATTCCAATCACCACCCTTGTACATTCTTGTCCATCAAAAATCACAACAAGGAAAAACCCTCCAGGCTTTGGCAAGCAAATTTTTGAATGCTGTCAAAACATTTGGTCCACCTCGTGTCTCCAAGACTGAGATTATGTTTCGGGAGCACCAGACACACACACATCATGGAACAGCAGACAGAACCATTGATGGTGTCAGTCTCAAGGCTGTATAAAAATTCTCATGCCTTTGTAATGTGCCCTCTGGAGATGTCACTGTTTATGAAAATATCGGCTACACATCTTGAAGGCAAGTTCTGCCTGGAGCCAACTCCATGATTGTGTTTGGAAACAGCATGGCATTAAGCTGAAGACTAAAATCAAACTCTACTGTGCCATTGTCCTTACCACCCTATTGTATGGCAATGAATCCTGGGTCTGTGAAAGTCGCCACAACAAAGCTCTGGAGCACTTTCGCTAAAGATATCTGATGTCCATCATGAGAAATTGATAACAGAACAAAATCACAAACACCGAGTGCCTTCATCTCGCTGGAATCAACAGCATGGAGACCACCTTCCAGAAAATACAACTCTGATGGTACGCTGTCTCTCCCACATGGATTATTACAGATCTTCTCTGAAGAACTGTCTCAGGGCAATGCAAATGATACAAGGACACCTGAAAAAGAGCCTTAAAAACCTCTGCATTGCAGACCACCTCTCCAGGGAAAACACTGCAGCCGAGCTGCCCATGTGCAGACAGCACTGAAATTTGGTTCAGTATGTTTTGAGGACCATCTACATCAAACTTTCAACATCCAACATACCCAGAGGAAGGCCAGAGGTGGAACAGCTGCGCACGTTCCCCCAGGCATTACCTATAAAAACGTGAAGTGCCAATTCCGTGAACATCCATGCTGATCCCATATTGGGCTGTTTAGTCAAGAGAGTACCCACAAAAGGCAATATTACTGACAGCTTGGATATACTCAAATAACCAGGCGCCTACCACCATGGCAAGAATCTACCAATCTAAATTTTAAAATTACTAATTGAGCTAGGATCTACTACTTTCTGTGGGAGAGAATTCCTCACTTCGATCATCCTTTGCTTGAGGAAGTGTTTTTTGACTTCTGAAAAACCTGATTTAAAGCTTATGTCCTCTTGTCCTAGACAATCCCACCAATGAGAAAAGTTTCTACCTACCCTATAATTTCTTTCTCCAAATGATAAAAACATCAATCTTCTCTGACTTTCAAGTGAATTCAGTCCGGTGACTTCCATTGCCAAAGGGCTGAGTTGATTAGTTCAGTACCTGGCATGGCAATGAGTAAATTAGATCAGGGGCTTTCAGTTTTGATATCCAGACTCTGGTCTGTTAGTTGATCACATCTTGTTAGTGGAGATTTTGGCCTAGAGAGAGAAGAATCAGCCAAGGTCTCTGCTTCTGATCTCTGTTCAATGAATTTCCACTGAAAAGTGTGTGTCAGTAAATATCAGACACAGAGGGTCGTGCTGTCCTATAGTCGAATAGCCAGACATCCACTGTTGTAATTGGTACAGCTAGACTGGTGATCTGGAGTGGATTGCAGAGGATGTGCGACAACCATAAAGCAATATTCAGATTTCAGATAGGTTTAATTCTGTACTGTGAGCAAGAAAGAGTTTTCTTGTCTCATCCTAGACTGATTTCATTACCTCTGCTGTGTTTGCTTACACTGGCCACTTGTCCCAAAGTATCAACTCTAACCACCTAATCTCCTTCTTCTAGTCATTCTAATCAACTCCCTGGGTTTCCTTTTCTCTCTGTTCCACATCCCATTGACACTGTCAATGAGCCTCCCACCACTGACTGTTTCCCTCTAGAATATCTGTCCCTTTATAAACAAAGTCCCCCAGAGAGTTCAGAGTTTTGGTTGATCAGGGAATTGAGGGTTGGGGGGGGTGGGGGGTGGCCAGGAAGGTGGAGTTAAGATCACAATCTGATCAACCATGATCTTATCGAATGGCGCAGCAGACATGAAGGACCAAATGGCCTCCTTATGCTCTTAAGGCCTGTGTACCTGTGTTCTTTCAACTTGACCTCATCCTTGATTAATCCATTGGCATTTTGGTCACTCATTTTTTTTTCCTATTTGGTTTCCTCCAACTGGCAGTTGAGCAGTTGGACCTATCCCCTTTCTCCTCTTGCTACATTTTAATATATTTTTAAAATAAATTTAGAGTACTCAATTCTTTTTTTCCAATTAAGGGGCAATTTAGCGTGGCCAATCCACCGATCCTGCACATATTTTTGGGTTCTGGGGGTGAGACCCACGCAGACACTGGGAGAATGTGCAAACTCCACACAGACAGTGACCCAGGGCCGGGATCGAACCCGGGTCCTCAGCGCCGTGAGGTGCTAACCACTGCACCATCGTGCCGCCCTGCTACATATTAATATATACACGCTTTTTGCTTCTGCCCTTTCTGCCTCTTTTTCATGATCCTCACCATCTGCTATCCAGACTCCCTGCTGATTTCCTCATTGAAATCCCCTGCCTATTTTCCTCACTCAGTCTTTGCACTGAGCAATGACCCATCCCTGGTGATTTATCATCCTCATTTCTTCCATTTTCCCATCCTCATGATCATTACCCAACATGTTAGATCTCCCATTCATTCCATCCCTCACCTCCCATTATGCCTCAATATCTCTCATGCCTCTACCCTTTTCCAAGCCATTGTCAACTGTGTCCCTATTTCCCTCACTACCCACATTCCCATCTCTGCTCCCAGTTCCTCTGCCATCATTCTCCAGCTTTGACCTCCCTGTCCCATAACTAGAGAAGAGGCCGATGGGTTAAGCTATTGGTGCTGCAAACCCCTCCAGATAAGCTTGCTCATTGGTACAATTGGTACCACTTACTATCTGGTTATTACACATTGCTCTTGGCTCTGTGGATATAAATCCTCTGACTTCCAGATGTACGCTCATAAATAACTTGATTGGAGTTGGGAATGAATGGGTTATCAATGGGTGAGCAGGTATCTTTGGAATCTAGAGTCTGCGTTTATGTACCGCTGCTAAAAGAATCTGGGTGCTGGAAGTTTGCATCCAAGCTGGAATGTGCAATTTATTTTGAGAGAGAGAGATACATTATCTTTATTTTCACAGCCTCAAGATGTCACAAAGCACTTTACAGCCAATGCAATGTTGCATTTTCAGGCATGGGCACTGTTGTAATGTAGGGAAATATTAGGGGGGGGCGCGGTGACGCAGTGGTTAGCACTGCTGCCTCACGCCGCCACGGTCCCAGGTTCGATCCCTGCCCTGGGTCATTGTCCTTGCGGAGTTTGCACATTCTCCCCGTATCTACATGGGTCTCACCCCCACAACCCAAAAGATGTGCAGGGTAGGTGGATTAGCTATGCTAAAATTGCCTCTTAATTGAAAAACATAATTGGATACACTAAATTTATGAAACAAAATGTAGGGAAATGCTTAATTCCTGAAACCATGTTTCTGTGTTTGTTGTGTAAATACAGCGATCACAGCTCTGAAATGCAATATACTCTGTGCCAGATTTGTACCCATGCTCACATCCTATCCTCGAATAATAATAATCGCTTATTGTCACAAGTAGGCTTCAATGAAGTTACTGTGAAAAGCCCCTAGTCACCACATTCCGGCGCCTGTTCGGGGTGGCCGGTACGGGAATTGAACGCGCTGCTGGCCTTGCTCTGCATTACAAGCCAGCTGTTTAGCCCACTGTGCTAAACCAGCTTCTTGAACTTAGAGATTCGATATTGTTCTACACGGTGATCTGTGGGACGCTTTGTTGTATTAATGGGAGTTATGATCTGCACTGGACCGAATCCTCGCGGTCCAATTTTAGTGGGGATCAGCCACAAAGCTAACCATAGTTGTCATTGACCGTGGAAAACTGTCAATTCTAAGAAACATCACAGGATCGTTAATAGGTTAATAGGAGTTGATGCTGAGGAACCGTGAAGGAAATGCAGAGGCAGCTTTACTCTGTATCTAACCCTGTGCCGTACCTGTCCTGAGCGTGTTTGATGGGGACAGTGTAGAGGGAGCTTTACTCTGTATCTAACTCCGTGCTGTACTTGTCCTGGGAGTGTTTGATGGGGACAGTGTAGAGGGAGCTTTACTCTGTATCTAACCCCGTGCTGTACCTGTCCTGGGACTGTTTGATGGGGACAGTGTAGAGGGAGCTTTACTCTGTATCTAACCCCGTGCTGTACCTGTCCTGGGAGTGTTTGATGGGGACAGTGTAGAGGGAGCTTTACTCTGTGTCTAACCCCGTGCTGTACCAGTCCTGGGAGTGATTGATGGGGACAGTGTAGAGGGAGCTTCACTCTGTATCTAACCCTGTGCTGTACCTGTCTGGGAGTGTTTGATGGGGACAGTGAAGAGGGAGCTTTACTCAGTATCTAGCCCCTTGCTGTACCTGTCCTGGAAGTGGTTGATGGGGACAGTGTAGAGGGAGCTTTACTCTGTATCTAACCCCGTGCTGTACCTGTCCTGGGAGTGTTTGATGGGGACAGTGTAGAGGGAGCTTCACTCTGTATCTAACCCCGTGCTGTACCTGTCCTGGGAGTGTTTGATGGGGACAGTGTAGAGGGAGCTTTACTCTGTATCTAACCCTGTGCTGTACCTGTCCTGGGTGTGTTTGATGGGGACAGTGTAGAGGGAGCTTTACTCTGTATCTAACCCCGTGCTGTACCTGTCCTGGGAGTGTTTGATGGGGACAGTGTAGAGGGAGCTTTACTCTGTATCTAACACTGCTGTACATGTCCTGGGAGTGTTTGATGGGAACAGTGTAGAGGGAGCTTTACTCTGTATCTAACCCCGTGCTGTACCTGTCCAGTGAGTGTTTGATGGGGACAATGTGGAGGGAGTTTTACTCTGTATCTAACGTTGCTGTACCTGTCCTGGGAGTGTTTGATGGGGACAGTGTAGAGGGTGCTTTACTCTGTATCTAACCCCCTGCTGTACCTGACCTGGGAGTGTTTGATGCGGACAGTGTAGAGGGAGCTTTACTCTGTATCTAACCCGTGCTGTACCTGTCCTGGGAGTATTTGATGGGTACAGTGTAGAGGGAGCTTTACTCTGTATCTAACACTGCTGTACCTGTCCTGGGAGTGTTTGATAGGGACAATGTAGAGGGAGCTTTACTCTGTATCTAACCCCGTGCTGTACGTGTCCTGGAAGTGTTTTATGGGGACAGTGTAGAGGGAGCTTTACTCTGTATCTAACCCCGTGCTGTACCTGTCCTGGGAGTGTTTGATGGGGGACAGTGTATAGGGAGCTTTACTCTGTATCTAGCACCGTGCTGTATCTGTCCTGGGAGTGTTTGATGGGGACAGTGTAGAGGGAGCTTTACTCTGTATCTAACCCCGTGCTGTACCTGTCCTGGGAGTGTTTGATGGGGACAGTGTAGAGGGAGCTTTACTCTGTATCTAACCTCATGCTGTACCTGTCCTGGGAGTGTTTGATGGGGACAGTGTAGAGGGAGCTTTACTCTGTATCTTACCCTGTGCTGTACCTGTCCTGAGAGTGTTTGATGGGGACAGTGTAGAGGGAGCTTTACTCTGTATCTAGCCCCGTGCTTTCCCTGTCCTAGGAGTGTTTGATGGGGACAGTGTAGAGGGAGCTTTACTCTGTATCTAACCCTGTGCTGTACCTGTCCTGAGAGTGTTTGATGAGGACAGTGTAGAGGGAGCTTTACTCTGTATCTAGCCCCGTGCTTTCCCTGTCCTGGGAGTGTTTGATGGGGACAGTGTAGAGGGAAATTTACTTTGCATATAGCCGCTGTTACAATCCCAGTCTATGTTGCAACTGGACAGTATGATTTGAGAGTGGAACCCTGGCTCAAAGACAGTAACTTTTAATTTATAAAATCAAATATAGAGGAACAGTGTCATTGGACCATTAATTAGTTTTAACAACCAATTTTTCAAAATTAAACGTGGAAAAATTACAATACTCCTTTTGATTAATAATTACACACAGGTTTTAAGATTAATACGGTTGACACAGTATATTTGAAGCTACAATGGTCTCATTAACAAGTTTTTAAAAAAACACACATATTGACTGTGACCAAACACACACTCCACTGTGAACCCAAGTTAGTGTCTGTGGAATTTGCCTCAGAATTTCCCCAGATGATTGTCAGGCAAGAATTTCTAAACTCTACTTCCAAAAACATACTTTACAATCTGCCCTCACAAGGCGACACGGTGGCACAGTGGTTCGCACTGCTGCCTTACAACGCCAAAGAACAGGGTGGCGCAGTGATTAGCACTGCTGCCTCATGGCGCTCAGGACCTGGGTTCGATCCCGGCCCTGGGTCATTGTCCGTGTGGAGTTTGCACGTTCTCCCCATGTGTGCATGGCTGAGAACCTCGCAACCCAAAAGATGTGTAGGGAAAATTGGCCACGCTAAATTGCCCTTTAAATGGAAAAAAAGTAATTCAACACTTTAAAATAAGTAAAATCAGCCCTTGTTATTATACTTTCCATTCTGGTTTGCTTTGAAAAATCCAGTCCACGTTTTCCAAAAGGCTCTTGTGAACCTAGCTACCGCTCTACCTTTAATAGCAAATTCACTCCAGGATTTTGTACCTACCCTCCAGGATTTCTTTGCCATGACTGACTTAACACAAACTCTGATATCCAGCCAATATTGACTCCCAAATTATTTTAAAATTTGTCCTCCGATTGCAGTAAGACATTCCAAACTTTAGGATTACTTCTCAGCTTTGCCTGTGATGCACATGAACATTATACTGGTCTATTTCCAGGCTTCTAGAACCAACCATCCTTTAGTGCCCCTGGAGCTTGCTTTCTCACATCTTCCAGCTTTGAGCGGAGCAATGAGAGCTGCATTCTCACTCTCCCCGTCTCTGACTGCTGTTAGCAGAGGTGTGGGAGATGTTCCCTCTCCGCTGTTCTGTCTGCATTTAACTGCCCTGACTTCCAGTTAAAACTAAAGGACAAAGGAATTTTTTTTCCCCTTACAAGGGCCTCTAGTTGTCAAGCAGCTATATTTACTCTTCACACCATAGCTCCTTCTATCAGCACGGTAGCATTGTGGATAGCACAATTGCTTCACAGCTCCAGGGTCCCAGGTTCGATTCCGGCTTGGGTCACTGTCTGTGCGGAGTCTGCACATCCTCCCCGTGTGTGCGTGGGTTTCCTCCAGGTGCTCCGGTTTCCTCCCAAAGATGTGCAGGTTAGGTGGATTGGCCATGATAAATTGCCCTTAGTGTCCAAAATTGCCCTTAGTGTTGGGTGGGGTTACTGGGTTATGGGGATAGGGGGGAGGTGTTGACCTTGGGTAGGGTGCTCTTTCCAAGAGCCGGTGCAGACTCGATGGGCCGAATGGCCTCCTTCTGCACTGTAAATCCTATGAAATCTATGAAATCATATTTGAAACTTAACCAACCCACACACACACATTTGCCAACATGAATCTAACTATAGATCTCTTCCGCATAATCTCTTAAAACTACTATTTTCCTCACACTGCACACCA
The DNA here is from genome assembly GCF_047496885.1 of Scyliorhinus torazame. Taxonomy (NCBI): domain Eukaryota; kingdom Metazoa; phylum Chordata; class Chondrichthyes; order Carcharhiniformes; family Scyliorhinidae; genus Scyliorhinus; species Scyliorhinus torazame. The sequence continues at coordinate 223,652,959 of NC_092718.1, forward strand.
AAGATTTGATCCATGCTGACACTGCCAACGCAGCACTGAGAGCGTGCTGCACTGTTGGAGATGCCATCTTTTCAATGAGATGTTAAACTGATATCCCATCTAGCCACTCAGCTGGTCATAAGAAAGTCCCATGGTGATGCTTAAAGAAGTACAGAGGAGTCCAGTCCCTTAACCAACATCACTGAACACGAGGATGATCTGGGAATTGCTGTTTGTGGGTTCTTACTGTTCACAAATAGTCTGCTGCATTTCTTATAACAACAAACTTACGATGTAACCCATTCACTGTGAAGCACTTTGAGGAGCCCTGTGATCAGAAAGGTGGGATTTATAGATGAGTTATTTTTTTCCTTCTCTATTTCTCTCCCTATTTATTGCCCCCCCCATCCACCCTCCCTGTTGATTGGGAGATGAGGAAGATGAGTAGACAACATCTTTCTCTGTGTGAGAGAGAGAGAGGTGAATGGAACCATTTCCACCAGACTTTTAAAAGTGTCCAATGAATATTAAAATTTGGTAGTTTATGAAGGCAAGAACATTGTAAATGTGAATGAAGCGGCTCTGTGCCTTGGATGTCCACTGTATTTCTAGGGAAGGCTGAGGTTGTTGGTGAGAGTAGGAAAGCTACCAAGTTTCCATGAGCTTAATTCTTCTTTTTGTTTGTTTCCAGGGTCCAGTGTTGCTTCAAGCTATCCAGTTTTAAATTTCCTCCTTTATGTTCCTGAATACTCTCATTCTCCTCTGTACATCCGTGACAGCAGTGGATCTCCTGTTGAATCAAACGCCTTCCACAGCTCCCGATGGGGAGGAATCATGGTAATGTCACAATACCCTTTAAGGAAAAAAATATTGTGCTTATTGAACCCTCTTCCATCTGAAGTTTCACAAACAAATATTCTGAAGTGCAATATGCATTTCTGTCTCTGCTAATGCAGCAGCCATTCTGCAGACAACAAGCTCCTACAAGCAGCAGGGAGAGGAATTAGCTGTTTGTGTTGGTGTTCATTGAGTGAGGAATGTTGCTTCGGCCATCAAGAGAACAACCACATCTTTGCATAGTGCCATGGGACTTACATTCACAACAGTCAGACAGGTCTGAGTCAGTCATCTTATCTGATGGGTGGCACCTCTGAAAAGTGCTCTGCACCCTCAGTGGTAAATGTCGGCCGAGATATTAGACTCTCATCTTGGTTTCAAAGTAAGTTTATGCTTGTGGTTCCCATCCCGTGACTCCCTGATCTTAGCTGGACCCATCATTAAGTAGAGGTAAAGTACAGTGGCATGGAGTACTACAAACAGGAAAGAATGGGCTGCTCCATCGTGATGCAGCAAAGCTTCCAGTGTTAGTCATTTAACCTCTTTGGGGAGACAAAAGGTTTGTAAAAATCCCTCGATCGTTTCAGGGAGGAAAGATCTGGAAAATTCCTTTTGACCCACTGCAGTGATTTCAAAACTAGTTGCAGGAGATTGCAGTTCTGAAATTCAAACCTATCTTCTGTATGCAGTGATATTGGCCACAGCGAGATATTTGTCTAGTTGCTATTTGAATTGCCACAGTAAATCCACACTGACCACTCAGCCCAGCCTTTATTCAAAGAAATGCCCCCTGACATCTAACATAGTCCAATTCACACCCAGCTTAAAACCTCTCATTGTCCCTAACCTATTTAGCATAGTGGTCTGTCGACACAGATGCAGGTTGGTCCATTCAACCATTCAATCACCCCTAAATTTGTTTTAGTGTAAAAAGACTGATGCACAATCAATTACTCGTGAGACAAGGAGAGTCATACTAATCAGCTTTAATCAGCTAGAACTGTACCCAGCAGCTCCGATACAGAAAGTGAAGGCTGGTGGGACGGCATGGGTTCTTATACCCCGCCTCTCAGGGCGGAGCTACGTACGTTGGCCAATGGTAGACTCCTAGGTCTAGCCAATGGGCATCCACCTCTCGGGTACTGCAATACCAGGCCTACATCACCCAATATCAGCATCCAGCTGGGGAATGGTGTGCTAGGGAGTAACATATTCTTATGGGGAGATGGTGGTAATGTCATTGGGTTATTAATCCAAATGCTTTGCCTAATGGAGGCAAATGCTCCGGAAACATTGGTTCAAATCCCACCATGGTAGTTGGTGGAATTTAAATTCAAAGAATAAAATCTGCAGTTGAAAGCTTGTCTCAGTAATAGTGCTTCACCATGTGCTGTGATATTGTTGTGGTGATGAGGCTTGTGAGACTGGGGGCTCCTGGGAGCTATACCAGTGGGTTTAGGCCCCCTGGCATTTTTACAAACCTTTTGACTAGACCATGACGGGCAGGTTTCGGGTGAGGAACCATACCAACACAGCACCTGGGCCTCCAGGTTAGGCATGGGGCCAACAACTCCATCCTATAAAACAACACCATATTACAAAAACAGTGACAAATTCCTTAACAACATCTGCAGACCCAATAGGAAACCCCAATCGACATGTTGGCAATATGACAGTTTGCAATGAAAGCACAGTCAGGGACGTAAGGAGCTCGATGAAGAGTTTTCTGGGCCCAAAACAACAGTCTGTCTTGGAGCATGAAATGTCCGCATCATGTATGAAATATCAAAGACAACACAAGTTACCAGAGAGAGGCAGGGGCACAACTTAGACATTTGAGGTATAAACATAAACGGGGCAGGCCAAAAACATGGTGTAGGACTGAAGTGACTGAACTGGACGAGATGGGGCGAGGCACAAGCCACAGCACAAGACAGGGTGTTGCTCGTTTTAGCCTTAGTTTATTTGCTCTAATTCTGTCACCTTTGCTCTTGAGTCGCCAGGTATCTTTCTGATACCGCCACGTGGTTCAAGTCCGAGTAATGATTAATAATCCAACACACTGCTTAGTAAGAGTTAAATCAACGCTCATTTATTACATACAGCAATTAATACTTATACAATAATTCTACTTCTAAACTACTACCTACCACTAACAGGCCAATACTTAATTTTGGAAATAGCCCACCAGGTCAGGGAAACGAATGGCCTTTTGAATGGATTCTGAGCCTGCGGGATTCAAAAGGTGGTACAGGTTGATAGACAGGAGTGTCTATCTGGTAGCGATCGTTGGAGTAAAACTTACGTTCTCTTTCAGCAAGGGTCTCGAAGGGTGCGGAGCAGAGAAGAAGGGTCGATTTGAGCTTGGCCCCTATTCTTATAGTCCCCAGGGGCTTCCCGCCTCTCGGGCGGACCTTGTACCTGGTTCCAAGTGATTGGACTTGGTCCCAATCACTTGGTTCGATATTCTCCAATACCGGAGCGATTCCTTGATCGAGGGGTGGTCGTTTACCTTTCTTTGTGTCAGCTCCTGCTGGCGCTGAAAGGTCTGGGTCGGCTTTGTGTTACTAATTAGTAGCAATTGTTCCCGGGGTTGGCTGATTAATATGCAGGTGGCTGGGGTGTTGTGATGTTGATGGCTGCAGGTATCGGTTTGGTCTGGCTTCTCCAGAGGCGAATACACTTGTTTTACCTGCAGCTGTCTGTTTGAGTCCTGTTGGCTGATTTTCCCATCAGCCTCTTCCGTTCGCCATTTTAAATCGGGGTTTGGCCATTCTAATCAGGAGTCAGCCATTTTACATGGCTACAAGGGCCCAAAGGAGGAACAATGTGGCGGCCTTATTTCCCATCAAGGGCTAGAAGGATAACTAACTCAATAATGGACCGTGAAACTTTTCTTTAGGAACTAGAAGAATAATTATCTCAATAATGGCCACCGTGAAACTTTTCTTTAGCACGTGCAGAAATCACCAAGCCGGGCAAAGCTTCCACAGTGGTTAAATGGCACTCTGAGCGCTCCGCTGAATTTTGTCAGGGTTCAGTTGTCAGTGATGTGAGTCATTGACTGGGAGGCACTACAGCTGCAGTCCAGGTTTCCTGCAAGGTCCCACTTGTGCCGACTTGCTGCACAAAGACCTTAGCCAGTGCTGAAGTGGGTGGAATGTCCAATGTTGATGTGACAGGTTGAATCGGGGCGAGCTGTGGAATCTGTACTCTGCAGCCATGTAGATGATGGCAAGAGTGTGGTCATTACAATTTGAGCATCTGCATCCCATGAAAAGCCAGCAGGTTTGCGGAAGTTGTTTTGCATTTTGATCTATGCTGTTAGCGTGCTCAGATGTTTTTTCTGCGTCAGTGTAATGTCAATCGGTTATTTGATCTTGAAGCCATCGCAGTCAAGCCCAAGTTCTGTGGCCTGATGTCCACAGTAATACACGCTCCAGCTTGCATCAGTGAATAATAAGCAGGATCCCAGGCTGATTCTCGCCTGCGGTTCAGTTAAGGGTAAAACCAAGATAAGGGATGTTGTTTGTGATTCAATCTCTTGTCATTCAAGGAGATGTTGAGTTTCAATTTTGCGCTGGCATTGTGGAGCTGGAATGGGCTGAAGGTGCTATGTCTTACAGTAGTTGGCCAATTTGGATTGGATTGGATTGGATTTGTTTATTGTCACGTGTACCGAGGTACAGTGAAAAGTATTTTTCTGCGAGCAGATCATTAAGTACATGGAAGAAAAGGGAATAAAAGAAAATGCATAATAGGGCAACACAACATATACAGTGTAACTACATAAGCACTGGCATCGGATGAAGCATACAGGAGTGTAGTGTTAATGAGGTCAGTCCATAAGAGGGTAATTTAGGAGTCTGGTAACAGCGGGGAAGAAGCTGTTTTTGAGTCTGTTCGTGCATGTTCTCAGACTTCTGTATCTCCTGCCTGATGGAAGAAGTTGGAAGAGTGAGTAAGCCGGGTGGGAGGGGTCTTTGATTATACTGCCCGCTTTCGCCAGGCAGCGGGAGGTGTAGATGGAGTCAATGGATGGGAGGCAGGTTTGTGTGATGGACTGGGCGGTGTTCACGACTCTCTGAAGTTTCTTGCGGTCCTGGGCCGAGCAGTTGCCATATCAGGCTGTGATGCAGCCCGATAGGATGCAATTTTGCAATATTGTGAAAGGAAAACTGCTATTTTTTTTTTTTAATTTAGAGTACCCGATTTTCTTTTCCAATTAAGGGGCAATTTAGCGTGGCCAATCCACCTGACCTGCATATATTTGGGTTGTGGGGGTGAAACCCACGCAAACACGGGGAAATTGTGCAAACTCCACACGGACAGTGACCCAGAGCCCAGATCGAGCCTGGGACCTCGGCGCCGTGAGGCAGCAGCGCTAACCACTGCGCCACCATGCTGCCCTGAAATCTGCTATTCTTGCCTGGACTGGCCTACATGTAACTCCAGATTTACAGCCAATGTAGTTGACTCTGAAATGTCTTCACAAGCCATTCAGTTCAAGGGCAATTAGGGATGGGCAACAAATCCTGACCTTGCCAGAAAAAAAAAGTAACTGAAAACATGCAGAAAAATGAAGGAGTTAGGAAGGGAGGGAGGTTCAAAAACTGAATAGAATGTGGGTGGGAGCCATGCTGCTTAACATGCCTTTCACAATTTTCAACTTTTTTTGGAAAATATTAAGGGAGGCCATGGTGTGATGCACTTGCAGACAGGATTCCTGTCTACCCCTTCTCCCTTCCTGCTTTCCATCTCCCTCACTTCCCCTCTTCACTGCCCCACACTTAAAGCTACTCTGCAATCACAGCATTCTCCTTTGGACACTACAGCCCGGGCTGGTACTGCATCACCGTGCAAGGAGGTAGCACTGTTGGTTGGTGCAGCCAAGTGCTGGGATTAGATATTGGCCATCCTTCTTGGTAGTGAATCATTGGAAGGCAGGGAGCATAACGGCTGTGGCCCACTCCTCCAGAGAGCCAGTAATCAGTGGTTGCAATCTAAAATAGTCAAGTTGGTTCTGATTTTCCTTCAGATTTGCCCCCTCCTTGTTTAAGGGAAGAAAATCTTGCTGAAGATTGTGTGGTGGGGGAGTGTGTAGTACGTCTTTGCATGCCTCAAGTCTCAATGTCAACAGAATATTTGATCTTGAACATCATCACAATCAAGCCCAAATTCTGTCCTGGTCTGATATCCAGTCTCACACAAATTCAGCTTGTATCCGTGAATAATGAGCAGGATCCCTGGCTGACTCTCACCTTCTGGCAGAGCAGCAGCAACCAGATGTGACATCCCCATCTCTATATCAGTTGAGGCCAATTAACCTGACGCAGACCAGGGATTGATCCTGGTGTGTAGTTTTGTGCCTTACTATCTGAATCACCTGTAGACTTCTGCCAATATTTTCCGAGATAAGAATTGATTACAGGTCCTGTAATTTTTTTTTACGTTGGATGAGTTAGCTGTTCACAGTATCGTTTGCAACCAGCATCCTTTACCGTCTTATAGCCGTCCCTAGATATCTCTTTTTTTGCAGCATTTCCTGGCAGTGGTCTCTATGGCTTTGACGTGGAAGGTGTTGCAAATCATTATGTGCATGATTGCACCTCCAAAGGAATGTATTTCGACTTGAGAGGTCCACTGCAGTCCCAGCTTATAGATAACAACCTCCAGGCAGCCTCCATAGCAACACCTGTTGCTAGTCGCTCTAGAAACGGTATCCATAACAACATAGCTTCGCACCCACTGGTGCTTGTCTCTGCATCAGTGCTGAAAATAGCACACGGTTTAATTTCCTGTTTTTCTAAAAAGGATTTCCACATAGGCCAGTTTCATAACTGCAGTGATTTACTATAACCAGCATTTGATTCACTGTATTTGTAACAAATTGGACATTACTGAATTCATAACAAATAGTGGCTTTATACATTTCACGCTGTGATATCACAATGCGCACCTAAATAAACAACAACAACAAATCTGCTCTTTTTTCAAATAACTGGAGAGAGAGAAAATGACTGTAAAGTGCACTCTTTCTGTCAGTCGATTCTCTGTCATTGTGCCTTTTTGTGTGTGTCTTGCTTCCTCGGGACTGTGTCTTGTAGTATTTCTTTGCCCTTTACTTTCTTGTTCCTCCTGAGCTCCAAATACCTTGTCCTACTTTAATTTCAGCACACTGAGAGTGCAGCAGGAAGAATCCTCACTGTGCTGAAAGCAACACTTGCCATAATATTGTAACTCACAGCTCACCAGGACATCTAAACTGTAAAATCCCTCAGTCTTAACACAATATATTTTCCTTGGGTTAATCATCTAAGACTACTCTTGTTCCATACAAACCGGAGTGAACCTTTATTTATCCAGCACCTAGCTAATCATGGTAAGCCGAGGAGACCAAGTAGAAAACCATTGTTACTATATCCAGGCTTATTATGTATATCACCTCTTGTGATTCCCTTGACTTTGAAAGGTGAAAGAATAGCAACCGTCAGATTGTAGTTTAGCATACAAACAACTAACACCACAAAGCATACACAGCCGATGATAAGAGACTGAATTACACTGACTCAAAGATATGAAAAATGTAAATTTACTTCTGGGTATGAAACAAGGTTTCTGTATAATCTAATGTGGTGGCTAGTTGCTGACCTACAACACAGCTGTGACACACCACAGACTGTTGACTGTTAACACCAAAACATCCTGAAATACTTCCAAAACCTCTTTTAAGATAAACTGGAACAAAGGAAATTAAAAATATATCTCTCCAACTCGATAGTTTGACATTCTATAACGTGTTACACATTGTGAGGCTTCCTGTTTGTGCCAAACTTCCTTCCTGCGTTGCTGTAACAGTGTTACCATCATTGCCTGAATGCCAGTTTTAACTTGTGTTTTAAACTGTAGAAACTTTTGAAAATATTGGCAGGAAAAGACGACCGGTTCTTTCTTCCAAATTTAACGTGCCCAATTCTTTTTTTTCCCCAATTAAGGGGCAATTTAGCATGGCCAATCCACCTAGCCTGCACATCTTTGGGTTGTGGGGGTGAGACCCCCGCAGACACGGGGAGAATGTGCAATCAGACAGTGACCCAGGGCCGGGATTGAACCCGGGTCGTTGGCGCTGTGAGGCAGCAGTGCTAACCACTGCACCACCGTGCCGCTCACAACTGGGTCATCGGGGTTGGCCATTTCATGGTGGCCAGAGCATTGTGACTAAACGCTTCTTTAGCCCTCAACTCTCTCCCCTGCAGGGCAGCACGGTGGCACATTGGGTACTCTAAATTTATTTAAAACCCTCTGCTCCCTGCCATGCAACCTACTGGGGCAGAGCAATACAGAGAGAAAAACAACGCCCAATAAGGAAAAAAAAGATACTCTGGTAAATTCCTCATGAACCTCCTCCGCAAGTGTTTGAAAGCGGCCCATCAGATTACATGGACCAAGCATTATTTTCTAAATGTAAAATTTTTTTTTTAAGTACCCAAATCTTTTTTTTCCAATTAAGGCGCAATTTAGCGTGGCCAATCCACCTACCCTGCACATCTTTGGGTTGTGGGGGCTAGACCCATCAGACATGGGGAGAATGTACAAACTCCATACGGACAGTGACCCGGGGCCGGTGTCGAAACTGGATCCTCGGTGCCGCCCCTGTTACCTACTAAGTTATGAAGCGACGTTATCTACTAAGTTATGAAGAGAGGACAGCACGGTGGCGCAGTGGTTAGCCCTGTTGCCTCACGGCGCCGAGGTCCCAGATTCGATCCCGGCTCTGGGTCACTGTCCGTGTGGAGTTTGCACATTCACCCCGTGTTTGCGTGGGTTTCGCCCCACAACCCAAAGATGTGCAGTGTAGGTGGATTGGCCACGCTACATTGCCCCTTAATTGGAAAAAATGAATTGGGCACTCTAAATTTATAAAAAAAGTGATGTAGAGAGATTGGGGGCGGCATGGTGGCGCAGTGGTTTTTAACCGTAGGTGGTGAGGGTCTGAACTGCACTGCCTGGGAGGGTGGTAGAGGCGGGTTGCCTCACATCCTTTAAAAAGTACCTGGATGTGCACTTGGCACGTCATAACATTCAAGGCTATGGGCCAAGTGCTGGCAAATAGGATTAAGTCGGCAAGTCAGGTGTTTTTCTTGCGTCGGTGCAGAACCGATGGGTTGAAGGGCCTCTTCTGTGCTGTATTACTCTGATTCTGAGATACTACTGTTATGTTTATCTTTGAGTCCTCTGGTATGCATTGACACACTGCCTCGGTCTCAGCCAGCTGTATACTTGTGCCTAGTTGGGAGTGGTAAATCGGTTGGACTTAGCATGGGGCAGGATACAGGCAACTGAGTTTTGAACACAAGTTAATGGAGGGATGTGGACTGGGAGGCAGGCAAACGAGAGATGGTAAAAACATGACTAAGAAAAGAATAGGGCCGATAAAAGACCAAAAAGATAACCGATATGTGGAGGTGGAGGTTATGCATTATGGTTCTTAAAGAATACTTTGTGTCTGTCTTCACAAAAGAAGGGGACAATGCAGTCATTGTAGTTAAGGAAGAGGAGTGTGAAATATTGGATGTTAAAAACATAGAGAGGAAGTATCAAGAGAATTAGCATCCTTGAAAATGTATAAACCACCAGGGCTGGATAAAATGTATCCTAGCCTGTTAAAAGAAACCAGGGAGAAAGTTGCAGAGGGCCTGACCACCATTTTCTAACTTGCACTGGACACAGGTGAGGTGTCGGAGGATTGGTGATCTAATATTGTACCTTTGTTTAAAAAGGGAGCGATAGATGGATGGATTATTACAGGCCAGTCAGTAGGTAAATTACTGGATTCAATTCTGAGGGACAGGATAAATTGCCCTGAAAAAAGCATCGATTAATCAAGGACAATGAGCATCGATTTGTTAAAGAAAGTTTGTGTCTGACTAATTTGATATTTTAGAGGAGATGTCGAGGATTTTTAAGGCAGTGCAATTGATGTGGTATGTATGGATTTAGTAAGGCTTTTGACAAAGATTGCAGATGGCAGACTGGTTTTTAAAAAAAAACATGGGACCCAGGGGAATGTAGCAAGCTGGATGGGAAACGAAGGGGAATTGTTGCCGGATGTTTTTGTGACTGGAAGGCTTACATCTTAAAACACAAGTTAAATTGGCAATGATGGTAACACTGCAGTCTTGAAGGTGCTGTCTTTCAGATGAGGTGTTTACCTGAGTTGCCAACCTCTCCCTCTTTTGGACACAACAGGGCATTTAGGGACAGACTGGCCTTGCCAGTGCCACTCTCATCCAACCAGTCAATTAAAAATAAAAATACAAACGATCCCATGACCCAACTTTGAGGAACAGTTGTGAAGTTCCTGGTAACCTGGCCAATATTTAGCATTCACCCGACATTGCTCAAACATAATCTGCTTCTTTTGATTTGGGGGTGGGGGGAAGCTGGGAGGGTTGGGGGAAGAGGGACTGTTTATGTGTTAATGGTGACTATGGGTGATTCCTTTATGTTATTTGTTTCTGTTAACATGCGGGCTAATATCTGGGGTTTGGTGGGAGGATGGGATCGTTGTTATTGATATGGGGATTGACATTACATTCGTTACTGATTATTGTTTGTTGTTGGATGTAAATTTGGGAGAAAATGTGAAAAAGGAGGAGAATAAAAACATTTTTTTAAAAAAAAACGTAATCTGCTTATTATTTTGTTGCTGTTTGTGCGATCTTGCTGTGCGCAAATGTTCTACCAATGTTTTCTACATTACAACAATGACTACACTTCAAAGTACTCCATTGCAGAGGTCAAGTTAGTTAATTGTTTATACATAGAATGTAAGTATATAAACATTATATACATTTACAAAGGACTGAGCTGTAATTTCGGGTGTCATCAGCCGTAATCTGTTTCTCAGTACTTTGGTCAGTACGTTCTGAGATGTTTCTTTGTCATTAACATGTTAATCTTGTTTCCTGATCAGATTTACAACGTGGATCAGCGGCAACTAAACGAGACCCAGCTGCCAGTCGCGGTCAACATAGACATGGCTCGAGTGATGGAAGTGTTTCTGTCACAGCTGCGGTAAGACAAAAGAAAGTACTTGAATTTCTTTAACACCAGCTGACACCGAAAACTCCCCAAACTATTACGACAGTGAGACTGAAGCTAAGGGACTGGTGCTATTACACGGAAAAGCCACGGCAGTAGATAGGATGTGCTACCCATTGGACATCCATTGGTTTATAATTATTTACTAAAAATATAAATTGAAATGTTATTTTCCGATAAATATGGGGATTTGATCTTCCATAAGCCAGGTATAGACTGGTTAGTCTGTCGCTTACATCAGTGTCCTGCAGACTGCTATCTGCATACACCATCCATTGTGAAAATTCTGCCAGCTAATTAGTGTTTGCTTGTACCAGCAGTTGTAAAATCGTGATACTGTATTTGAGGTTTTGATGCCAGCTGGATTTTAAGTGCCAAAGAATCATGAATGTTCCAAACTCCAACCAACAGCAGTTTGTTGGTAGCCGTGTCTGGCATGGAGGAGTCTGTGCCGAGTCTTCGGCAAGCTGCAGGAAGTTCACAATGGGGTATCAGCATTGCTTTCTGAGAACCAGTTGGAGCAATGTGGCCTGAATGTGTGCTCCCATTGCTGCAGGCGTGAGGCCAGGCACTTTAATAAAGATCAGCATTCCTAGTGCCAGATCGGATGAAGGGCTTGGTGCTCAGCTCTGGGATAAACACACCGTTGTAGCTTTGCACAGTATGCTTTAGCCTGAGCAAAACTGTTATAAGTATAACAATTATTCATAAATTCAATATGAAATTTTGGAAAATTTCCTTCATTCAGAGAGTGGTAGCATGTGCAACTCTACCACAGGGAGTTGTTGAGGCAAAGAATGCAGAATTTGAAGAGATAGTACATAAGCACAGGAGGAGGAAAAGAATAAATCTGCTTCTGGAGACGGGGTTATTGAATATTTTAAGCCGATAGGAGGCAGATAGATTCATGTTGGGGAAGGGAATCAAAGATTATCCGAGGAGGGGGCGGAGTCTCATGTAGGCCACACTAAGTAAGGACAGCAGATTCCCTTCCCTAATGAACATTAGTGAACCAGGTGGGGGGTTTTCAACAATTGATAGTTTCATGGTCACCAGTACTGAGACTAGCTTTATACTACAGGTTAACTTATTGAATTTAAATTCCACCACTGCTGTGGTCATATCTTTTTTTTTCTTCTTTTTAAAAATAAATTTAGAGTGCCCAATTCATTTTTTTCCAATTAAGGGGCAATTTAGCTTGACCAACCCACCTACCCTGCACATCTTTGGGGTTGTGGGGGCGAAATCCACGCAAACACTGGGAGAATGTGCAAACTCCACACGGACAGTGACCCAGAGCCGGGATCGAACCTGGGACCTCGGCGCCGTGAGGCTGCAGGGCTAACCCACTGCGCCACCGTGTTGCCCCTGCTGTGGTCGTATCTGATATAATATACTCTGAGCATTTAGCTTGGATGTCTGTATTACTAGTCCAGTGACAAAACGACAACACCGTCAACCCCAAATTGTAAACCAAAAAAGTAACACGTAACTCAATATCCCACCAATATAATAAAATGACACACAAGGTGTGTAGATGAGGGTAGTGTAGTTGATGTGGTTTATATGGATTTCAGCAAAGCCTTTGACAAGGTCTTACATGGGAGACTTATAAAGAAGGTAAATGCACATGGAGTACACGGTGATTTTACAAGGTGGATTCAGAATTAGGTTAGCTGTAGGAGACAGAGGGTGATGACAGACGGCTGCTTTAGTGACTGGAAGCCAGAGTCCAGTGGTGTACCCCAGGGATCTGTGCTGGGTCCCTATTATTCATCATTTATATAAACAACATGGTTGACTATGTGGGGCGTAGGATCAGTAAGTTTCTGGATGACACAAAGATTGGCCAGGGGGTTAACAGTGAGGTTGAGTGTCTTGGGTGACAGGGAGATACAGATGGGATGGTCAAATGGGCAGATAAGTGGCAGATGGAATTTAACCTGAAAAGTGTGAGGTAATGCACTTTGGAAGGAGTTATGTGATGAGGAAGTATTCAATGAATGGCACCACACTGGGAAGTTCTGAGGAACTAAGGAATCTTGGTGTGTTTGCCCATAGATCCCTGAAGGCGGGACGACAGGTTAATAGGGTGGTAAAAAAGGCATATGGGACACTTTATCAATCAATACGAAGTCTTACAACACCAGGTTAAAGTCCAACAGGTTTGTTTCGATGTCACTAGCTTTCGGAGCGCTGCTCCTTCCTCAGGTGAGCAGCGCTCCGAAAGCTAGTGACATCGAAACAAACCTGCTGGACTTTAACCTGGTGTTGTAAGACTTCGTACTGTGCTCACCCCAGTCCAACGCCGGCATCTCCACATCATGTTTATCAATCAAGGCATAGATTACAAGGGAAGGGAGGTCATGTTGGAGTTGTATAGAATTTGGAGAGGCCATAACTGGAGTACTGTGTGCAGTTCCGATCACCACATTATCGGAAGGCTGTGATTGCTCAGGAGCCGGTGCAGAGGAGATTCACCAGGATGTTCCCTGGGATAGAACATTAAAGTTATGAAGAGAGGCTTGGATTGTTTTCGTTGGAGGAGAGAAAACTGAGAGGTGACCAGATCGAAGTGTACATGATTATGAGGGGCATGAACAGGGTGAATAGGGAGCAGCTGTTCCCCTTACTTGAAGGGTCAGTCATGAGGGGACACAAGTTCAAGGTGAGGGGCAGTAGGTTTAGGAAGGATGTGAGGAAAAACCTTTTACCCAGAGGGTGGTGAGGGTCTGGAGCGCACTGCCTGGGAGGGTGGGAGAGGCGGGTTGCCTCACATCCTTTAAAAAGTACCTGGATGAGCACTTGGCGCATCAAACATTCAAGGCTATGGTCAGTGCTGCTAAGTGGGATTAGGTAGGCAGGTCAGGTGTTATTCATGTGTCGGTGCAGACTCAATGGGCTGAAGCCCCTCTTCTGCAGTCTGATTCTACGAGGAGCCGGGGTGAGGTATTAAAATGCAGACTGCCTCCTCCACCTGACAGAGAATGACAGCACTAGTCTCATTAGCAGCAGCTAGAGTTTGCATGCGTCACGCCTTTGTTTAATTCTTATGCACAACTGTCTGAACTGCTTGGTTTCTAGCCCAGCTGCGTTGAGATAATTCATTTAATTTGTTTGCTCTCTCTTACTCTCTATCCCCTCATTTTCCCAGCAGGTTACTATTGGGTATTCAGAGAGTGCAGCCCCTTTCTGAATCCCTTGTCCAAAGTCCTGGGAACATGGTTGTCACTGACTGGGAGACTGACCGCTTGCTGTGGGTAAGGACAGTGGAGAACATTGCTACCGCAACAAACACGCTAACTTCCTTAGCCCAGCTCCTCGACGAAATCGGAAACATTGTGATCAATGACAACATCGCCTCTGAGGTGAGCTTCAGCCAAACAAACTTTTTTTGCAATTCAGATATTCTTCCTGCCAGTCTAGACGGCATCATGTCTTCTTGGTGTGCAGTCTGCATCCAAAACTAAAAGAAGGCATTCGGCTGATCTAGTCTGTTCACTGCAAGAGCAACCCACCTAGTCCAGCTTCCCCAACTTATCCCTGTAGTCCTGAACACTTTACTCTTAATAATTGTCCAATATCCACGGTGGTAATGGTTAGCACTGCTGCCTCACAGAGCCAGGGACCCAGGTTCAATTCCGACCTTGGGTAACTGTCTGTGGAGCTTGTACGTTCTCCCCTGTGTGGGTTTCCTCCGGGTGCTCTGGCCTCCTTCCACAGTCCAAAGATGTGTAGGTTAGGTGGATTGGCCATTCTAAATTGATCCTTAGTGTCCAACGGTTAGGTGGAGTTATGGGGATTGGGCAAAGGAGTGGGCCTGGGTGAGGTGCTCTTTAAGAGGGTCGTGCAGACTTGATGGGCTGAATGGCCTCCTTCTGCACTATAGGGATTTTATGATTGATCCCCCTTGAAAGCCACCATTGAATCTGCCTCCAGCAGGGAGTGCATTCCAGGTCCTAATCGCTCGCTGTATCACTATCTGGTACCGTACTCCAGCATTGACTATTTCATAAGAACTAGGAACAGGAGTAGGCCATCTGGCCCCTCGAGCCTGCTCCGCCATTCAATGAGATCATGGCTGATCTTTTGTGGACTCAGCTCCACTTTCCAGCCCGAACACCATAACCCTTAATCCCTTTATTCTTCACAAAACTATCGATCTTTATCTTAAAAACATTTAATGAAGGAGCCTCAACTGCTTCACTGGGCAAGGAATTCCATAGATTCACAACCCTTTGGGTGAAGCAGTTCCTCCTAAACTCAGTCCTAAATCTACTTCCCCTTATTTTGAGGCTATGCCCCCGATTTCTGCTTTCACCTGCCAGTGGAATCAACCTCCCCGCATCTATCCTATCTATTCCCTTCATAATTTTATATGTTTCTATAAGATCCCCCCCTCATCCTTCTAAATTCCAACGGGTACAGTCCCAGTCTACTCAACCTCTCCTCATAACCAATCCTTCAGCTCTGGGATTAACCTAGTGAATCTCCTCTGCACACCCTCCAGTGCCAGTACGTCCTTTCTCAAGTAAGGAGACCAAAACTGAACACAATACTCCAGGTGTGGCCTCACTAACACCTTATACAATTGCAGCTTAACCTCCCTAGTGTTAAACTCAATCCCTCTAGCAATGAAGGACAAAATTCCATTTGCCTTCTTAATCACCTGTAAACCAACTTTTTGCGACTCATGCACTAGCACACCCAGGTCTCTCTGCACAGCAGCATGCTTTAATATTTTATCATTTAAATAATAATCCCTTTTGCTGTTATTCCTACCAAAATGGATAACCTCACATTTGTCAACATTGTATTCCATCTGCCAGACCCTAGCCCATTCACTTAGCCTATCCAAATCCCTCTGCAGACTTCCAGTATCCTCTGCACTTTTTGCTTTACCACTCATCTTAGTGTCGTCTGCAAACTTGGACACATTTCCCTTGGTCCCCAACTCCAAATCATCTATGTAAATTGTGAACAATTGTGGGCCCAACACTGATCTCTGAGAGATACCATTAGCTACTGATTGCCAACCAGAGAAACACCCATTAATCCCCACTCTTTGCTTTCTATTAATTAACCAATCCTCTATCCATGCTACTACTTTCCCCTTAATGCCATGCATCTTTATCTTCTGCAGCAACCTTTTGTGTGGCACCTTGTCAAAGGCTTTCTGGAAATCCAGATATACCACATCCATTGGCTCCCCGTTATCTACTGCACTGGTAATGTCTTCAAACAATTCCACTAAATTAGTTAGGCACGACCTGCCCTTTATGAACCCATGCTGCGTCTGCCCAATGGGACAATTTCCATCCAGATGCCTCGCTATTTCTTCCTTGATGATAGATTCCAGCATCTTCCCTACTACCGAAGTTAAGCTCACTGGCCTATAATTACCCGCTTTCTGCCTACCTCCTTTTTTAAACAGTGGTGTCACGTTTGCTAATTTCCAATCCGCCGGGACCACCCCAGAGTCTAGTGAATTTTGGGAAATTATCACTAGTGCATTTGCAATTTCCCTAGCCATCTCTTTTAGCACTCTGGGATGCATTCCATCAGGGCCAGGAGACTTGTCTACCATTAGCCCCATTAGCTTGCCATCACTACCTCCTTAGTGATAACAATCCTCTCAAGGTCCTCACCTGTCATAGCCTCATTTCTATCAGTCACTGGCACGTTATTTGTGTCTTCCACTGTGAAGACCGACCCAAAAAACCTGTTCAGTTCCTCAGCCATTTCCTCATCTCCCATTATTAAATCTCCCTTCTCATCCTCACTAAGGACCAATATTTACCTTGGCCACTCTTTTTTGTTTTATATATTTGTAGAAACATTTACTATTTGTTTTTATATTCTGAGCAAGTTTACTCTCATAATCTATCTTACTCTTCTTTATAGCTTTTTTAGTAGCTTTCTGTTGCCCCCTAAAGATTTCCCAGTCCTCTAGTCTCCCACTCATCTTTGCCACTTTGTATGCTTTTTCCTTCAACTTGATACTCTCCCTTATTTCCCTAGATATCCACGGTCGATTTTCCCTCTTTCTACCGTCCTTCCTTTTTGTTGGTATAAACCTTTGCTGAGCACTGTGAAAAATCGCTTGGAAGGTTCTCCACTGTTCCTCAATTGTTTCACCATAAAGTCTTTGCTCCCAGTCTACCTTAGCTAGTTCTTCTCTCATCCCATTGTAATCTCCTTTGTTTAAGCACAAAACACTAGTGTTTGATTTTACCTTCTCACCCTCCATCTGTATTTTAAATTCCACCATATTGTGATCGCTCCTTTTGAGAGGATCCCTAACTATGAGATCATTAATCAATCCTGTCTCATTACACAGGACCAGATCTAGGACCGCTTGTTCCCTCGTAGGTTCCATTACATACTGTTCTAGGAAACTATCGCAGATACATTCTATAAACTCCTCCTCAAGGCTGCCTTAACCGACCTCGTTAAACCAATCGACATGTAGATTAAAATCCCCCATGATAACTGCTGTGCCATTTCTACATGCATCCGTTATTTCTTTGTTTATTGCCTGCCCCACCATAATGTTACTATTTGGTGGCCTGTAGACTACTCCTATCAGTGACTTTTTCGCCTTACTATTCCTGATTTCCACCCAAATGGATTCAACCTTATCCTCCAGAGCACCGATGTCATCCCTTACTATTGCCCAGATGTCATCCTTAAATAACAGAGCTACACCACCTCCCTTACCATCCACTCTGTCCTTCCGAATAGTTTGATACCCGTGGATATTTAACTCCCAGTCGTGACCATCCTTTAACCATGTTTCAGTAATGGCCACTAAATCCTAGTCATTCACGATGATTTGCGCCATCAACTTATTTATCTTATTCCGAATACTACGAGCATTGAGGTAAAGTACACTTATGTTGGCTTTTTTACCTCTGTTTTGAATCTTACCACCTCGATCAGTAACCTCTCCTAAGTTATATTTCCTCTTAACTTTTCTCCTAATTTTCCTTGTCGTTGAACCCATATCTTCATGTAACCTGCCGTGTCGCTTACCATTAATGTTTTTACTTCCCGTTTTATTTCTTTTAGAATTCCTGGTCCTATTCACTGAGCTCCCCTCAGTCACTGTACCTTGTATTGTCGCCCTTTTTGATTTTTGACTATGCCTTCTCTGCCTTACACTTTCCCCCTTACTGCCTTTTGTTTCTGTCCCTGTTTTACTACCTCCCAACTTCCTGCATTGGTTCCCAGCCCTCTGCTACATTAGTTTAAACCCTCCCCAACAGCTCTAGCAAACACCCCCCCTAGGTCATCGGTTCCAGTCCTGCCCAGGTGCAGACCGTCCGGTTTGTACTGGTCCCACCTCCCCCAGAACCGGTTTCTATGGCAGTAAGTAACTTACGGCAGAGGGGATTTGCAGAATTCACCTCTGTTCATATTTTGTTACCGCTCCTTTTCCAGCCAGAGGATGAAATGAAATGAAAATCACTTACTGTCACAAGTAGGCTTGAAATGAAGTTACTGTGAAAAGCCCCTAGTCGCCACATTCCGGCGCCTGTTCGGGGAGGCTGATACAGGAATTGAACTGCTGGCCTGTCTTTCAAAGCCAGTGATTTTAGCCCTGTGCTAAACCAGTCCCAGTGTATCGGATCAGTGTATAGCTGCAAGGGGAGGATTGGGAACGAATGGGAACAATTCCAAATGGGATAATAAATGATGATGGATTTGAAGAAGTAATGTGAAACCGTTCCTCTGGCACAAGGATCAGTAACCAGTGGGCGCAGATTTAATGTAAGTTGCAATGGATCAGAGGGTTCAGAAGGAGATTTCTTTATCAACAACCAGTTATTACAGTCTGGAAAGCACTGCTGGAAAGGGTGCGGAAGCAGGTTGAATAGCAGTCAGAAGGACATGTATTTGAAAAGGAAGGTTTTGCAGGGCTATGGGGATCATGCAGGGCTTTGGGATTAATTGGATAGCTCTTTTAAAGAAGCTGACATGGGGGCATTGAACTGAACAATCTCACTCTTCACCCTATGGTAGTGAATAGGCTGGGTTTACCTTAATTTTAGTGCCTCTTTTTCCTTTCCCAGCAGGATCTTTAGTTTGCTTGTCTTTTCATTCTTTTATCCAAGACACCCTCTCTCTTCACAGGTGTACAGTGCTGTGGCTTCTGTTCAGCGATCACTTCAGGAGCTGGAGGCTGGGAGACTGCTTCCAGCTTTCCTGGCCAGCAAAGAGGCCATCACCTCGTCTGAGAAAGCTTTTTTCGATCCATCTCTCCTCCATCTCCTGTATTTCCCAGATGATCAGAAGTTTGCCATTTACATCCCCTTGTTTCTGCCAATGTGTGTCCCCATTGTGCTGTCCCTGTTGAAGACCGGCAAGGACCTTAAATGGCGAAAGAAGGTAGATTGAGAAGAAGGTGCACTGATTCTGAGGAACTAACGGCCCCCATAGACACAGGACATCCCAATTATGAAAGAATATTGAATGCTGGGGATCAAAGGGTTGTAAATGTTTTAAATTTTGTTCAGTTTAATTTATTGGGAGAAGTTGTCCTCTTTCCTGAATGCAGTGGGATCATGATGTGATGGAGTTCCACGGATGTTTACAGCTCTCTAACCTCACTGTGCTACTGGGCAGCACGGTAGCATTGTGGTTGGTAGCATTGTGGTTAGCACAGTTGCTTCACAGCTCCAGGGTCTCGGGTTCAATTCCGGCTTGGGTCATTGTCTGTGCGGAGTCTACACGTTCTCCCCGTGTGTATGTGGGTTTCCTCCGGGTGCTCCGGTTTCCTCCCACAGCCCAAAGATGTGCAGGTTTGGTGGATTGGCTAAGCTAAATTTCCCTTAGTGTCCAAAAATGGTAAGGTGCGGTTAGGGTGGAGGTGTGGGTAAAGGGTGGAGCTGTGGGCATGGGTACGGTCCTGTTTCCAAGGACCGGTGAAGACTTGATGGGCCGAATGGCCTCCTGCGCTGTAAATTCTACATTCTTGAAAAAAATTTTTAGAGTACCCAATTCATTTTTTCTAATTAAGGGGCAATTTAGCGTGGCCAATTCACCTACCCTGCACATCTTTGGGTTGTGGGGGTGAAACCCATGCAAACACGGGGAGAATGTGCAAATTCCACACGGACAGTGACCCAGAGCCGGGATCGAACCTGGGACCTCGGCGCTGTGAGGCAGCAGTGCTAACTCACTGCGCCACCGTGATGCCCAATTCTATATTCTTAATATACGATGCAGGTGGGCTACTCAACTACAGGAAGTATCTCAGCCAATTCAGATCCTATATGGCATAAGCTTGGCAATGTCTACAATTGCTTGTCCCCCAACACCTGGCCAGAGATTAGGTCATTGACGCCAGTCATGCATGGTATCAAGGGAGAGATTGACCAACTTCACACACAAGTTATTTCCTTCTAATTGTTCTGTCTTGTTACACAGAACATTTCTCCAGCCATAGGCCATCAGAACCTAGGTGTTTACTGCTGTACCTGTGCTGTTTCTGTGGCAGTGTTGGTACTTTTGTTGTGCACACACCAGGCACAGCAGTCCACCGTCATACACTATGTGCAAGAAGATACTAGATATGAAGGTATGTTAAATGTCAGAATGTGTGTTTGTACTGCTTTTCCTACTGGATTCTGTGTTCAGATGTTTCTCGGGGAGACTGCATCTTTGTTTATGTAGCTTTTCAACCATTTGCTGAAATGTTCAGAAACTAATAAAAGAGGACACCAAGTTGGAGGTTAAATTATTTTCCTCGCATATGGTTATTTCCTCTTCTGGTGGTCTCGCTCCCCCTCCCCTCTTCTTACTGTGTCTGTCGCCTGCCCCTCCCTCCCTGTCATCTCTGTCTCTCTACCCCATCTGTCTCACCATGTGTCTGTAGCTGTCACCTCTTACCATATGTGTCACTTGTCATTTCCTTTCTCTCTCTCTCACACTCGCAATTTTCTCTACTTGCCCCTTTCCTCCTGAACACCTTTCCCCAACTCCCTGATGAGAGGTCTTTAATTAAGTGGGGTTATTACAAAGCAAATGTTATGTTCTATCTTATAAGTACTGTTTAGTATTACTGTGTTCAATCAACTCATTACTAATGAATTCCTGCTGCACGAAGAATAGAATTGTAGGATCTGAACACAGTAATTAGATTATAATGACAGAAGTATTAATTAAGATTTATAAAACAAAGCATAATATTTTAACTTGTATAAGACCTTAACAAGACTTCAGATAGAATACTGTGTCCAGTTTTAGTTTCCTCACATGGCAGGGGGGATATTGTGGCTTTTGTATATCTGCAGAGGAAGGCCACGAGACTAATTGGTAGCACAGTGGTTAGCACTGTTGTTTCACAGAGCCAGGGGCCCAGCTTCATTCCCAGCTTGGGTCACGGTCTGTGCGGAGTCTGCACGTTCTCCCTGTGTCTGCGTGGGTTTCCTCCGGGTGCTCCCACAAGTCCCGAAAGACGTGCTTGTTAGGTGAATTGGACATTCTGAATTCTCCCTCTGTGTACCCGAACAGGCGCCGGAATGTGGCGACTAGGGGATTTTCACAATAACTTCATTGCAATGTTAATGTATGCCTACTTGTGACAATAAAGATTATTATTATTAAATGCTTTGGATGCTGAAAATCTTAGTTTAGATGAAAGGTCATTGATTTGAAACTTTTTTTTCTTTCTTAAATTTAGAGTACCCAATTCATTTTTTTCCAATTAAGGGGCAATTTAGCATGGCCAATCCACCTACCTTGCACATCTTTTTGGGTTATGGGGGTGAGACCCACGCAGACAAGGGGAGAATGTGCAAACTCCACACGGACAGTGACGGGGTCGGGATCGAACCCCGGGTCTTCAGCGCTGTGAGGCAGCAGTGCTAACCACTGCGCCGCCGTGCTGCCCCATGAAACATTATCTTTTTTTCTTTCCACGGGCAATGCCAGATGTGATTATTTCCAGCATTTTCTGTTTTTTATTATGGATTTCCCGCATTGGCAAAATTTTGCTTTTTTCTTAATTACACACATAGAATCGGAGAGCTGGGTCTGTATTCTATAGAGAAGCATAGCCTCGGGTGATTTGATTGAGGTTTATAAAAAATTGAAGGGTTAAACTGTGAGACCAACTGGAGTCATGATTCCAAGTTAAGGGCAGGACTAGGTTGGTTTTTCCAGAGGTCACGGGAGCGGTGGAACAGGCTGCCGGCTCTTGTGGTGGACACTGATTTGCTGAATTCCTTCAAGCAAGAGCTGACCTGTTGATGGCTGAGGTACAAGAGGTATGTATCCTGCAATTAAGCCAGTTTAGCTCACTTGGTTAGACAGCTGGTTCGTGATGCAGAGCAAGGCCAGCAATGTGGGTTCATTTCCCATACCGGTTGAGGTTATTCATGAAGGCCCCGCCTTCTCAACCTTGCCCCTCGCCTGAGGTGTGGTTATCCTCAGGTTAATCACATCCAGTCAGCTCTCTCCCACAAAGGGGAAAGCAGCCTAAGGCCATCTGGGATCATGGTGACTTTACCTTTTTATCCTGCAATATAAATCAGGCCCTACATGATCTGGACTACTCATACCCTGGCAAAGATCGTCTAACATGGATACGGAGAGGAGTTTTCCAGATTGGTTTCCTAAATTGACCTGGTTTCTGTCTGTTTTACCAATGCTCCCATGTTACTATGTCTTCATGTGTTCCTCTAGATGATGTGGGGAGTGTGTATCATTTTGTTTTCAGAAATTTAGAGTATCCAATTTATTTTTTCCAATTAAGGGGCAATTTAGTGTGGCCAATCCACTTATCCTGCACATCTTTTGGGTTGTGGGGGCGAAACTCACGCAAACACGGGGAGAATGTGCAAACTCAACACGGACAGTGACCCAGAGCCAGGATCGAACCTGGGACCCTGGCGCTGTGAAGCCACAGTGTTAACCACTATGCTACCGTGCTGGCCCCACTATGCTACCTTGCTACATTGATCTTCTTTGTTTGTTTGTTTGCGTGTTTTGTTTTTATTTGAGCCAGTTGCATGTCACCAGTTGGAGTGTTTGTAGAAGACTTTAAAATTTTGAGTATGAGGAGATTAGAAAACAGTAATTCTGTCTGAGTATTGTCCTACTTTCAGGGACCTTTGCCAGGGTATGAGTACCTCAGACAGTGAAAGTGAACATAAAGCTGTCTTCTCCAGTTCCTGCCCTAATATGTTACAGCCCGTTTGACAAGGTTTCTTCAGCAGCACCTCCCAAACTTGCAATCTCCACCACCTAACAGGAGGAGGACTGTAGATGCATGGGAACACCATCACCTCCAAAGTTATGCATCATCCTGACTTTTTAAAAATAAATTTAGAGTACCCAATTATTTATTTTTTCCAGTTAAGGGGCAATTTAACTTGGCCAATCCACCTAACCTGCACATCTTTGGGTGGTGGGGGTGAAACCCACGCAGACATGGGGAGAATGTGCAAACTCCACATGGACAGTGACCCAGGGCCGGGATTCAAACCCGGGTCTTCAGCGCCGCAGTCCCAGTGCTAACCACTGCGCCACATGCCGCCCTTGCATCATCCTGACTTAACCAGTTTTTAACTTGATTGTTCATCGATGTTTATAAATATTGGGACATATTGCACTTTACCCAGGGAAACCTGCCTCCTGGAAAGTCCTTTGCCAGGTGTAGTTGCTTTATTTTAGATGAGACTTTTTAAACCACTATTCTGTCTGTTCTCTAAAGTGGACAAAAATGATCCCATGACAATATTGAAAGAAGAGCAGCGGCTTTCTCTTCATTTATCCCTCAGTCAAATCACTAAAATTAATTAGCTGCTTGTTATCACAGTTCTGTTTGTGGGATGTTGCTGTGCAGAAATTGGCTGCTGTGTTTCCTACATTACAACAGTCATTTTACTTCGAAAGTATTTCATTCATTTGGGATGTCTTAAGGTGGTGAATGCTGCTACAAAATTCAAGTATTTTCTTTATATGAAGAACCGCAACATTCCATTATTAAATTCAACAATATCTTAACTATGTAAGACAGTGTTTTACTCCGGATAACGTCCTCCTGTGCATATGTGGAATGGTTACTCCCTGGGTATAAATTAGAAGAACCTGTTTTACCTGGAACAGTTCCCCTCCTGTGTAAGTAAGCTGCTTTTTCTACCGCAAGTCAGTGTTCTTGCCTCACAACCCTTAAGCTGACCAACCGAGTCACTGAGAATGTGCTACGGTGGGAGAGGCTGGTCACTTTTAGGCAGTAAACTCTGGATAAGAAAAGATTCAGCCCAAGGACAAAATTACAATGGACCACGTTACTCTTCACTCCCTGCAGCAGTATCGGTTTCACAGTTCCGGCTTCCTGTTTATTGTATTTTTTCCAAGAGAGCCTTGTGTGGGCTATAGATTAAATGCTATTTTCCTACTCTCCACAGTGTTGTGTCCTGGGTCTGTTTATTTACTTCTTTATTTATTGCAAGAGAAATGGAATATAAAAGTAGTGAAGTTTTACTCCAGCAGTACAGGGCCATGGTGAGACCACATCTGGAACACTGATTAATTTCTTTATTTGAAAATGGATATAATTACATTAGAAGCAGTTCGGAGAAGGTTCATTCCTGGGATGAAGGACTTATTTTGTGAAGAAAGGGTGAGCATGGTTGTAATGGTACTATCACTGGATTAGTAATCCAGAGACCCAGAGTAATGCTCTGGGGACCAGGTTTCGCATCACACCATGGCAGATCGTGAAATTTGAGTTCAATTTAATTAAAAGAAGTTGAATAAGTTGGTTAACCCAGTGTCCTTACCTGGACTGGCCTACACGTGACTCCAGTATACAATAATATTTTTTATTATTGTCACAAGTTAGCTTACATTAACACTGCAATGAAGTTACTGTGAAAAGCCCCTAGTCGCCACACTCCAGCGCTTGTTCGGGTCACAGGGAGAATTCAGAATGTCCAATTCACCTAACAGCACATCTTGTGGGAGGAAACCGGAGCACCCGGAGGAAACCCACGCAGACACGGGGAGAACGTGCAGACTCCGCACAGACAGTGACCCAAGCCGGGAATCGAACCTGGGTCCCTGGCGCTGTGAAGTAATAGTGCTAACCACTGTGCTACCGTGCCCATTGGAGTTGAAAATAATGAGGTGATTTTATTGAAATATATAAGGTCCTTGATTGGGTGGATACCAGGAAGATGTTTCCTCTTGTGTGAGACTCGGACTAGGGGATACAGTTTAAAAGTAAGAGATCTTCCCTTTAGGGGTGAGAGCTTTCTTCTCTGAGGGTAATTAGTCTATGGAATCCTCTTCCCTGATCACTGGGGGCTAGGCCATTGCATTTATTCAAGGCTAAGTTAAACAGATTTTTTTAAATTTAGAGTACCCAATTATTATTTTTTCCAATTAAGGGCCAATTTAGCGTGGCCAACTAGCACATCTTTGGGTTGTGGGGGTGAATGCAGATATGGAGAGAATGTGCAAACTCCACACGGGCAGGGATTCGAACCTGGGTCCTCAGTGCCGCAGTCCCAGTGCTAACCACTGCGGCACATGCCTGAGATTCAACAGATTTTTGACAGACCAGGGAGTCTGGGATTGGGTGGCAGGGCAGGAAGGTGGATTTGAGATCACTATCAGATCAGCCACAATCTCATCCTATATAGCTTTCTGTTCTCAGACGCTAATCACAATTGTGCACAGAATGATGAGTGGGTTTCCCCACACACAGAGAATATGTTAATAGAATGGATTGGGTGAGGCAGAAGGAGTGGGAAACCACTGATTTACTTCCCTGTGGCCTGGTGCAATGTAACGTTGCTGGAGTCTTGAAGGCACCACACTCAGCTTTTGACTGAGCCCTGGGAGGGTAGTAGAGGCGGGAAACCTCGCAACCACTAAAATGTACATGGAAGAGCACTTGAAATGCCATAACATTCAAGGCTATGGGCCAAGTGCTGGTAAATGGGATTAGTGTAGATGTGCTGTAGTATTATTGTTGCAGACTCGATGGGCTGAAGGGCCTCCTCTGTACTGTATGACTGCTTCCAAGGACAAGGAATGAATGTGCCATTAATTAAAAGGGTATGACAAATTCCTAATGGCTCAATGTATAAATACCATGATTTGCAATACTGAGCGAGGTATTGAAATTAACCTGTTTCCCAGTCTTAAAAAAAGGGCTCTTTAACTGTACAGTAATGTGTGTAGAGCAGGCAAAAATTAATTTGGTTTGGGGAGGGATAAGGGATAGGACATCTTTGAGTTGTGCCAAGGGATCTTTTCTTAAAAATATTTTTATTCTCCTTTTTCACATTTTCTCCCAAATTTACACCCACCAACAATAAACAATAAGCAGTAGCTAATATAATGTCAAGCCCCATATCAACATCAACAATCCCATCCTCCCACCAACCCCCAAACAACTGCCCGCATGTTAACATAAATAACAAAAAGGAATCAGGAATCAGGGCACCATTAACACACACAGTCCCAGTTCTCTTTGCCCCCCCCCAAATGAAATGTTCGATGTTATCCAGTTCTTGAAAGTGCATAATGAATGATGCCCATGAATTGTAGAACCCCCTCCATCCTTCCCCCTCAGTTCAAACTTAACCTTCTCAAGAGTCAAGAATTCCAACAGGTCCCCCCGCCACGCCAGGGCACAGGGTGGAGAGGCTGCTCTCCATCCCAGCAGGATCTGCCTTTGTGTGATCAACGAAGCGAAGGCTACAACATCTGCCTCTGCACCCGTTTCCAACCCTGGCGGGTCCGACACCCCGAATATGGCCTCCCGGGGGCCCGGGTCCAGTTTCACGTGCACCACTTTAGAAATTACCGTAAACATCTTCCCGTAATCCTCTAGCTTTTGACAGGACCAAAACATATG
The DNA here is from genome assembly GCF_047496885.1 of Scyliorhinus torazame. Taxonomy (NCBI): domain Eukaryota; kingdom Metazoa; phylum Chordata; class Chondrichthyes; order Carcharhiniformes; family Scyliorhinidae; genus Scyliorhinus; species Scyliorhinus torazame. The sequence continues at coordinate 223,679,759 of NC_092718.1, forward strand.
AATGTGATTTGCGCCCCGCCCCCTGCAATGTTCACACACATCTTCTACCCCTGAAAGAGCCAGCCCATCCTCGCCCTTGTGGGGTGTACTTTATATACCACCTTCAGCCCCAACCTCGCGCACGAAGTGGAGGCGCTTACTCTCCGGAGGACCTCACACCAGAACCCATCCTCCATACCCTCTCCCAACTCTTCCTTCCACTTTGCTTTGATCCCATCCAGTGGTGCCTTCTTGTCTTCCAAAATAGCCCTGTAAACCCCCAACACTATCCCCTGCTCCAGTCCCCCTGTTGTCAGCACGTCCTCAAGCAATGTGGAGGCTGCCTCCATCGGGAAGCTCTGTATCTCCTTCCTGGCAAAATCACGAAACTGCATGTATCAAAATATTTCCCCCTGCTTCAGTCTGGGGCTGTTTAGCACAGGGCTAAATCGCTGGCTTTGAAAGCAGACCGAGGCAGGCCAGCAGCACGGATCGATTCCCGTAACAGCCTCCCCGAACAGGCGCTGGAATGTGGCGACTATGGGCTTTTCACAGTAACTTCATTTGAAGCCTACTTGTGACAATAAGGTCTTTTCATTTCATTCATTTTTAATTTCCAGCCAGTACTTCGCTCCCAGCTCCTTCAATCCTGCAAACCGACCCCCAAGGAGCAAATCTCTTAGTGTCTTAATCCCCTTCTCCCATTTCTGAAAATTTCCATCCCACTTCCTTGGTTCAAATCTGTGGTTTCCCCCAAATCAGCCCTGCCCCAGTCCGAAGTGTTGGCGAAACTGCCTCCAAATTTCAATGAAGCTATTATTACCGGAGTATTTCCCTGGGGACATCGGGAGAGGCGCTGTTGCTAGTGTCTTCAATCCCGATCCCCTACACAAACTCCTCCATTCTGACTGTGCCATGGGATCTTTAATGTCTGCAATAGCCACACAAAGCTTCAGTTTAACATCTTGTCCAAATTGCTGCATCACTGACAATGCAGAACTTCTTCAGAGCTCATGGAGTGCCAGGCTAAATGTCACGTCAACAGCCTGGTATAGAATTTTGTGATCCACATGCTCTCACCCTAGACGGCCACCAACCAAGTCAAGCTGGCACTCAAAACGAACCAGAGAACATCATAACACAGAGTTTCTATGAAAGCAACTCTTCAAGACTGAAACTGATCATTTTTTGTTGACCAAGGGTGTCTAGGGATATGGATCAAAGATGGATAAATTCAGACCTGATTGAACAACAACAGCTTTGATGGGCTGAATATTCCTTTTTCTAAAGGCTGAGCCATTAAGGCAAGATGTCAACCTATTGTTTTAGACACATTTCAGTGCCTATTACAGAGCGATGGCCCACACCAACGTAAACATTCTCATTCCTGGCTTCCACCTACACACAACCCTGATGTGAGTTCTGCAGGCTGTTGTAATGAGAAGTGTTGATTAAAAGTGGTGGACAAGAAAACAAAGGCTAAGAAAAACTGTTTTAAGCAATGAGTGGTTATGATTTGGAATGCATTGTCTGAAAGGGTGGTGGAGGAAGGTTCAATCGCAGCTACCAAAAAGGAATAAACACCAGAAGGAGAAACATTTGCAGGGCAATGAGAAAAGATTAGTGGAGTGGGACTAATGCAACAGCACTCACCCAGAGAGCCTGGAAAAGCTGAATCATCTCCTTCTGTGCTATAACTATTCCCTGATCCTATTCTATGCCTCTATTGTCCAGTTTGCACAAGTGTGATTTTTGAGGGGATCATTCACCCTGGAATGAGTTTGAGTTCCCTCCTGGGCGGCATGGTAGCACAGTGGTTAGCACTGTTGCTTCACAGCACCAGGGTCCCAGGTTCGATTCCCGGCTTGCGTCACTGTCAGCGGAGTCTGCACGTTCTCCCTGTGTCTGCATGGGTTTCCTTCGGTTTCCTCCCACAAGTCCTGAAAGATGTGCTGTTAGGGAATTTGGACATTCTGAATTCTCCTTCCGTGTACCTGAACGGAAGGAGAGTGGTGACTAGGGGCTTTTCAGAGTAAATTCATTGCAGTCTTTTTTTTTTTAATTCTCCTTTTTCACACTTTCTCATAAATTTACACCCAACAGTAAACAATAATCAGTAACGAATGTAATGTCAATCCTCATATCAGTAACAACGATCCCATCCTCCCACCAAACCCCCAAACATTAGCCGCATGTTCACATAAACAAATGACCAAACGGAATCAGGAATCACCCATAGTCACCATTAACACACACAGGCCCCCTCCCCCCAACCCTTCCAGCCCCCAACCCCCCTAATGTTCGATGTGATCCAATTCTAGAAAGTGCATGATGAATAACGCCCATGAATTGTAGAACCCCTCTATCCTTCCCCTCAGTTCAAATTTGACCTTTTCAAGCGTCAAGAATTCCAGCAGGTCTTCCCACCACACTAAGGCACAGGGTGGAGAGATTGATCTCCACCCTAACAGGATCTGTCTTCGGGCGATCAACGAGGCGAAGGCTACATCTGCCTCCGTTTCCGTTTCCAATCCCGGCTGGTCCGACACCCCGAATATGGGCCAATTATTTTTTTGCAAATTAAGGGGTAATTTAGTGTGACCAATCCACCTTCCCTGCACATCTTTGGATTGTGAGGGTGAAATCCACACAGACACGGGGAGAATGTGCAAACTCCACATGGACAGTGACCCGGGGCCGGGATAGAACCCGGGTCCTCGGCGGCGTAGGCAGCAGTGCTAACCCACTGTGCCGCCCGCAGTGTTAATGTAAGCCTACTTGTGACTAAAGATTATTATTACTTTATCATAGAATTTACAGTGCAGAAGGAGGCCATTCGGCCCATCGAGTCTGCACCGGCTCTTGGAAAGAGCACCCCACCCAAACACACACCTCCACTCTATCCCCATAACCCAGTAACCCCACCCAACACTATGGGCAATCTTGGACACTAAGGGCAATTTATCGCGGCCAATCCACCTAACCTGCACATCTTTGGACTGTGGGAGGAAACCGGAGCACCCGGTGGAAACCCACGCACACACGGGGAGGACGTGCAGACTCCGCACAGACAGTGACCCAAGCCGGAATCGAACCTGGGCCCCTGGAGCTGTGAAGCAATTGTGCTAACCACTATGTTACCGTGCTGCCCCAAACTACTCTGTGTAATTTGCATCTCAGAGCTTTATTTGTTGACATGTAGTGACGCCCTTCAGCATGTTTCGAATAAGAAAATGAATGTGAGTCAAGGGAGAAATGTCACAGTATGGGGAAGTGTTACAGGCACGCTGTTTGGAGCAGCTCAGAAATTCTCAGCCTATCACTGCACCCAAACTCCAGAGTGTTGGTTTCTGAGGTAACTTTGCATACCAGTTTTTTAAAAACCTTTGCATATATAAATATAAGTTATATATAAATATAAGTTGATGTTGCTGGACCTCCTTTCACGATCTCAGGATGTCTCAAAACACTTCACAGCTCATGAATGCTTTTGTTGTGTAGTCAGTTGTAATGTGGGAAGCCCGGCAGCCAATTTGTGCCCAGAAAGTTCCCACAGTGAGACAACGACTAGTTCATCTGTTTTTAAGTAACAGTGAGGGGTAGCTTTTGTGCCCACCTGAGAAGATCGATGGGACTTCAGTTTAACAAACTTATCAATTTGTTCCAGAGTTTAGGGTTCAGACAGTTGAAGGGATGGCTGCCAATGATGGAGCGATTGAAATGGGTGATGTGCAAGAGACCACAATTGGAGAGATCTTGGTAGATTAAGGGCTGGAGGAATGGGAAGGGATGAGAATAAAAAATTTATTTTATATAAATGTTTTTAATTGGGTTTTTGAACAAAGTATATTTACCGTTATGTACACAGAATAAGATATATATATGTATATATATAAAAGAGAAGGGCACACACAAACATACCAAAAACAAAGTAACAATAAAATAGAAATTAAAAAATAAAATAAAATAACTGGTAAGGTATTGGGCACCAGCTCAACAGCAGCAACTCTGTACAATTGGCAATATTATTTATAATGGGGGGGGGGGGGGAATATACATTTGGGTGCCGGAGAAACAATTACAGGGGGGCGATACGTGAATGGGTCTGGTGCTGGTGTTGTCACTTGCTGCTCCTGGACGGGTTTCGCTGCCGCTGCCGTCTCGCGCTCACCTCCGCTTCAGCCGTTCGGCCCATCTTTCGCCTGGATTCTCCTTGCTCTCTGCTCCTGTAGATGCCAAGTTTGTTATCGTTTCCCGTGCCCTCCTTCCGGCTGTCATTCCCCTGCCTCCCCCCCCCCCCCCCCCCCCCCCCCTCTCTGGTTCTCCTGTATTGTTCCCTGCCCCCCCCCCCCCCTCCCTCCTGTGGTTCGCCTTTCTTTCCTCTTAGGTTTAGCTGCCCTCCCTCTCATGCCTTGGCTACTTTCCCCTGATTCTTGGCTACCTGGCTATTCTTCTGCTTGTTCGTGGGCCGAGAATTTTTAAAAATGAGGCCTTGCGGGACTAGGAGCCAGAGCAGGTCAGTGAGGACATGGTGATGGGGATTTGCTGCGAGTTCGGACACTCTGACAGCTGAGTTTGGGTTGAGTTGAAGTTTACAAAGGCAAGGTCGGAGGCTGCCAGGAGAGCATGTCTTCACCTGAGATGCACACAGGCACAGGGGGCAGTGCCCAGTAGTGGGAGCTCTGATGGACAGCGAGCCCAGAGGAGGCTGCTTTGTGCTGGCACAGATAGCAGACTCTCCATTTGCACCGTCTGGCACAGAAATAGCTGCCACCCTCGCCACAGGCCGCAGATTATTGATGTCATCCCGAAATGCAGCTGCCATCGTTAAGTTAAACATGTAAACGGTAATAAAATAGGAATTAAAACGGGTTTGTTTTTGAATGAATTTTCTGCCCAGGTATTACAAACGGAATGCACCATTGGCAGAGAGAGGAGAGGGGAGCAGCGAGAAGGAGAGGGATAGAAATGAGAGGGGTCCATCCCCTCCATTTATTGTTGGGGCGGAATTTTATGAATGGGATGTTTAGGTGGGGGTGGGGGGTGGAGGAGATGGGGAAGAGGAAGAGTCCATGCGGAGGGAGGGAAGGGGGAGAGACAGTGTCTCCCCGGCAGCAGTGGCAGAGTCCGCACTGGATACATTGTAACGGTTTGATTTGTTGCTCCAGGTAAGAGCGGATCCCGGAGCGGACCCGGAGCCTGCAGCCAGCAGCCTGGGCTCCGGCCAGGGGAGGGCAAGCAGCCGGACAGACATGAGCTTCTCTGGCACCAAAGCCCTGAGCAGCAGCGCCACGAACCAGGAGGCAGTCGGCATGAAGGTGAAGAAGGCGCCGCCGGGCGAGGGGCTCCCGGCCACCACCGAGGAGGAGCTGCTCAAGAAGGAGAGCGTCAGCCCCGAGGACGTGCTGGGGCTGCAGAAGATCACTCAGAGTGAGTAGAGCCCTTTGGAGGGGCAAATTACACTGCATCAGCTGGAGGGAGAGGGGCACTATCCCCCAAACCAGGCTGGAGGGAGAGGGGGCACTGTCCCCCAAACCAGGCTGCAGGGAGAGGGGCACTGTCCCCCAAACCAGGCTGCAGGGAGAGGGGGCACTGTCCCCAAAACCGGGCTGGAGGGAGAGGGGCACTGTCCCCCAAACCAGGCTGCAGGGAGAGGGGGCACTGTCCCCCAAACCAGGCTGCAGGGAGAGGGGGCACTGTCCCCCAAACCAGGCTGCAGGGAGAGGGGGCACTGTCCCCCAAACCAGGCTGCAGGGAGAGTGGCACTGTCCCCCAACCCAGGCTGCAGGGAGAGGGGGCACTGTCCCCAAAACCGGGCTGGAGGGAGAGGTGGCACTGTCCCCAAAACCAGGCTGGAGGGAGAGGGGCACTGTCCCCCAAACCAGGCTGGAGGGAGAGGGGGCACTGTCCCCAAAACCAGGCTGGAGGTGCAGGGGCACTGTCCCCCAAACCAGGCTGGAGGGAGAGGGGGCACTGTCCCCCAAACCAGGCTGGAGGGAGAGGGGGCACTGTCCCCCAAACCAGGCTGGAGGGAGAGGGGGCACTGTCCCCAAAACCAGGCTGGAGGTGCAGGGGCACTGTCCCCCAAACCAGGCTGGAGAGAGAGGGGGCACTGTCCCCCAACCAGGCTGCAGGGAGAGGGGGCACTGTCCCCCAAACCAGGCTGCAGGGAGAGGGGGCACTGTCCCCCAAACCAGGCTGCAGGGAGAGGGGGCAGTGTCCCTCAAACCAGGCTGGAGAGAGAAGGGCACTGTCCCCCAAACCAGACTGGAGTGAGTGGGGCACTGTCCCCCAAACCAGGCTGCAGGGAGAGGGGGCACTGTCCCCCAAACCAGCTACCCAGGGCTGGGGCACAGGCTGACAGCCCAGGTACCAGGCAATTAGATCGGTTACACGGGCTCACCGCCCAAGTGCCTCAAAAACCAGGTATCCCTGGTGGGGGGGATAGTGGGTACAGTCCTTCAGGAAATCCTGTGGAAGTTTGGGGAGCAGGGATGGATTCACAGAGCTGAAAAATCCTTTTGAGTACCCCAAACCCAAAATTCCAGGGATGGAGGTTGGGGATGGTGGCATGCAAGTATTCAGGCCATTTGAAGGGCAAAGGCTACAGAGTGGCAGGAGCCTCAGGATAACCCAAATCTAGGCACACAAAACTAAGGGACAGCAGGGGTGGGGGGCAGAATCGACCTCCTTTAAACGTTTTCTGGACAGTCGGCTCATGTTCAAGCTGAGAAGAGTGTCCAGGGATCAGTAGGGAAGGGATTGAGACAGAAGTGGGGCCCCAGGAAACCGCCTTCAAAACCGTTCCCATTTCTGAATCCAAAATGAGTGAATCTCTCTCCCAGTGAGGTGGCATTGAAGAAATGTGTTCATTCCTGCTACAACTGTCAGATTATTACCAGGGAAGGCCAGAACAATTGTTGATTTCCATGCAGTAATGACATTTTTTCCTCTGTGATGTCACCTCGCAAGTATTATTTTTCAAAACATGGCAATTTAGTGTGTGTTGGTTTATCTTTGATGTCTTTCACACTTTTCCTGGTACTGCACTAAGTTATTTAAAGGGACAATTCCAACACCCTGAGCTGCAACTAATTTATTAAAAGAGGGACGGCGGGAGCAGACCTGGAGTTTGGGGCAAAGAAGGGATCTTTGTTCGAGACAATGAGGAGGGTGTGTGGCCATTGCCTGTATGAAGTTGGATTGAAACTATCGATGGAGGGAACCCAAAACGCAATCATGGTGCCAGGCACACTGATAAAGTGAATATCCCAAACTGCAAAGTGTGTACTTTATGCGTGCGTTAACACAGGGAGGGAGCTGCTGATTTTCAGCATTGTTTTAATCCGTTAGCTTGTGATTTGAACAATTGTTGATTTCCATGCAGTAATGACATTTTTTCCTCTGTTGTCAGCTATGGTTTGTAACTCAAGAGACCGACTCTGATTTCATTAACCTGGAGGGGTGCTATTGCCCCTCCCTTAGATATATGTGTATTAACGAAGGACCCAAAAACTAAACATAAAATGGGAACATTCAGTTCAATAGTTGGAGATTAATTTATCATGCTGTATGTGCCCATATTAAGAGTATCTACTTTGTTGTGATCAATTGCTATTTGTATGGCTAGTGGTGGATTAAAATTCTGCCTGAACCATGCACCTCACTGCCCCCCCCCCCCCCCCTCCACAATACGCTGAAGAGCAGCAGCAGCTAATCCAGCTCTGACAAAGAGTCATCCAGGCTCAAAACGTTCGCTCCCTTCTCTCTACACAGACGCTGTCAGACCTGCTGAGATTGTCCAGTATTTTCTGTTTTTGTTTCAGACTCCAGCATCTGCAGTAATTTGTTTTTACCCAGCTAATCCAGCCTGCTTTCCATCTCCATTCTGTGGCTTCCGAAAGCTGAAACTCTCACTAATTTACTCTCTCAAGAGAACAGTTGTGTCCCCCGAGATTGCAGTAAATCAGAAACCCAAGTCCCAAACGGGAGATACCATTGTCTCGCAGACTTCCCACCAAGACTGTTTTGTTTTTAAACCCTTGCCTTAAAAACCCATCAGTCAAATACCATTATAGAGCCTCGTTAAAAATGTGTTTCAGTCCAGGTGAAAGCAGCAGAATATAGATTGCCTTACTTTTGCCAAACTCTGTATTACCAAACTCTGTATGGTGTATCTAACCCACCGATATTGTGTGATAATTGGGTGTGGCAGCAGAAAATTGTTGGTTTTGCAACGCAGCTATGTGATGTCAAGACCCCTTGCATTATCTTGGGGGCAGCACGGTAGCATTGTGGATAGCACAATTGCTTCACAGCTCCAGGGTCCCAGGTTCGATTCCGGCTTGGGTCACTGTCTGTGCGGAGTCTGCACATCCTCCCCGTGTGTGCGTGGGTTTCCTCCGGGTGCTCCGGTTTCCTCCCACAGTCCAAAGATGTGCGGGTTAGGTGGATTGGCCATGCTAAATTGCCCTTAATGTCCAAAATTGCCCTTAGTGTTGGGTGGGGTGACTGGGTTAAGGGGATAGGGTGGGGGTGTTGACCTTGGGTAGGGTGCTCTTTCCAAGAGCCGGTGCAGACTCGATGGGCCGAAAGGCCTCCTTCTGCACTGTAAATTCTATGATAAGCTTTAGATTGTGTCATATTATTGGATGATTTGACAGGTCAAATAGTTTTCCACCATTAGGATTTAGAGAAACGTTACTTCCTTTTAAAGAAGGATATTCACCCCACTTTCCTTTTATAAAAAAATCAAGGCACCCAGTCAAAAAGTGATTAATATGCTGATTGCAGATGTATTAGGACCCAGGACGAGGCAATTTGGTGGGTAATAAGCACCTCGCGCTCGCTGATGTGGAGCTTTGCTATTCCTGGATAGTCCACAGGACTTTCCTACCAGCTGTGTGTAAAGGCATATACAGCCAAGGCTGTAGTGCCACTCCGATTGTCCTTTGAGAAAGCTGGAGATGTGTCAACGAGACTTAAGAGTTTAGAAATGCAGAAGCAAGGTGAGAATTGTGAAGCCTCTCAGTGAATGAAGATGACCCATTGATTTGAGGAATTATGACATATTCATTTTTGTTTTACCATTGTGAAGGTAAGATGGACTGATTGAAGTAAGTGAGTCCAATCCCAACTATTGTTCTTATGCTCAACTTAACTGAGACACGAAACAGTTTATCATCCTGTTCCAACCTCAATTCAGTAAAAGTCTGCCTTGCCTGACTGGAGAGATTGAAGAAATCCACATGCATAAGCACCCATTTCAGGGCACACACATGGTCCTCACGTCACAAGCCCAAACTCTGCTACAAGTAGAAATAGCGCAGTAAAACAACTTGGTGGGGCAAGGGTTGGCAAAGAACCTGAGACGGTGTCTGCTGCAAAGAATTAAATTCTAACATTGGGATTTTCACTGCATCATAAACTATATCCAATTGGATTGCAAAAAGCTGTCAGAAGCACAACTTTAAATGCTGCCCTGTAAATTTAGCTTCTTTATGCAGCAAATATTTTCAGCTAACACTGGGAAACAATCCTGGTGGGGACGGGTCTGTCACTGTATAACACTGGGAAAGAATCCTGGTGGGGACAGGTCTGTCATTGTATAACACTGGGGTACAGTACTGGTGGGGATGGGTCTGTCACTGTATAACACTGGGATACAGTACTGGTGGGGACAGGTCTGTCACTGTATAACACTGGGGTACAGTACTGGTGGGGACGGGTCTGTCACTGTATAACACTGGGGTACAGTACTGGTGGGGACGGGTCTGTCACTGTATAACACTGGGGTACAGTACTGGTGGGGACGGGTCTGTCGCTGCATAACACTGTGGTACAGTACTGGTGGGGACGGGTCTGTCGCTGTATAACACTGGGGTACAGTACTGGTGGGGACGGGTCTGTCACTGTATAACACTGGGGTACAGTACTGGTGGGGACGGGTCTGTCACTGTATAACACTGGGGTACAGTACTGGTGGGGACGGGTCTGTCGCTGTATAAGACTGGGGTACAGTACTGGTGGGGATGGGTCTGTCACTGTATAACACTGGGGTACAGTACTGGTGGGGATGGGTCTGTCGCTGTATAACACTGGGGTGCAGTACTGGTGGGGATGGGTCTGTCGCTGTATAACACTGGGGTACAGTACTGGTGGGGACGGGTCTGCCACTGAATAACACTGGGGTACAGTACTGGTGGGGATGGGTCTGTCGCTGTATAACACTGGGGTACAGTACTGGTGGGGATGGGTCTGTCACTGTATAACACTGGGGTACAGTACTGGTGGGGACGGGTCTGTCACTGTATAACACTGGGAAAGAATCCTGGTGGGGACAGGTCTGTCATTGTATAACACTGGGGTACAGTACTGGTGGGGATGGGTCTGTCACTGTATAACACTGGGATACAGTACTGGTGGGGACAGGTCTGTCACTGTATAACACTGGGGTACAGTACTGGTGGGGACGGGTCTGTCACTGTATAACACTGGGGTACAGTACTGGTGGGGACGGGTCTCTCACTGTATAACACTGGGGTACAGTACAGGTGGGGACGGGTCTGTCACTGTATAACACTGGGGTACAGTACTGGAGGGGACGGGTCTGTCACTGTATAACACTGGGAAACAATCCTGGTGGGGATGGGTCTGTCACTGTATAACACTGGGAAAGAATCCTGGTGGGGACGGGTCTGTCGCTGTATAACACTGGGGTACAGTACTGGTGGGGACGGGTCTGTCACTGTATAACACTGGGATACAGTACTGGTGGGGATGGGTCTGTCACTGTATAACACTGGGGTACAGTACTGGTGGGGATGGGTCTGTCACTGTATAACACTGGGGTACAGTACTGGTGGGGACGGGTCTGTCGCTGTATAACACTGGGGTACAGTACTGGTGGGGATGGGTCTGTCACTGTATAACACTGGGGTACAGTACTGGTGGGGACGGGTCTGTCACTGTATAACACTGGGGTACAGTACTGGTGGGGACGGGTCTGTCACTGTATAACACTGGGGCACAGTACTGGTGGGGACGGGTCTGTCGCTGTATAACACTGGGGTACAGTACAGGTGGGGACGGGTCTGTCACTGTATAACACTGGGAAAGAATCCTGGTGGGGACGGGTCTGTCATTGTATAACACTGGGGTACAGTACTGGTGGGGATGGGTCTGTCACTGTATAACACTGGGGTACAGTACTGGTGGGGACGGGTCTGTCACTGTATAACGCTGGGGGACAGTACTGGTGGGGACGGGTCTGTCACTGTATAACACTGGGATACAGTACTGGTGGGGACCGGTCTGTCACTGTATAACACTGGGGTACAGTACTGGTGGGGACGGGTCTGTCACTGTATAACACTGGGGTACAGTACAGGTGGGGACGGGTCTGTCACTGTATAACACTGGGGTACAGTACTGGTGGGGACGGGTCTGTCACTGTATAACACTGGGGTACAGTACTGGTGGGGACGGGTCTGTCACTGTATAACACTGGGGTACAGTACTGGTGGGGACGGGTCTGTCACTGTATAACACTGGGGTACAGTACTGGTGGGGACGGGTCTGTCACTGTATAACACTGGGGTACAGTACTGGTGGGGACGGGTCTGTCACGGTATAACACTGGGGGACAGTACTGGTGGGGACGGGTATGTCACTGTATAACACTGGGGTACAGTACTGGTGGGGACGGGTCTGTCACTGTATAACACTGGGGTACAGTACTGGTGGGGACGGGTCTGTCACTGTATAACACTGGGGTACAGTACTGGTGGGGACGGGTCTGTCACTGTATAACACTGGGGTACAGTACTGGTGCGGACGGGTCTGTCACTGTATAACACTGGGGTACAGTACTGGTGGGGACGGGTCTGTCACTGTATAACACTGGGAAACAATGCTGGTGGGGACGGGTCTGTCACTGTATAACACTGGGGTACAGTACTGGTGGGGACGGGTCTGTCGCTGTATAACACTGGGAAACAATGCTGGTGGGGACGGGTCTGTCACTGTATAACACTGGGAAACTATGCTGGTGGGGACGGGTCTGTCACTGTATAACACTGGGGTACAGTACTGGTGGGGACGGGTCTGTCACTGTATAACACTGGGGTACAGTACTGGTGGGGGCGGGTCTGTCACTGTATAACACTGGGGTACAGTACTGGTGGGGACAGGTCTGTCGCTGTATAACACTGGGGTACAATACTGGTGGGGACGGGTCTGTCACTGTATAACACTGTGGTACAGTACTGGTGGGGACTGGTCTGTCGCTGTATAACACTGGGGTACAGTACTGGTGGGGACGAGTCTGTCACTGTATAACACTGGGGTACAGTACTGGTGGGGATGGGTCTGTCACTGTATAACACTGGGGTACAGTACTGGTGGGGACGGGTCTGTCACTGTATAACACCGGGGTACAGTACTGGTGGGGACGGGTCTGTCACTGTATAACACTGGGATACAGTACTGGTGGGGACGGGTCTGTCACTGTATAACACTGGGATACAGTACTGGTGGGGACGGGTCTGTCACTGTATAACAATGGGGTACAGTACTGGTGGGGACGGGTCTCTCACTATAACACTGGGGTACAGTACTGGTGGGGACGTGTCTGTCACTGTATAACACTGGGGTACAGTGCTAGTGGGGATGGGTCTGTCACTGTATAACACTGGGGTACAGTACTGGTGGGGACGGGTCTGTCTGTATAACACTGGGGTACAGTACAGGTGGGGACGTGTCTGTCACTGTATAACACTGGGGTACAGTACTGGTGGGGATGGGTCTGTCACTGTATAACACTGGGGTACAGTACTGGTGGGGATGGGTCTGTCACTGTATAACACTGGGGTACAGTACTGGCGGGGATGGGTCTGTCGCTGTATAACACTGGGATACAGTACTGGTGTGGATGGGTCTGTCACTGTATAACACTGGGGTACAGTACTGGTGGGGATGGGTCTCTTGCTGTATAACACTGGGGTACAGTACTGGTGGGGATGGGTCTGTCACTGTATAACACTGGGGCATAGTACTGGTGGGATGGGTCTGTCACTGTGTAACACTGGGGTACAGTACTGGTGGGGATGGGTCTGTCACTGTATAACACTGGGGTACAGTACTGGTGGGGATGGGTCTGTCACTGTATAACACTGGGGTACAGTACTGGTGGGGATGGGTCTGTCACTGTATAACACTGGGGTACAGTACTGGTGGGGACGGGTCTGTCTGTATAACACTGGGGTACAGTACAGGTGGGGACGTGTCTGTCACTGTATAACACTGGGGTACAGTACTGGTGGGGATGGGTCTGTCACTGTATGACACTGGGGTACAGTACTGGTGGGGACGGGTCTGTCCCTGTATAACACTGAGGTACAGTACTGGTGGGGATGGGTCTGTCGCTGTCTAACATTGGGGTACAGTACTGGTGGGGAAGGGTCTGTCACTGTATAACACTGGGGTACAGTACTGGTGGGGACGGGTCTGTCACTGTATAACACTGGGGTACAGTACTGGTAGGGAAGGGTCTGTCACTGTATAACACTGGGGTACAGTACTGGTGGGGATGGGTCTGTCACTGTATAACACTGGGGTACAGCACTGGTGGCGGTGGGTCTGTCACTGTATAACACTGGGGTACAGTACTGGTGGGGACGGGTCTGTCACTGTATAACACTGGGGTACAGTACTGGTGGGGACGGGTCTGTCGCTGTATAACACTGGGGTACAGTACTCGTGGGGATGGGTCTGTCGCTGTATAACACTGGGGTACAGTACTGGTGGGGACAGGCCTGTCACTGTATAACACTGGGATACAGTACTGGTGGGGACGGGTCTGTCTCTGTATAACACTGGGGTTCAGTGCTTGTGGGGACTGGTCTGACACTGTATAACACTGGGGTACAGTACAGGTGGGGTCGGGTCTGTCACTGTTTAATTCTGGGGTACAGTGCTTGTGCGGATGGGTCTGTCACTGTCTCACGCTGGGGTACAGTACTGGTGGGGACGGGTCTGTCGCTGTATAACACTGGGGTACAGTACTGGTGGGGACGGGTCTGTCACTGTATAACACTGGGGTACAGTGCTGGTGGGGATGGGTCTGTCGCTGTATAACACTGGGGTACAGTACTGGTGGGGACGGGTCTGTCACTGTATAACACTGGGGTACAGTGCTGGTGGGGATGGGTCTGTCGCTGTATAACACTGGGGTGCAGTACTGGTGGGGAAGGGCCTGTCACTGTTTAACAGTGGGGTACAGTACTGGTGGGGATGGGTCTGTCACTGTGTAATACCCTGGTACAGTACTGGTGGGGACGGGTCTGTCACTGTATAACACTGGGGTACAGTACTGGTGGGGACGGGTCTGTCACTGTATAACACTGGGATACAGTACTGGTGGGGACGGGCCTGTCACTGTATAACACTGGGGTACAGTACTGGTGGGGACGGGTCTGTCACTGTGTAACACTGGGGTACAGTGCTGGTGGGGACGGGTCTGTCACTGTATAACACTGGGGTACAGTACTGGTGGGGACGGGTCTGTCAGTGTATAACACTGGGGTACAGTACTGGTGGGGACGGGTCTGTCAGTGTATAACACTGGGGTACAGTACTGGTGGGGATGAGTCTGTCACTGTATAACACTGGGGTACAGTACTGGTGGGGACGGGTCTGTCAGTGTATAACACTGGGGTACAGTACTGGTGGGGACGGGTCTGTCAGTGTATAACACTGGGGTACAGTACTGGTGGGGATGGGTCTGTCACTGTATAACACTGGGGTACAGTACTGTTGGGGACAGGTCTGTCACTGTATAACACTGGGGTACAGTACTGGTGGAAATGGGTCTGTCACTGTATAACACTGGGGTACAGTACTGGTGGAAATGGGTCTGTCACTGTATAACACTGGGGTACAGTACTGGTGGGGAAGGGCCTGTCGCTGTATAACACTGGGGTACAGTACTGGTGGGGACGGGTCTGTCACTGTATAACACTGGGGTACAGTACTGGTGGGGCTGGGTCTGTTGCTGTATAAGACTGGGGTACAGTACTGGTGGGGAAGGGCTTGTCACTGTTTAACATTGGGGTACAGTACTGGTGGGGACAGGCCTGTCACTGTATAACACTGGGATACAGTACTGGTGGGGACCGGTCTGTCACTGTATAACACTGGGGTACAGTACTGGTGGGGATGGGTCTGTTACTGTATAACACTGGGGTACAGTACTGGTGGGGACGGGTCTGTCACTGTATAACACTGGGGTACAGTGCTGGTGGGGACGGGTCTGTCACTGTATAACACTGGGGTACAGTACTGGTGGGGACGGGTCTGTCACTGTATAACACTGGGGTACAGTGCTGGTGGGGACGGGTCTGTCACTGTATAACACTGGGGTACAGTACTGGTGGGGTCGGGTCTGTCACTGTATAACACTGGGGTACAGTACTGGTGGGGCTGGGTCTGTTGCTGTATAACACTGGGGTACAGTACTGGTGGGGAAGGGCTTGTCACTGTTTAACATTGGGGTACAGTACTGGTGGGGACAGGCCTGTCACTGTATAACACTGGGATACAGTACTGGTGGGGACCGGTCTGTCACTGTATAACACTGGGGTACAGTACTGGTGGGGACGGGTCTTTCAGTGTTTAATACTGGGGTACAGTGCTTGTGGGGACTGGCCTGTCACTGTATAACACTGGGGTACAGTGCTTATGGGGACTGGTCTGACACTGTATAACACTGGGGTACAGTACAGGCGGGGTCGGGTCTGTCACTGTATAACACTGGGGTACAGTACTGGTGGGGACGGGTCTCTCACTGTATAACACTGGGGTACAGTACTGGTGGGGACGGGTCTGCCAATGTTTAACACTGGGGTACAGTAATGCTGGGGATGGGTCTGTCGCTGTGTAACACTGGGGTACAGTACTGGTGGGGACGGGTCTGCCAATGTTTAACACTGGGGTACAGTAATGCTGGGGACGGGTCTGTCGCTGTATAACACTGGGGTACAGTACTGGTGGGGACGGGCCTGTCACTGTATAACACTGGGGTACAGTACTGGTGGGGAAGGGCCTGTCACTGTTTAACACTGGGGTACAGTACTGGTGGGGACAGGCCTGTCACTGTATAACACTGGGATACCGTACTGGTGTGGACGGGTCTGTCTCTGTATAACACTGGGGTACAGTGCTTGTGGGGACTGGCCTGTCACTGTATAACACTGGGGTTCAGTGCTTGTGGGGACTGGTCTGACACTGTATAACACTGGGGTACAGTACAGGCGGGGTCGGGTCTGTCACTGTTTAATACTGGGGTACAGTGCTTGTGCGGATGGGTCTGTCACTGTCTCACGCTGGGGTACAGTACTGGTGGGGGGGGGGGAGTCTGTCACTGTATAACACTGGGGTACAGTACTGGTGGGGACAGGCCTGTCACTGTATAACACTGGGATACAGTACTGGTGGGGACGGGTCTGTCTCTGTATAACACTGGGGTTCAGTGCTTGTGGGGACTGGCCTGTCACTGTATAACACTGTGGTTCAGTGCTTGTGGGGACTGGTCTGACACTGTATAACACTGGGGTACAGTACAGGCGGGGTCGGGTCTGTCACTGTATAACACTGGGGTACAGTACTGGTGGGGACGGGTCTGTCGCTGTATAACACTGGGGTACAGTACTCGTGGGGATGGGTCTGTCGCTGTATAACACTGGGGTACAGTACTGGTGGGGACAGGCCTGTCACTGTATAACACTGGGATACAGTACTGGTGGGGACGGGTCTGTCTCTGTATAACACTGGGGTTCAGTGCTTGTGGGGACTGGTCTGACACTGTATAACACTGGGGTACAGTACAGGTGGGGTCGGGTCTGTCACTGTTTAATTCTGGGGTACAGTGCTTGTGCGGATGGGTCTGTCACTGTCTCACGCTGGGGTACAGTACTGGTGGGGACGGGTCTGTCGCTGTATAACACTGGGGTACAGTACTGGTGGGGACGGGTCTGTCACTGTATAACACTGGGGTACAGTGCTGGTGGGGATGGGTCTGTCACTGTGTAATACCCTGGTACAGTACTGGTGGGGACGGGTCTGTCACTGTATAACACTGGGGTACAGTACTGGTGGGGACGGGTCTGTCACTGTATAACACTGGGATACAGTACTGGTGGGGACGGGCCTGTCACTGTATAACACTGGGGTACAGTACTGGTGGGGATGGGTCTGTCACTGTATAACACTGGGGTACAGTACTGTTGGGGACAGGTCTGTCACTGTATAACACTGGGTTACAGTACTGGTGGGGATGGGTCTGTCACTGTATAACACTGGGGTACAGTACTGGTGGGGAAGGGCCTGTCACTGTTTAACACTGGGGTACAGTACTGGTGGGTCGGGTCTGTCACTGTATAACACTGGGGTACAGTACTGGTGGGGACGGGTCTGTCACTGTATAACACTGGGATACAGTACTGGTGGGGACGGGTCTGTCAATGTTTAACACTGGGGTACAGTACTGGTGGGGACGGGTCTGTTACTGTATAACACTGGGGTACAGTACTGGTGGGGACGGGTCTGTCACTGTATAACACTGGGGTACAGTGCTGGTGGGGACGGGTCTGTCACTGTATAACACTGGGGTACAGTACTGGTGGGGACGGGTCTGTCACTGTATAACACTGGGGTACAGTACTGGTGGGGACGGGTCTGTCACTGTATAACACTGGGGTACAGTACTGGTGGGGCTGGGTCTGTTGCTGTATAAGACTGGGGTACAGTACTGGTGGGGACGGGTCTGTCACTGTATAACACTGGGGTACAGTACTGGTGGGGCTGGGTCTGTTGCTGTATAAGACTGGGGTACAGTACTGGTGGGGACGGGTCTGTCACTGTATAACACTGGGGTACAGTACTGGTGGGGACGGGTCTGTCACTGTATAACACTGGGGTACAGTACTGGTGGGGACGGGTCTGCCGCTGTATAAGACTGGGGTACAGTACTGGTGGGGATGGGTCTGCCGCTGTATAAGACTGGGGTACAGTACTGGTGGGGACGAGTCTGTCACTGTATAACACTGGGGTACAGTACTGGTGGGGAAGGGCTTGTCACTGTTTAACATTGGGGTACAGTACTGGTGGGGACCGGTCTGTCACTGTATAACACTGGGGTACAGTACTGGTGGGGATGGGTCTGTTACTGTATAACACTGGGGTACAGTACTGGTGGGGACGGGTCTGTCACTGTATAACACTGGGGTACAGTGCTGGTGGGGACGGGTCTGTCACTGTATAACACTGGGGTACAGTACTGGTGGGGACGGGTCTGTCACTGTATAACACTGGGGTACAGTGCTGGTGGGGACGGGTCTGTCACTGTATAACACTGGGGTACAGTACTGGTGGGGACGGGTCTGTCACTGTATAACACTGGGGTACAGTACTGGTGGGGCTGGGTCTGTTGCTGTATAAGACTGGGGTACAGTACTGGTGGGGAAGGGCTTGTCACTGTATAACACTGGGGTACAGTACTGGTGGGGACGGGTCTCTCACTATAACACTGGGGTACAGTACTGGTGGGTACGGGTCTGCCAATGTTTAACACTGGGGTACAGTAATGCTGGGGATGGGTCTGTCGCTGTGTAACACTGGGGTACAGTACTGGTGGGGAAGGGCCTGTCACTGTTTAACACTGGGGTACAGTACTGGTGGGGATGGGTCTGCCACTGTATAACACTGGGGTACAGTACTGGCGGGGACGGGTCTGTCACTGTATAACACTGAGGTACAGTACTGCTGGGGACGGGTCTGTCACTGTATAACACTGGGATACAGTACTGGTGGGGACGGGTCTGTCAGTGTTTAACATTGGGGTACAGTACTGGTGGGGACAGGCCTGTCACTGTATAACATTGGGATACAGTACTGGTGGGGACCGGTCTGTCACTGTATAACACTGGGGTACAGTACTGGTGGGGACGGGTCTTTCAGTGTTTAATACTGGGGTACAGTGCTTGTGGGGACTGGCCTGTCACTGTATAACACTGGGGTACAGTGCTTATGGGGACTGGTCTGACACTGTATAACACTGGGGTACAGTACAGGTGGGGTCGGGTCTGTCACTGTATAACACTGGGGTACAGTGCTGGTCGGGATGGGTCTGTCACTGTATAACACTGGGGTACAGTACTGGTGGGGACGGGTCTCTCACTGTATAACACTGGGGTACAGTACTGGTGGGGACGGGTCTGCCAATGTTTAACACTGGGGTACAGTAATGCTGGGGATGGGTCTGTCGCTGTGTAACACTGGGATACAGTACTGGTGGGGACGGGTCTGCCAATGTTTAACACTGGGGTACAGTAATGCTGGGGACGGGTCTGTCGCTGTATAACACTGGGGTACAGTACTGGTGGGGACGGGCCTGTCACTGTATAACACTGGGGTACAGTACTGGTGGGGACAGGCCTGTCACTGTATAACACTGGGATACCGTACTGGTGTGGACGGGTCTGTCTCTGTATAACACTGGGGTACAGTGCTTGTGGGGACTGGCCTGTCACTGTATAACACTGGGGTTCAGTGCTTGTGGGGACTGGTCTGACACTGTATAACACTGGGGTACAGTACAGGCGGGGTCGGGTCTGTCACTGTATAACACTGGGGTACAGTACTGGTGGGGATGGGTCTGTCACTGTATAACACTGGGGTACAGTACTGGCGGGGATGGGTCTGTCGCTGTATAACACTGGGATACAGTACTGGTGTGGATGGGTCTGTCACTGTATAACACTGGGGTACAGTACTGGTGGGGATGGGTCTCTTGCTGTATAACACTGGGGTACAGTACTGGTGGGGATGGGTCTGTCACTGTATAACACTGGGGCATAGTACTGGTGGGATGGGTCTGTCACTGTGTAACACTGGGGTACAGTACTGGTGGGGATGGGTCTGTCACTGTATAACACTGGGGTACAGTACTGGTGGGGATGGGTCTGTCACTGTATAACACTGGGGTACAGTACTGGTGGGGATGGGTCTGTCACTGTATAACACTGGGGTACAGTACTGGTGGGGACGGGTCTGTCTGTATAACACTGGGGTACAGTACAGGTGGGGACGTGTCTGTCACTGTATAACACTGGGGTACAGTACTGGTGGGGATGGGTCTGTCACTGTATAACACTGGGGTACAGTACTGGCGGGGATGGGTCTGTCGCTGTATAACACTGGGATACAGTACTGGTGTGGATGGGTCTGTCACTGTATAACACTGGGGTACAGTACTGGTGGGGATGGGTCTCTTGCTGTATAACACTGGGGTACAGTACTGGTGGGGATGGGTCTGTCACTGTATAACACTGGGGCATAGTACTGGTGGGATGGGTCTGTCACTGTGTAACACTGGGGTACAGTACTGGTGGGGATGGGTCTGTCACTGTATAACACTGGGGTACAGTACTGGTGGGGATGGGTCTGTCACTGTATAACACTGAGGTACAGTACTGGTGGGGATGGGTCTGTCACTGTATAACACTGGGGTACAGTACTGGTGGGGACGGGTCTGTCTGTATAACACTGGGGTACAGTACAGGTGGGGACGTGTCTGTCACTGTATAACACTGGGGTACAGTACTGGTGGGGATGGGTCTGTCACTGTATGACACTGGGGTACAGTACAGGTGGGGACGTGTCTGTCCCTGTATAACACTGAGGTACAGTACTGGTGGGGATGGGTCTGTCGCTGTCTAACATTGGGGTACAGTACTGGTGGGGAAGGGTCTGTCACTGTATAACACTGGGGTACAGTACTGGTGGGGACGGGTCTGTCACTGTATAACACTGGGGTACAGTACTGGTAGGGAAGGGTCTGTCACTGTATAACACTGGGGTACAGTACTGGTGGGGATGGGTCTGTCACTGTATAACACTGGGGTACAGCACTGGTGGCGGTGGGTCTGTCACTGTATAACACTGGGGTACAGTACTGGTGGGGACGGGTCTGTCACTGTATAACACTGGGGTACAGTACTGGTGGGGACGGGTCTGTCGCTGTATAACACTGGGGTACAGTACTCGTGGGGATGGGTCTGTCGCTGTATAACACTGGGGTACAGTACTGGTGGGGACAGGCCTGTCACTGTATAACACTGGGATACAGTACTGGTGGGGACGGGTCTGTCTCTGTATAACACTGGGGTTCAGTGCTTGTGGGGACTGGTCTGACACTGTATAACACTGGGGTACAGTACAGGTGGGGTCGGGTCTGTCACTGTTTAATTCTGGGGTACAGTGCTTGTGCGGATGGGTCTGTCACTGTCTCACGCTGGGGTACAGTACTGGTGGGGACGGGTCTGTCGCTGTATAACACTGGGGTACAGTACTGGTGGGGACGGGTCTGTCACTGTATAACACTGGGGTACAGTGCTGGTGGGGATGGGTCTGTCGCTGTATAACACTGGGGTGCAGTACTGGTGGGGAAGGGCCTGTCACTGTTTAACAGTGGGGTACAGTACTGGTGGGGACGGGTCTGTCACTGTATAACACTGGGGTACAGTACTGGTGGGGATGGGTCTGTCACTGTGTAATACCCTGGTACAGTACTGGTGGGGACGGGTCTGTCACTGTATAACACTGGGGTACAGTACTGGTGGGGACGGGTCTGTCACTGTATAACACTGGGATACAGTACTGGTGGGGACGGGCCTGTCACTGTATAACACTGGGGTACAGTACTGGTGGGGACGGGTCTGTCACTGTGTAACACTGGGGTACAGTGCTGGTGGGGACGGGTCTGTCACTGTATAACACTGGGGTACAGTACTGGTGGGGACGGGTCTGTCTGTATAACACTGGGGTACAGTACTGGTGGGGACGGGTCTGTCAGTGTATAACACTGGGGTACAGTACTGGTGGGGATGAGTCTGTCACTGTATAACACTGGGGTACAGTACTGGTGGGGACGGGTCTGTCAGTGTATAACACTGGGGTACAGTACTGGTGGGGACGGGTCTGTCAGTGTATAACACTGGGGTACAGTACTGGTGGGGATGGGTCTGTCACTGTATAACACTGGGGTACAGTACTGTTGGGGACAGGTCTGTCACTGTATAACACTGGGGTACAGTACTGGTGGAAATGGGTCTGTCACTGTATAACACTGGGGTACAGTACTGGTG
This sequence comes from Scyliorhinus torazame, assembly GCF_047496885.1. Classification (NCBI taxonomy): domain Eukaryota; kingdom Metazoa; phylum Chordata; class Chondrichthyes; order Carcharhiniformes; family Scyliorhinidae; genus Scyliorhinus; species Scyliorhinus torazame. The sequence goes on from NC_092718.1 coordinate 223,701,940, forward strand.
GGGAAGGGCCTGTCACTGTTTAACACTGGGGTACAGTACTGGTGGGGATGGGTCTGTCACTGTATAACACTGGGATACAGTACTGGTGGGGACGGGTCTGTCACTGTATAACACTGGGGTACAGTACTGGTGGGGACGGGTCTGTCACTGTATAACACTGGGATACAGTACTGGTGGGGACCGGTCTGTCACTGTATAACACTGGGGTACAGTACTGGTGGGGCTGGGTCTGTTGCTGTATAAGACTGGGGTACAGTACTGGTGGGGACGGGTCTGTCACTGTATAACACTGGGGTACAGTACTGGTGGGGAAGGGCTTGTCACTGTTTAACATTGGGGTACAGTCCTGGTGGGGACAGGCCTGTCACTGTATAACACTGGGGTACAGTACTGGTGGGGACGGGTCTTTCAGTGTTTAATACTGGGGTACAGTGCTTGTGGGGACTGGCCTGTCACTGTATAACACTGGGGTACAGTGCTTATGGGGACTGGTCTGACACTGTATAACACTGGGGTACAGTACAGGCGGGGTCGGGTCTGTCACTGTATAACACTTGGGTACAGTACTGGTGGGGACGGGTCTCTCACTGTATAACACTGGGGTATAGTACTGGTGGGGACGGGTCTGCCAATGTTTAACACTGGGGTACAGTAATGCTGGGGATGGGTCTGTCGCTGTGTAACACTGGGGTACAGTACTGGTGGGGACGGGTCTGCCAATGTTTAACACTGGGGTACAGTAATGCTGGGGACGGGTCTGTCGCTGTATAACACTGGGGTACAGTACTGGTGGGGAAGGGCCTGTCACTGTTTAACACTGGGGTACAGTACTGGTGGGGACAGGCCTGTCACTGTATAACACTGGGATACCGTACTGGTGTGGACGGGTCTGTCTCTGTATAACACTGGGGTACAGTGCTTGTGGGGACTGGCCTGTCACTGTATAACACTGGGGTTCAGTGCTTGTGGGGACTGGTCTGACACTGTATAACACTGGGGTACAGTACAGGCGGGGTCGGGTCTGTCACTGTTTAATACTGGGGTACAGTGCTTGTGCGGATGGGTCTGTCACTGTCTCACGCTGGGGTACAGTACTGGTGGGGGGGGGGGAGTCTGTCACTGTATAACACTGGGGTACAGTACTGGTGGGGACAGGCCTGTCACTGTATAACACTGGGATACAGTACTGGTGGGGACGGGTCTGTCTCTGTATAACACTGGGGTTCAGTGCTTGTGGGGACTGGCCTGTCACTGTATAACACTGTGGTTCAGTGCTTGTGGGGACTGGTCTGACACTGTATAACACTGGGGTACAGTACAGGCGGGGTCGGGTCTGTCACTGTATAACACTGGGGTACAGTACTGGTGGGGACGGGTCTGTCGCTGTATAACACTGGGGTACAGTACTCGTGGGGATGGGTCTGTCGCTGTATAACACTGGGGTACAGTACTGGTGGGGACAGGCCTGTCACTGTATAACACTGGGATACAGTACTGGTGGGGACGGGTCTGTCTCTGTATAACACTGGGGTTCAGTGCTTGTGGGGACTGGTCTGACACTGTATAACACTGGGGTACAGTACAGGTGGGGTCGGGTCTGTCACTGTTTAATTCTGGGGTACAGTGCTTGTGCGGATGGGTCTGTCACTGTCTCACGCTGGGGTACAGTACTGGTGGGGACGGGTCTGTCGCTGTATAACACTGGGGTACAGTACTGGTGGGGACGGGTCTGTCACTGTATAACACTGGGGTACAGTGCTGGTGGGGATGGGTCTGTCGCTGTATAACACTGGGGTGCAGTACTGGTGGGGAAGGGCCTGTCACTGTTTAACAGTGGGGTACAGTACTGGTGGGGATGGGTCTGTCACTGTGTAATACCCTGGTACAGTACTGGTGGGGACGGGTCTGTCACTGTATAACACTGGGGTACAGTACTGGTGGGGACGGGTCTGTCACTGTATAACACTGGGATACAGTACTGGTGGGGACGGGCCTGTCACTGTATAACACTGGGGTACAGTACTGGTGGGGATGGGTCTGTCACTGTATAACACTGGGGTACAGTACTGTTGGGGACAGGTCTGTCACTGTATAACACTGGGGTACAGTACTGGTGGGGAAGGGCCTGTCACTGTTTAACACTGGGGTACAGTACTAGTGGGTCGGGTCTGTCACTGTATAACACTGGGGTACAGTACTGGTGGGGACGGGTCTGTCACTGTATAACACTGGGGTACAGTACTGGTGGGGATGGGTCTGTCGCTGTATAACACTGGGGTACAGTACTGGTGGGGACGGGTCTGCCGCTGTATAACACTGGGGTACAGTACTGGTGGGGATGGGTCTGTTACTGTATAACACTGGGGTACAGTACTGCTGGGGATGGGTCTGTCACTGTATAACACTGGGGTACAGTACTGGTGGGGACGGGTCTGTCACTGTATAACACTGGGGTACAGTACTGGTGGGGACGGGTCTGTCACTGTATAACACTGGGGTACAGTACTGCTGGGGATGGGTCTGTCACTGTATAACACTGGGGTACAGTACTGCTGGGGATGGGTCTGTCACTGTATAACACTGGGGTACAGTACTGGTGGGGACGGGTCTGTCACTGTATAACACTGGGGTACAGTACTGGTGGGGACGGGTCTGTCACTGTATAACACTGGGGTACAGTACTGGTGGGTCGGGTCTGTCACTGTATGACACTGGAGTACAGTACTGGTGGGGACGGGTCTGTCACTGTATAACACTGGGATACAGTACTGGTGGGGACGGGTCTGTCACTGTATAACACTGGAGTACAGTACTGGTGGGGACGGGTCTGTCACTGTATAACACTGGGGTACAGTACTGGTGGGGACGGGTCTGTCACTGTATAACACTGGGGTACAGTACTGGTGGGGATGGGTCTGTCACTGTATAACACTGGGGTACAGTACTGGTGGGGACGGGTCTGCCGCTGTATAACACTGGGGTACAGTACTGGTGGGGATGGGTCTGTCACTGTATAACACTGGGATACAGTACTGGTGGGGACGGGTCTGTCAATGTTTAACACTGGGGTACAGTACTGGTGGGGACGGGTCTGTTACTGTATAACACTGGGGTACAGTACTGGTGGGGACGGGTCTGTCACTGTATAACACTGGGGTACAGTACTGGTGGGGACGGGTCTGTCACTGTATAACACTGGGGTACAGTACTGGTGGGGCTGGGTCTGTTGCTGTATAACACTGGGGTACAGTACTGGTTGGGACGGGTCTGTCACTGTATAACACTGGGGTACAGTACTGGTGGGGAAGGGCTTGTCACTGTTTAACATTGGGGTACAGTACTGGTGGGGACAGGCCTGTCACTGTATAACACTGGGATACAGTACTGGTGGGGACCGGTCTGTCACTGTATAACACTGGGGTACAGTACTGGTGGGGATGGGTCTGTTACTGTATAACACTGGGGTACAGTACTGGTGGGGACGGGTCTGTCACTGTATAACACTGGGGTACAGTGCTGGTGGGGACGGGTCTGTCACTGTATAACACTGGGGTACAGTACTGGTGGGGTCGGGTCTGTCACTGTATAACACTGGGGTACAGTACTGGTGGGGACGGGTCTGCCGCTGTATAAGACTGGGGTACAGTACTGGTGGGGATGGGTCTGTTGCTGTATAAGACTGGGGTACAGTACTGGTGGGGAAGGGCTTGTCACTGTTTAACATTGGGGTACAGTACTGGTGGGGACCGGTCTGTCACTGTATAACACTGGGGTACAGTACTGGTGGGGATGGGTCTGTTACTGTATAACACTGGGGTACAGTACTGGTGGGGACGGGTCTGTCACTGTATAACACTGGGGTACAGTGCTGGTGGGGACGGGTCTGTCACTGTATAACACTGGGGTACAGTACTGGTGGGGACGGGTCTGTCACTGTATAACACTGGGGTACAGTACTGGTGGGGCTGGGTCTGTTGCTGTATAAGACTGGGGTACAGTACTGGTGGGGAAGGGCTTGTCACTGTTTAACATTGGGGTACAGTACTGGTGGGGACAGGCCTGTCACTGTATAACACTGGGATACAGTACTGGTGGGGACCGGTCTGTCACTGTATAACACTGGGGTACAGTACTGGTGGGGACGGGTCTTTCAGTGTTTAATACTGGGGTACAGTGCTTGTGGGGACTGGCCTGTCACTGTATAACACTGGGGTACAGTTCTTATGGGGACTGGTCTGACACTGTATAACACTGGGGTACAGTACAGGTGGGGTCGGGTCTGTCACTGTATAACACTGGGGTACAGTGCTGGTGGGGATGGGTCTGTCACTGTATAACACTGGGGTACAGTACTGGTGGGGACGGGTCTCTCACTATAACACTGGGGTACAGTACTGGTGGGTACGGGTCTGCCAATGTTTAACACTGGGGTACAGTAATGCTGGGGATGGGTCTGTCGCTGTGTAACACTGGGGTACAGTACTGGTGGGGAAGGGCCTGTCACTGTTTAACACTGGGGTACAGTACTGGTGGGGATGGGTCTGCCACTGTATAACACTGGGGTACAGTACTGGCGGGGACGGGTCTGTCACTGTATAACACTGAGGTACAGTACTGCTGGGGACGGGTCTGTCACTGTATAACACTGGGATACAGTACTGGTGGGGACGGGTCTGTCACTGTTTAACATTGGGGTACAGTACTGGTGGGGACAGGCCTGTCACTGTATAACATTGGGATACAGTACTGGTGGGGACCGGTCTGTCACTGTATAACACTGGGGTACAGTACTGGTGGGGACGGGTCTTTCAGTGTTTAATACTGGGGTACAGTGCTTGTGGGGACTGGCCTGTCACTGTATAACACTGGGGTACAGTGCTTATGGGGACTGGTCTGACACTGTATAACACTGGGGTACAGTACAGGTGGGGTCGGGTCTGTCACTGTATAACACTGGGGTACAGTGCTGGTCGGGATGGGTCTGTCACTGTATAACACTGGGGTACAGTACTGGTGGGGACGGGTCTCTCACTGTATAACACTGGGGTACAGTACTGGTGGGGACGGGTCTGCCAATGTTTAACACTGGGGTACAGTAATGCTGGGGATGGGTCTGTCGCTGTGTAACACTGGGATACAGTACTGGTGGGGACGGGTCTGCCAATGTTTAACACTGGGGTACAGTAATGCTGGGGACGGGTCTGTCGCTGTATAACACTGGGGTACAGTACTGGTGGGGACGGGCCTGTCACTGTATAACACTGGGGTACAGTACTGGTGGGGACAGGCCTGTCACTGTATAACACTGGGATACCGTACTGGTGTGGACGGGTCTGTCTCTGTATAACACTGGGGTACAGTGCTTGTGGGGACTGGCCTGTCACTGTATAACACTGGGGTTCAGTGCTTGTGGGGACTGGTCTGACACTGTATAACACTGGGGTACAGTACAGGCGGGGTCGGGTCTGTCACTGTTTAATACCGGGGTACAGTGCTTGTGCGGATGGGTCTGTCACTGTCTCACGCTGGGGTACAGTACTGGTGGGGGGGGGGGAGTCTGTCACTGTATAACACTGGGGTACAGTACTGGTGGGGACGGGTCTGTCACTGTATAACACTGGGGTACAGTACTAGTGGGGACGGGTCTGTCACTGTATAACACTGGGGTACAGTACTGGTGGGGGGGGGAGTCTGTCACTATGACACTGGGGTACAGTGCTGGTGGGGACGGGTCTGTCACTATAACACTGGGATACAGTGCTGGTGGGGACGGGTCTGTCACTGTATAACACTGGGGTACAGTACTGGTGGGGACGGGTCTGTCACTATAACACTGGGGTACAGTACTGGTGGGGACGGGTCTGTCACTGTATAACACTGCGATTTGGTACATTACCACATAAATGTGGGGCAACACGGTAGCACAATGGTTAGCACTGTTCTTTCACAGCCCCAGGGTCCCGGGTTTGATTCCCCGCTGGGTCACTGTCTGTGCGGACTCTGCACGTTCTCCCCGTGTCTGCGTGGGTTTCCTCCGGGTGCTCCGGTTTCCTCCCACAAGTCCCGAAAGACGTGCTTGTTAGGTGAATTGGATATTCTGAATTCTCCCTCTGTGACCCGAACAGGCGCCGGAATGTGGCGACTAGGAGCTTTTCACAGTAACGTTATTGCAGTGTTAATAATGTGGAGATGCCGGCGTTGGACTGGGGTGAGCACAGTAAGAAGTCTTACAACCCCAGGTTAAAGTCCAACAGGTTTGTTTCGATATCAATCTCTGCAAGACGTGCCAGATCATCGACATGGGTACCACCATTACACGTGAGAACCCCACCCACCAGGTACGCGGTACATACTCGTGCGACTCGGCCAACGTTGTGTACCTCATACGCTGCAGGAAAGGATGTCCCGAAGCGTGGTACATTGGCGAGACCATGCAGACGCTGCGACAACGAATGAACGGACATCGCGCGACAATCGTCAGGCAGGAATGTTCCCTTCCAGTCGGGGAACACTTCAGCAGTCAAGGGCATTCAGCCTCTGATCTCCGGGTAAGCGTTCTCCAAGGCGGCCTTCAGGACCCGCGACAACGCAGAATCGCCGAGCAGAAACTTATAGCCAAGTTCCGCACACATGAGTGCGGCCTCAACCGGGACCTGGGATTCATGTCGCATTACATTCACCCCCCACCATCTGGCCTGCGAAATCCTACCAACTGTCCTGGCTTGAGACAATTCACACCTCTTTAACCTGGGGTTACCCCATCTCTGGATCTGTAAAGATTTAATCACCTGCTAATGCTCGCATTCCAAGCATTGTCTGGCATCTTTGAATTTGTCTATATATATGTTTCTGGAACATACCTCTTCATTCACCTGAGGAAGGAGCAGCGCTCCGAAAGCTAGTGACATCGAAACAAACCTGTTGGACTTTAACCTGGTGTTGTAAGACTTCGTAATGTATTAAAAAGTATGTACAGCACAAAAATAGGCCATTCAGCCCAAGGTCCATGCTAGTGTTTATAGTCCAAACAAGCCGCCTCCCATCCTACTCCCTGATCAATACATCCTCCTCTTTCCTCCTTCAAGTGATTGTCTAGATTCCCTTCCATGTATCTACACTATTCAACTCAATCACTCCCTCGAGGAGCGAGTTCCACATTCTCAACACTGGGTAAAGGCGTTTCTTGTGAATTCCTTCTTGGATTTCCCAGACCTCTCACTGTGTTGGTTACCGATGAACACTCCCTATTGGCCGTGTCACCTGGTCTGTGTCAAGTTTCTTTTTCACAGAACAAGTTTTTCCTCTCCCTCAATAATCTGGAGTACCAGCCCCCAGAGATTTCTGATGGTGTCCAAAAGGCACTTGACAAATTTGAACTCGCTGTTGCATTATTGGGAATATTGTCAGCCAGCTGTGCATAGTGACATTCCATAAGCAGTGAGGGTAGAACTTCAGGCCGGTCACAAAGGTGGCATTATAATCAGTTTGTACAATGCAAACCCTTGGGCACAACATTAGTCCCATCCTCCCAGATAATAATCTTTATTATTGTCACAAGCAGGCTTACATTAACACTGCAATGAAGTTACTGTGAAAACCCCCTAGTCGCCACATTCCGGCGCCTGTTCGGGTACACTGAGGGCGAATTCAGAATGTCCAATTCACCTAACAGCACGTCTTTGGGGACTTGTGGGAGGAAACCGGAGCACCCGGAGGAAAACACGCAGACACGGGGAGAACGTGCAGACTCCGCACAGACAGTGACCCAAGCCGGGAATTGAACCCGTGTCCCTGGTGCTGTGAAGCAACAGTGCTAACCACTGTGCTACCGTGCCGCCCACAACACACTTCCTTTCCTGTCTGAAGCTGTTACAAAATGATGCATCACAGATGGGGACCATTTGGTCCATTATTCTTGCGTTGACCCTTGGAAACTGCTGTTCGATTTATCCCACACTCGTGCTCTTTCCCCATAGCCTTGCAAACTTGTCCTTTTGCATTCCAGTTCCCTTTTGAAAGATATTATTGATACTGCTTTCACCACTCTTCCAAGTAGTTGTGTCAAAAGATCCCATCTCCCCTCTGATTCCTTTGCTAATTATCATAGAATCATAGAATTTTACAGCACGAAGGAGGCCATTCGGCCCATCGTGTGCACCGGCTTTTGAAAGAGTTACCCAGCTCGTCCCATTCTCCAGCTCTATCTCTATAACCCTCTAAATTCATCACTTTCAAATATCTAGCTCTCTCTTGAACCCTCCAATGGGATCCGCCTCCACCGCTCTCCCAGGCAGCGCATTCCAAACCCCAACAGCTCTCTGAGTAAAGACCTTTCTCCTCATCTCACTCCGAGCATGCTCACTGACTGTCTTGAAATTGTGACCCCCCCTAGTCACTGGCTGACCAACTAATGGAAACAGAATGTCCTTAATTATCCTCTTAAAATTGTTCACAATTTGGAACACCTCAATAAGGTCACCTCTTAATCTTCTGTGCTCCAAGGAGAAAACTATGCCTTTGATTACTGGTCTTCTTGCCACTAAGAGAGGATTTCTCTCTATTTGAGCAAAACCTTTCATTAGTTTGAATATCTCTATTGAATATCTGAACTGTCTCTGCTGTACGGAGAACAGTCCAACTCTCTCCATATAACTGATGTCCCTAATCCCTGGCACCAGCCTCTTTTTCCCCCTTTTGATAGAATCGTAGAATCCCTACAGTGCAGAAGGAGGCCATTCGGCCCATCGAGTCTGCACTGACCCTCTGAAAGAGCACACTATCTAGTAGGGAAGCACTCCTGACCTTTTGGACACTTAAGGGACAATTTACCATGGCCAATCCATCTAATCAGTACATCTTTGGACAGTGGGAGGAAACCGGAGCATCCGGAGGAAACCCACACCGACGTGAGGCGAAAGTGCAAACTCCACACAGACAGTCACCCGAGGCCGGAATTGAACCCGGGTCCCTGGCGCTGTGAGCCAGCAGTGTTAATGACTGTGCCACCGTGCTGCCCATCCTGCTCATCTTTGTCTCCCTCTTGACAGCCTTCCGAAAGAGCGATTGCCAGAATTGAGCACAGTACTCCCGCTGAGGCCAGCCAGTGTTTTAGAAAGGTTTAGCTTCGCTTTCTTGTCTGTGTACTCTTTTTGCTTCTATTTATAAAACCCAGAATCTCTCTGGATAATGAATCATTCTTGTCCTAAACTTGCCCTTCACAACTTTTTTAAAAACTGCGTCTATCTGCGTTAAAGGAATTGGGGGAGGACATTGTAGGTGCCCTAACTATAATCTTCCAGAGTCCCTAGTTTCAGGGGTAGTCCCTCTGCACTGGAAAATTGCAGATGTCACTCCACTGTTTAAGGGTGAAAGGGGGAAACCAGGGAATTACAGAGCAGTTAGCCTAACATGCTACAATCAGGGATGGGGTAACTGAACACCTTGAATAATGTTGGTTGCTCAGGGTGAGCCAGCGTGGAATCCTGAAGGGAAGGTCATGCCTGACTAATCTTATTGAACTTTTTGAAGAAGTAATTGAGGTAGTGGACAGAGGAATGTCTATGAATGGCATTTCTATGGACTTCCAGAAGGTATTTTATAAAATCCCACAAAAGAGACTGTTAACTAAGTTGGCAGCCCATCGAGTTGAGGGCAAATTATTGAACTGGTTGGGAAATTGGTTGAGTGGCAGTTGACAGAGTGGGGATGATGGGTAATTTCTTTAATTGGCAGGAGGTGACTAATGGGACCATTGTGTTGGAGCCTTAATTATTCACACTATTCATTAATGACTTGGATGATGGCACAGAAAGTCATATATCCAAATTTGCTAAAGATACAAAGTTAGCTGGCATTATAGACCGCCTAGATCAGTCATTTTCAAAGTCGGGGGGTCGCGGGCGGGTGTTAGGAGGGTCGCGGAGCCGTTCATCACAGTGTTTCCGATCGCGGGAATTAACGCACAACAGCTGCAGCCGCCAGCTTTAAAAAATGATGGCCCGACCGGCGCTCAGAATGCGGGCGCGCTGCACATGCCCGGAACCCAGCGAGAAACATCACCGCCTCCTGACGTCAGCGCACTGACCCAGGAGAAGATTTTTCTTTAAATTCAATGCAGTCTTCCTGCCTGAAGCAACGGCAGAGAGCCGGTCACGCGCCCCGAACACTGACGTCACGTGCTCTGGGCGGGATTGTGAATCCCCCATTTTGTCAGCAGCAAACCAGCAGCAGGACAGTAAAATTTTAAAATGGATCGTATTGTAATAAGGAAGAGAGGGCCGGGAACACAAACAGGCCAGGATCTCGCAAGTAAACCTGCTGGAGAGAGCCGCTCAGGACAGAGCAGAGCTAATGTGAGCGCCAGGGCCTCTGATGAACAATCCATAGAGACATGTAACATTGAATGACAAAGCGAGTGAGATCGTGAGGACAAAGCAGGCTCACCTGTCACATTAATGGGAAGCGAAAATGGTGGGTCACGAAGTTCGGGCAACATGGGTCCCGAAGATTGGCAGGTTGGTAAAAATGGGTCCCTGGAAAAAAAGTTTGGAAACTGGCCTAGATGACGGCAGAAATTTGGAAGGAGATATTGACAGACTGGGTCAATGAGCAAAATTGTGGCAAATGGAATTTAATGGAAGCAAGTGTGAGGTTATCCATTTTGGACCAAAAAAGGAAAGAGCAGAGTACTTTCTAAATGGAACGAGGTTGGATACAGTGGATGTCCAAAGGGACTTGGAGGTTCAGGTGCCTAGAATTATGGAATCATAGAATTTACAGTGCAGAAGGAGGCCATTCGGCCCATCGAGTCTGCACCGGCCCTTGGAAAGAGCACCCCACTTAAGCCCACGCCTCCACCCTAACCACCTAAACTTTTTGGACACTAAGGGCAATTTATCAAGGCCAATCCACCTAACCTGCACATCTTTGGACTGTGGGAGGAAACCGGAGCACCCGGAGGAAACCCACACACACACGGGGAGGATGTGCAGACTCCGCACAGACAGTGACCCAAGCCGGGAATCGAACCTGGGACCCTGGAGCTGTGAAGCAACCATTGCTGACCATTGCACAACTGTGCTGCACCTATGTCCTTAAAATGCCAAGAACAGGTGCAAAAAGTCATCAAAAAAGTGAATGGAATGCTAGCTTTTCTATCTGGAGGATTGGATTATAAAGACACAGGGGTTATGCTGCAGCTTTACAAACCCCTGGTTAGACCCCACTCGGAGTCCACCGCACCTTAGGAAGGATATTTTGGCCTTGGAGGGAGTGCAACCTAGGTTTACAAAACTGATACCTGAATTACGGGTTGAGTTACAAGGAGCGATTACTCAAATTAGAGCTGTTTTCGCCAGAATTTAGTAAGTTGAGTGGTGATCTGATCGAATTATTCAAGATATGAACAGGGAAAGACAGGGTAGATAAAGATAAACTATTCCCACTGGTTGGAGATTCTAAAACGAGGGGACATAGTCTCAACATTAGGCTAGATCGTTCAGGAGAGATGTTTTAGGCAGGCATCTCATGCAATCCATTAGGACCCTAGTAAAAGGTTCCTCAAATGCTGGAATGTTTATTAAAGATGCTGGTTTAATTACTGCCTGAGGTCTCCCTATTACCTGACAGGTGTGACATGTACGGCAAAATTCAACTATATCCTTGTGCAGTCCTGGCCAAAAAATGTTTTTGGATTTTTGCTTGAGGTTTTCTTATTCCAGTGAGCCTCTACTGGAACCTCGTGCAGTACCAGCAAAATCTCCTTTCTATAACGCACCGGTAATACCACTTGATGAACTTCTGTCCATTTTTCATCTGCTTGTATATGAAATGAAAATGAAATGAAAATCGCTAGTCACGAGTAGGCTTCAATGAAGTTACTGTGAAAAGCCCCTAGTCGCCACATTCCGGCGCCTGTTCGGGGAGGCTGGTACGGGTATATGTAACGGTCTCCATTTTGTCATGAATACATTATTTCTAATTTTTAAAAAATTTAGTGGACCCAATTCATGTTTCCCAATTAAGGGGCAGTTTAGCGTGGCCAATTCACCTAGCCTGCACATCTTTTTGGGTTGTGAGGGTGAGACCCACGCAGACGAGGGGATAATGAGCCATCTCCACACGGACAGTGACCCGGGGCCAGGATTGTACCCGGGTTCTCGGTGCCGTGAGGCAGCAGTGCTAGCCACTGTGCCACCCTGCCACCCCTCCTCGGCACCGTGAGGCAGCAGTGCTAGCCACTGCACCGCCGTGCTGCCCCTTGGCACCGTGAGGCAGCAGTGCTAACCGCTGTGCCACCGTGCTGCCCACATTATTTTGAATGTACTAACACTCTGGTATACATTTTTATATCCATTTCTGTATATTCTTTCTGATACAAGTTCTTGATCCCTGAATCTTTGTTATAATTCAACCAACTTGCTTGACCAAGATTTTTGAATTTGAATTTGATTTATTGTCGTGTGTCCCAAGGTAAAGTGTAAAGGATTGCTCTGTGTACAGTCCAGATGGTGTAGGACATACATTAATACACAATGTAAATACATAGGCATCGGGTGAAGCATACAGGAGTGCTTCCCTACTCGGTAGAGAAGGTGCGTGGAGAGATCAAATCAGTCTATGAGAGGGTCATTCAGGAGTCTGCTAACAGCGGGGTAGAAGCTGTGTTTGAACCCGTTGGTGCGTGTTCTCAGACTTCTGTATCGCTGATGGAAGAGGTTGGCAGAGTGAGTAAGCCGGGTGGGAGGGGTCTTTGATTATACTGCCCCCTTTCCCCAGGCAGCGGGAGGTGCAGATGGAGTCAATGGATGGGAGGCAGGTTTGTGTGATGGACTGGGCGGTGTTCACGACTCTCTGAAGTTTCTTGCGGTCCTGGGCCGAGCAGTTGCCATACCAGGCTGTGATGCAGCCCGATAGGATGCTTTCTATGGTGCATCTGTAAAAGTTGGTAAGAGTCAATGTGGACATGCCGAATTTCCTTAGTTTCCTGAGGAAGTATAGGCGCTGTTGTGCTTTCTTGGCGGTAGCGTCGACGTGGGTGGACCAGGACAGATTTTTGGAGATGTGCACCCCTAGGAATTTGAAACTGCTAACCATCTCCACCTCGGCCCCGTTGATGCTGACAGGGGTGTGTACAGTACTTTGCTTCCTGAAGTCAATTATCAGCTCTTTAGTTTTGCTGGCATTGAGGGAGAGATTGTTGTCGCTCCACCACTCCACTAGGTTCTCTATCTCCCTCCTGTATTCGGACTCATCGTTGTTCGAGATCCTACCCACTACGGTCATGTCACACAAGGGGCTGGTTTAGCACAGGGCTAAATCGCTGGCTTTGAAAGCAGACCAAGGCAGGCCAGCAGCACGGTTCAATTCCCGTACCAGCCTCCCCGAACAGGCGCCGGAATGTGGCGACTAGGGGCTTTTCACAGTAACTTCATTTGAAGCCTACTTGTGACAATAAGTGATTTTCTTTCATTTCATTTCATTTCATTTTCATCAGCAAACTTGTAGTTGGAGTTGGATCCAAATTTTGCCACAAAGTCGTGTGTGTACAGGGAGTATAGTACGGGCTAAGTACGCAGCCTTGCGGGGCCTCGGTGTTGAGCACTATGGTGGAGGAGGTGTTGTTGTTGATCCTTACTGATTGTGGATTGTTGGGGCAGCACAGTAGCACAAGTGGATAGCACTGTGGCTTCACAGCGCCAGGGTCCCAGGTTCGATTCCCGGCTTGGGTCATTGTCTGTGAGGAGGTCTGCACGTTCTCCCCGTGTCTGCGTGGGTTTCCTCCGGGTGCTCCGGTTTCCTCCCACAGTCCAAAGACGTGCAGGTTAGGTGGATTGGCCATGATTAATTGCCCTTAGTGACCCAAAAAAGGTTAGGAGGGGTTAATAGGTTATGGGGATAGGATGGAAGTGAGGTCTTAAGTGGGTCGGTGCAGACTCAATGGGCCGAATGACCTCCTTCTGCAATGTATGTTCTACACCTGTGGGTCAGGAAGTAGAGAATCCAGTTGCAGAGGGAGGAGACAAGTCCTAGGTTTTGGAGTTTTGATACGAGTTTGGCTGAGATTATGGTGTTGAAGGCGGAATTGTAGTCAATGTATAGGAGTCTGCTGTAGGAGTCCTTGTTGTCAAGATGCTCCAAGGATGAGTGTCGGGACAGGGAGATGGTGGCTGCAGTAACCGGTTGTGGCGGTTTGCGAATTGCAGTGGATCGAGGCAGTCTGGGAGTATGGAGTTGATCCGCTTCATCCACCAGCTGTTCTTGTTCTTTATGAACCACCTGATCATAGAATTTACAGTGCAGAAGGAGGCCATTCGGCCCATCGAGGCTGCACCGGCCCTTGGAAAGAGCCCCCTACCCAAGGTCCACACCTCCACCCTATCCTCATAACCCAGTAACCCCACCCAACACCAAGGGCAATTTTGGACACTAAGGGCAATTGATCATGGCCAATCCACCTAACCTGCACATCTTTGGACTGTGGGAGGAAACCGGAGCACCCGGAGGAAACCCACGCACACACGCGGAGGATGTGCAGACTCCGCACAGACAGTGACCCAAGCCGGAATTGAACTTGGAACCCTGGAGCTGTGAAGCAATTGTGCTATCCACAAGGCTACCGTGCTGCCCACAAACATGGTCAGACATGGTTTCTGACAACTGAACCTTAGCCTTCCTATCGACACTCCTCAAGTTCTCCTCCTCCTGTCTCAACCTGTGGCTTTGTGATCTGGTTACCACACAATTAGCAAACTCTCCCGGATATAAGTGCAACATCTCAGTTGTTTGACTTTCCATGAGTTTTACAACTACAGTAGGCTGCACTCCCACCAGTGATCCAGCTATATAATTACCCAGGAGAAATTGCACCCCTGAAAAAGTTTATTTTTCTATTATTCCCATCACCACTTTTCACCAGATTCTCTGACCTTAGCTTATATAGTGGCACACCATTGCTCTCGCCACTAATACCACATATTACCCCTTTTCTGGCAATACTCCTTCCAAACTGCATATCTCCCTATCTCTCACCATTAAAGATTGTCTTGCTCCTGCATCCCTTAAGATCTTAATCTCCTTACCTCCTCCACCTTGTACACACACATAAACCGTACCCCGACAAATAGAATCTTTAAAAAGATCTGGTATCTGCTTATCCACCAACCTCTGAACAGGCTGTCCACTCTGTTGTACCTCTTCCACTGGCTTATCCGGTTTTACTGAGTCTGTCTTCCCAGCACTTTTCCTAAGCCGCCAACACTGCGACTCCACATGTCCAACTTTATTACAATGAAAACACTTACATTTTCTTATCTCTCTACCACTATGGTAGGTTTCCTTCTTACTCTGAGGCACTCTCCTTACCATCACCAACTAAACCTCCTTTGAATTCACCACCTGTGAATATCCCATCTCCCCAGTTTCTATCCTTCACAGATTGAAAGTGATGTTGAAAACCAAACTTTGCTTTGTGAACCAATTCAAAATCATTGGCCATTTCTGCTGCCTGTCTAGCAGTTTTAACTCTTCCACATGAGTTCTCACTACTGCGGGAAGTGAATCTTTAAATTCCTCCAAAATAATCATTTCCCTAACAGCGTCATATGTTTGGTCTATTTTCAGTGCTCTTATCCACCTATCAAAATTATTTTGTTCAATTCTTTTGAATTCTATATATGTCTGACCGGTTCTTTCCTCCGATTTCTAAACTTTTGTCTGTATTATTTTGTCTGGCATTAATTAATATGCACTCAATATCATTTTCCTCGCCTCATCATAATCCCTAGATACCTCCTCTGATAGTGATGAAAACATTTCACTAGCTCTACCTACCAACTTAGTTTGAACCAAGACTACCCACATGGTCTTTGGCCAATTCAGTTGTTTACTACTTTCTTAAATGAGATGAGAAAGGCTTCCACATCTTTCTCATCAAATCTTGCCACTGCTTGAATATATTTAACCATATCCCTACTTAGCTTTGACTAGGAAGTAGTTCTTACTTTCAGCCTCTGCCTTTAACTCCAACCTTTTAAGTTGATGTTCTCCTTGCCAGTTTCCGAGGTTCACATTCTCTATCTCTTTTGTTTTGCCATTGCCAATCTTTCCTTTTCCCTTTCTTCTGCCATTGCCAACCTCTCCCTTTCCTTCCTTTGCTAAACTTTCCATTTCTTTTTGAAAAATCTCTCCTTTTCCTTTGCTTCTATTTCCAATTTATTCACTTCTATTTTTTTCTGTTTATCTTTTTCCTGCATTTATAATACTTTCATCCAATTCTAATGATTCAGACTGTGCCTCTGGCAAATTTAAATATTGAGCTACGGCTTGTATTATCTCTACTTTCCTCACCCTTTTTGATAAGGTTAACCCCCCCCCCCTTTTTAATAAGGTTAACTGCAGCTTCTTTGCAAAACCCAAATATTTTAATTTATTTTAAGATTGTGCGGAAAGAATGCTTCGCTCCAGGGGTGATTGCATGAAAAAGTAAGGCTTTGGTATTTCTGAAACAAAACTTTATTATGAATACAATATTAAACTTCACACCCAAAATGAGCAGCTTACAATTGCCCTTTAATACTTCTGCACAATTTCCCATTAAACAACGAGAAACAAAATATACAGATCTCAATTCAGCTTAAAAATCAGCAGGGCAGGGGAACACTGTTAGCACTGCTGCCTCACAGCACCGAGGTCCCAGGTACGATCCCGGTTCTGGGTCACTGTCCCTGTGGAGTTTGCACATTCTCCCCGTGTTTGCGTGGGTTTCGCCCCCACAACCTAAAAGATGTGCAGTGTAAGTGAATTGGTCACGCTAAATTGTCCCTTAATTTGAAAAAATGAATTGGGTACTCTAAATTTATATATTTTTTAAATCAGCAGGGCACAGAATAATACTTACTTTAGTAAAACAGATTTGGCTCCAGTTGGAACCCCTTCAGACTCTGGCTGAATGTCTTCAAATACCTGCTTCAAATAGGCGGTTTCAGCATCTTTGTTTAGCACAGGGCTAAATCGCTGGCTTTGAAAACAGACCAAGGCAGGCCAGCAGCACGGTTCAATTCCCGTACCAGCCTCCCCGAACAGGCGCCGGAATGTGGCGACTAGGGGCTTTTCACAGTAACTTCATTTGAAGCCTACTTGTGACAATAAACGATTTTCATTTCATTCATTTCAGACAAGACTGCTTTATTTTTTTTTAACCTATCCTACTGGGATAGAAAACTGCCTTTACCTGTGGACTCGGGCTAAAACCATGCCCACTGCAGCCAAGCTCGCTATACACCCAGGCTTTTAGCTCTTAGCCTGTCCCAGTATTTAGAAGCCAATATTCCTAAAATCCTCCAATTGTCTCATTGGAGAGAATAAGGTAAGAGGAAATTTAATAGCAGTGTTCAAAATCATGAGGGGGCTGGACAGAGTAGATGGGGAGAAAGTGTCCCTGCTTGTAAGATAATCGAGAGCAAGAGCGCACAGATTGACAGCGATTTGGAAAAGGAGCAAATGTGATGTGAGGAAAATCTGTTTCGCACAGCGAGCGGTTGGGATCGGGAATGTGCGGCCTGGAAGTGTGGTCAGGCAGGTTCAATCGAGGTGTTGCAGAGGGCATGAGATGATAATGTGCAGGGGGAAAAGGCCAGGGACTGGCACTGAGCCACGATGCTGGTTTGGAGAGCCAGTGCAGACACGATGGGCGAATGGCCGTCTGCTCTGTAACAGTTCTTGAGACTTTGGATTGAGTTGAAAAATAAAAAGCTAGTAAATGTAACAGTGAGGCTTTTGGATTGGTGTAAAAAAACCAGCTCCTTTTTTAGGCAAGGAAACTACTGTCCTCATCCAATCTGGGCAGAGACACACCACCAATATGATTGATTCTTCACTCTCAGCAAGCCACAGTTACCTTCAGGCCTCTACAGGAGCGTCTCCTAAACCAGCAACCACCACGTTCCCAGAATTAATTTTTGAAAAGTACTCGACATGCACCTGAAGGCCATCAGAGGGGCATCAGTCAAGGAAAGTGAAGTGGGTCACTGTCCAGTAATTACTGGTCTTTCCTGCACTCTCCGATTGTTAGTCTGTAACTGAGTGACCCAGAATTGGACATCCAAGGTGAGAGGTTGTTCCAGGATTCCTGGTGCTGATTATTATCCGGCCATGGCCTGTCTGAAAGTGTTTTTGTCCTCTGGCAAGTAATTATTGGTCGCGCAAAGTCAGACGCTCCTGGTGCTGGCAGCATCAGGACAGAGGCTCAATCCTCCCCTCAACAATGACTTCTTATCCTCACTACCCAGGCATGTCAGGGGCTGAGACCAATTGCTCCCCATGCTTTCCCCCACACTGAGATTAACTTATTCCGCAAAGACGGGGATTTAGCCTGGGGCCTTACTGCTCTAAGGTTACTGAGCGATTAGATAAGTCTCCTGGGGCTCCTGACTGTTGAAGTGTAGCAGATACATGGTCCAGTAAAGCTTCAGTCCAGCGTGTGAGACAGTTAGAGCATCTCCCAAAGGCAGCAGCAATCCTTCATCTGCTCGTTTACTGATATAACTACCTATCTATGGGATGGAGAGAGAGAGTGTGGGAGGAACAATCTGAGGAATAGGAGGGTAAAATCTAGTAAACAAAGCTGTGTGTGTGCGTGCATGGCTACATGTGGGTCAGGGTACAAATGAAGACAGAAATGCCCGTGAACGACTTTCACTGAAGTGTCAAAAAATAACCCTTTGCATGTGGAACTGGGAAGTTTGAGCAGCTCTTCAGAATGCGAGCAGAATGCAAACAACTCTGTAGCCATTGCCAGAATGTTAAAAGCACATAGACTGGCTGGCTGTTCAAGGCAGTAGACTTGCATTCCTATCTCACTTCAGGTAGCCAAAATGGCTCAGCACACAAAGTGCTGGTCTTCATGCGGTGACTGTGGCCTGGTAACAGGCGATATCCGTTTTGGGGACAATATGATTCCACAGGCAGAAGCAGCAAATTATTGTTCCTTTTTACGATGGGGTGGATGGGTGATGGAGCAATGTGCCAGGAGAACAAGAAATCTGCAGTGCTTTGAGAAACAAACCCATCACCACCTGCTCGAGTGCAGCTGGGTTGGCAATAAATGCCAACCTTTCCAGCACCATCTATGCCCCAAAGTGGAATTTTTAAATAATTAATGCATGGGGTGTGGGCATCGCTGATGAGACCAACATGAATTGCCCATCCCTAATTGCCCTTGAGAAGGTGGTGGTGAGATTCCTTCTTAAACCGCTGCAGTCCCTGAGGTGTAGGTACACCCACAGTGCAGTTAGGGAGGGAGTTCCAGGATGTTGCCCCAGCGACAGTGAAGGAACGGTGATAGATCTCCCAGTCAGGATGGTGGCTGGCTTGGAGGGGAGCCGACAGGCGGTGGTGTTCCCAGGTATCTGCGATGGAACAGCCATGGGGTTTGAAGGTGTTGCCTTGGTGATTTCCTGCAGTGCATCTTGTAGATGGTACACACGGCTGCTACTGGCAGTGGAAGGGGTGCCAATCAAGTGGGCTGCTTTGTCCTGGATGGTGTTGAGCTTCTTGAGTGTTGTTGGAGCTGCGCTCATCCAGGCAAGTGGAGAATATTCCATCACTTCCTTGTAGATGGTGGGCAGGCTTTGGGGGGGGGGTCAGGAGGTGAGTTACTTACCGCAGGATTCCCAGCCTCTGACCTGGTAGCCACAGTATTTATATGGCTGGTCCAGTTCAGATTTTGGTCTGTGAATGCCCCCCCCCCCCCCCCCCCCCCCCCGGCAATGTTATTACTCTCCTGCTTTTAATATACAGCCAGCAAACAGACTCCGTTTAATGCTTCATCTGAAAGATCCTCTCCTGCACTGTGTCAGACTTGATTGTGGCTGGAGTGGGATTTAAACCCATTGACTCCGGATCCAGCTGTGAGATTGTTGCCAATTGTGCCAAGCTGGTAAATACTGTTGCAACAGAGTGCTGGGCAGTTTCTCCCACACCCGTGTTCCCTATTGTCATCTATTTTTGGTACTTGTTCTTCCTGCCCGTCAATTTGCTTTACATGGAGCACAGAGAGCTCAGCCCTCCCACTGCAGCCATCATAGATTCATAAAACAGTGCAGCATGAATGCAAGCCATTCTGTCCATGAGCTTTTGCCAGCTCATTCCAAGAGAGTTTAGTTAATCCCATTCTCCGGGCTCTTTCCTGTACCCTGCAATATGTTCTCCTTCTTGAAAGTTACAGTCGAATCACTTTCCACTCCCCAACTCGCTTTGTGAAAAATAGTTTTTCCTCATCCTGCCTCTGGCTCTTCTGCCAATTACCTGCCATCTGTGTCCTCTGATTATCAACTCTTCAATCTGTTAAAATGGCTTATCTTTACTGTAAACCCTTCATGAATTTGAGCATCTCTATGAACTCCCCTCAACTTTCCCTGCTCTTCGCAGTGGTCAGCACTGCTGCCTCACGGCGCCGAGGTCCCGGGTTCGATTCCGGCTCTGGGTCACTGTCCGTGTGGAGTTTGCACATTCTGAAATGAAATGAAAATCGCTTATTATCGCAAGTAGGCTTCAAATGAAGTTATTGTGAAAAGCCCCTAGTCGCCACATTCCGGCGCCTGTTCGGGGATACTGGTACAGGAATTGAACTATGCTGCTGGCCTGCCTTGGTCTGCTTTCAAAGCCAGCGATTTAGCCCTGTGCTAAACAGCGCCAGACCCGGATTGATTCTCCTCGTGTCTGCGTGTGCAGGTAGGTGGATTGGCCATGCTAAATTGCCCCTCAATCGAAAAAAATGAATTGAGTACTCTAAATTAAAAAAAAAACTTTCCCTGCTCTTAAGGAAAACAACTGGGAATTCTCCAGCCTGACCAGATAATTGAAGTTGTTCATCCCTGGAACCACTCCAGCAAATCTCACGTGTACCCTTTCCAAGGTCATGGCATCTTTCCTCTATCAGAATTGAACACAGACCCTTAGCTGGGATCGAGCTGGTGGTGTTGGTGAAATACAAGATGAAGATGGAGGCTCATGCGGACAGACCCATTCCTATATAAATCGCTTCCAAGTCCCCTCATAATCTTCTGAATGAACACGCTCTCCAATCTGAAACTGAACAGGAGACTTCAGACCTACCATTGGTTTGATTCGTATTCTATACTGATGATGTATAAAAGAGAGTTGGCTGAAGGAAGGGGTGACACAGTGGTTAGCACTGCTGCCTCACAGCGCCAGGGACCCGGTTCGATTCCCGGCCCTGGGTCACTGTCTGTGCGGAGTCTGCACGTTCTCCCCGTGTGTGCGTGGGTTTCCTCCGGGTGCTCCGGTTTCCTCCCACATTGCAAGGATGTGCAGGTTAGGTGGATTGGCCGTGATAAATTGCCCTTTGGTATCCAAAGATAAGTAGGTTAGAGAAAGGGTATGAAAATTCATCTCTGTGGGAAGTGGGGAAGTCACTCAGACTTTGTGGAGATTTGGGATGGGTGTGGACAAGTGGGATCAGTAGAATAATGACAAAACACTGTGGCATTGTACATAACATTTTACATTACAGGCTAGATTAAACATTGTTGATTTTAACCCCACTGTGGGTCTGTCACAACCTTGGTAACTGTAGAAGACAGTGATAGTGTAGAAGGGTTATTAGGTTACCCTAAGTAGGGAAATGCAAACCTTTAGCCTCTGTCTATCTTTACCTCCCAGAGGTCACTGCAAATGACCACCTCATCTGGAACACGAGAGGTTCAGGACACAGGGACCCCCATCATTAAACACTTTCAGGATTACACAAATACACAATGTACGGGAGGGCACGGGAAGTAGAGAGGAGCAGAGGGACCTTGGGGTGCAAGCTCACAGATCCCTGAAGGCAGCAGGACAGGTAGATAAGGTGATTAAGAAGGTATTTGGGATACTTGCCTTTATTAGCTGAGGCATAGAATATAAACCATGATGTGGCGATGCCGGCGTTGGACTGGGGTGAGCACAGTAAGAAGTCTGACAACAGGTTAAAGTCCAACAGGTTTGTTTCGAATCACTAGCTTTCGGAGCACAGCTCCTCCCTCGGGTGAATGAAGAGGTGGGTTCCAGAAACACGTAAATAGACAAATTAGAATATAAGAGCAGGGAGGTGATGATGGAGCTGTATAAAACCCTAGTTAGGCCCCAGCTAGAGTACTGGGTGCAGTTCTGGCCACCTCACTATAGGAAGGAAGTGATTGCACTGGAGAGAGTGCAGAGGAGATTCACCAGAATATTTCTGGGCTGGAGCGTTTCAGCTATGGAGAGAGACTGGTTAGTTTGGGGTTATTTGCCTTGGAGCAGAGAAGACTGAGGGGGGAATCTGATTGAGATGGACAAAATGATGAGGGACAGAGGAAGGAATTTTTCCCCTTGGGAGAGGGGTCAATAACCTAAGGGATTGGAATGAATTGAATTGTTCTTTCAAAGGGACAGCACAGGCATGTGCTGAATGGCCTCCTGCGACATGGGATTCTGCAAGATTCAAATTCTCAAATTGCTGAGGGCGAGACTGAATTCTCATTCTGTGGACGATGAGTCCAGGAACAGAACCAGTTCATTGCTCAGGGGTCCCTTGCTGGTGAATCCTAGGTCTCCACCACAATGAGGGTTAAAGCAGAAGTTAACCCCCCCGCCCCACCCCCCACCCCCGGGTCCTGTTAGTAGAGATGATTTTCCTCCTGAAAAAACAAATCCACACCTTCATTTATTTGTAAAGAAAATGACTGCCTGCCACTCCGGAAAAACCCAGCAACAAAGCACCAGCTCCTCCACATAAACTGATTATATCTCTTGTTCTGAGAATAGACCGAAAGGAAGGGGGATTAACCTCCGTTCTGGCTCTCTATTTATGCTGAGGATTTGGGGTAAGCTGTGCAGCTTTCCAATACCGCTGGGGTACACGGTGCAGGTGTGTTAATTCTGCAGCCCCTGTCTCCCGCTGTTAAAAGCCAGCTCCTGCTCTCTTCTGTCTTGGCAGAAAAAGCATACTGATTGGAGGGAAGAGCACTTTGGCACGGTTCCTCCGCACACCCATCGGCATTCCACCCAAACTCTCCAAGTTCAGGCACTTAAAGCTGAACCACTCAAATGTTCCTTTGAAAAATGTGAACTGTCACCAACCAATTTAATATGATCATATTCCGTGACAACCATTAGGAGGAAATATACTGGTCTCAACAACAACACAGTGAGTGGTTGTCAGAATTTCAATTGTCCCACATTCAGTCTCACTGACGGCTCCGTGCCTTCTCCCACCTCGAGTCTGAAGGTTGTGGCTTTGAGTCTCACCCCACCGACTTGGACCCAATATTCAAATGCAGTACTGAGGGACTGCTGCACTGTCAGAGGGTCAATACTGAGGGAGTGCTGCACTGTCAGAGGGTCAATACTGAGGGAGTGCTGCACTGTCGCAGGGTCAGTACTGAGGGAGTGCTGCACTGTCAGAGGGTCAATACTGAGGGAGTGCTGCACTGTCAGAGGGTCAGTACTGAGGGAGTGCTGCACTGTCAGAGGGTCAATACTGAGGGAGTGCTGCACTGTCAGAGGGTCAGTACTGAGGGAGTGCTGCACTGTCAGAGGGTCAGTACTGAGGGAGTGCCGCACTGTCAAGAGGGTCAGTTCTGAGGGAGTGCCGCACTGTCTGAGGGTCAGTACTGAGGGAGTGCCGCACTGTAAGAGGGTCAGTACTGAGGGAGTGCCGCACTGTCAGAGGGTCAGTACTGAGGGAGTGCAGCACTGTCAGAGGGTCAGAACTGAGGGAGTGCTGCACTGTCAGAGGGTCAGTACTGAGGGAGTGCTGCACTGTCAGAGTGTCAGTACTGAGGGAGTGCTGCACTGTCAGAGGGTCAGTACTGAGGGAGTGCTGCACTGTCAGAGGGTCAGTACTGAGGGAGTGCTGCACTGTCAGAGGGTCAGTACTGAGGGAGTGCCGCACTGTCAGAGGGTCCGTACTGAGGGAGTGCCGCACTGTCAGAGGGTCCGTACTGAGGGAGTGCCGCACTGTCAGAGGGTCCGTACTGAGGTAGTGCTGCACTGTCAGAGGGTCAGTACTGAGGGAGTGCCGCACTGTCAGAGGGTCAGTACTGAGGGAGTGCCGCACTGTCAGAGGGTCAGTACTGAGGGAGTGCTGCACTGTCAGAGGGTCAGTACTGAGGGAGTGCTGCACTGTCAGAGGGTCAGTACTGAGGGAGTGCTGCACTGTCAGAGGGTCAGTACTGAGAGAGTGCCGCACTGTCAGAGGGTCCGTACTGAGGGAGTGCCGCACTGTCAGAGGGTCCGTACTGAGGGAGTGCCGCACTGTCAGAGGGTCCGTACTGAGGGAGTGCCGCACTGTCAGAGGGTCCGTACTGAGGTAGTGCTGCACTGTCAGAGGGTCAGTACTGAGGGAGTGCCGCACTGTCAGAGGGTCAGTACTGAGGGAGTGCTGCACTGTCAGAGGGTCAGTACTGAGGGAGTGCTGCACTGTCAGAGGGTCCGTACTGAGGGAGTGCTGCACTGTCAGAGGGTCAGTACTGAGGGAGTGCCGCACTGTCAGAGGGTCCGTACTGAGGGAGTGCCGCACTGTCAGAGGGTCAGTACTGAGGGAGTGCCGCACTGTCAGAGGGTCAGTACTGAGGGAGTGCTGCACTGTCAGAGGGTCAGTACTGAGGGAGTGCTGCACTGTCAGAGGGTCAGTACTGAGGGAGTGCTGCACTGTCAGAGGGTCAGTACTGAGGGAGTGCTGCATTGTCAGAGGGTCAGTACTGAGGGAGTGCCGCACTGTCAGAGGGTCAGTACTGAGGGAGTGCCGCACTGTCAGAGGGTCAGTACTGAGGGACTGCTGCAGTGTTGGAGGTGCTGTCTTTCAGTGAGACATTAAATGGAACCTCTTCACCCTCAGGTGAGCATTAAACCCGAAAGTTGCATTTCGACTGTGTGTTTCACAACGTCCAGATGTTCCAAATGATTTACACCATTGAACTGTAACCATTGTTAATTTGTCTTAAACGCGGAGCTGATCTTCACACAGTGAAGGCAACATTGGACTCGGGTGCCGAGGATACCGACTCAATCACCTCGAGCTCTGCCCACCCATTGCTATTTAAAGGCAGGAGGTGGAGGAAGCTCTCCATAATCTGCAGGTGGGGTTATAAATAACAAGTGCTTATCTGTGAGATTACTGCATGTTTCTGCTGCACACCCAGGGTGATTACCATCTCTAAGACTGAGGAAGCTATGCTGAGATACTGGCCACACTGTAACCCTTAACGTTGCTGTTGCATCAAATTCAACGAGCAGAACGCAACCCGCATCGTTCCCCCTCGTGTCTCAGTGAGGCAGGAGCTCTTCTTAAAACAATTTACACGACCCAATTCTTTTTTTCCAATTAATGGCCAATCCACCTGCCCTGCACATCTTTGGGTTGTGGAGGCGAAACCCACACAGACACGGGGAGAATGTGCAAACTCCACACGGACAGTGACCCAGAGCCGGGATCGAACCTGGGACCTCGGCGCCGTGAGGCAGCAGTGCTAACCACTGCGCCACCGTGCTGCCCCGAGGCAGGAACTCTTGAGTAAATCACTGATAATCTTTATTAGTGTCACAGCTAGGCTCACATTAACACTGCAATGAAGTTACTGTGAAAAGACCCTAGTCGCCACACTCTTGGTGCTTGTTCAGTACACGCAGGCAAAATTCAGAATGTGCAAATTACCTAACTGCACGTCTTCCGGAACTTGTGGGTGGAAACCGGAGCAGCCGGAGGAAATCCAAGCAGACACTGGGAGAACGTACTGACTCCGCATAGACAGTGACCCAAGCTAGGAATCGAACCTGGGACCCTGGGGCTGTGAAGCAACACTGCTAACCACTGTGTTATGGGCGAGGCGTTTTCAGAACCCCAAAATGTATCATGGAGTTCAACCAACCTCCCCCTTTAATGGATTCGTTTGCACCTCCTTCGCTTCCCTTGGGCTTTCCTTTACCACTCTAACAAACCCCACTGTCTTATCCTGTTTTACCACATCAGCCTTCCCAGTGCTTTTCTTCAACCACCAGCATTTTGTCAGGTAATGATAACTGCAATGTTCTTGCCAAATCTAACAGTCTGCTTTTCGTTTCTGTCCGTAAAGTACT
Source organism: Scyliorhinus torazame (assembly GCF_047496885.1). Classification (NCBI taxonomy): domain Eukaryota; kingdom Metazoa; phylum Chordata; class Chondrichthyes; order Carcharhiniformes; family Scyliorhinidae; genus Scyliorhinus; species Scyliorhinus torazame. The sequence continues at coordinate 223,728,058 of NC_092718.1, forward strand.
ACATGTGACATTCTCCACCCCCAAAAACTTCTGAGCCTCTGAAAGAGCCATTGTTCACAGCTGCACTCTGAGGGTCAGTACTGAGGGAGTGCCACACTGTCAGAGGGTCAGTACTGAGGGAGTGCTGCACTGTCAGAGGGTCAGTACTGAGGGAGTGCTGCACTGTCAGAGGGTCAGTACTGAGGGAGTGCCACACTGTCAGAGGGTCAGTACTGAGGGAGTGCTGCACTGTCAGAGGGTCAGTACTGAGGGAGTGCCGCACTGTCAGAGGGTCAGTACTGAGGGAGTGCTGCACTGTCAGAGGGTCAGTACTGAGGGAGTGCCGCACTGTCAGAGGGTCAGTACTGAGGGAGTGCTGCACTGTCAGAGGGTCAGTACTGAGGGAGTGCCGCACTGTCAGAGGGTCAGTACTGAGGGAGTGCTGCACTGTCAGAGGGTCAGTACTGAGGGAGTGCTGCACTGTGAGAGGGTCAGTACTGAGGGAGTGCTGCACTGTCAGAGGGTCAGTACTGAGGGAGTGCCGCACTGTCAGAGGGTCAGTACTGAGTGAGTGCTGCACTGTCAGAGGGTCAGTACTGAGGGAGTGCTGCACTGTGAGAGGGTCAGTACCGAGGGAGTTCTGAGGAATAAACCTTGAAGTTACTTTTTATTGAATCATGGAAGCAAAGTTCCTAAAGGAGGAGACCATTTGGCCCATTGTCTCTGTGCTGGCACCTTGGAAACACTCTGGAGGGTGAGCTGTGAGGAGGATGCTAAGATTCTTCAGTCTGATTTGTTGCGTGAATGAGCAAATGAATGGCAGAGGCAGTATGATTTGGATAAATGTGAGTGTCACGCCGCATTGGGCAAGTGTGTGGTCAATTCTAGCCCCGCGTGTCTCAGAGTCACAGCACAATTGAATTAACCAATAATTCTTATAAATATTCTGGAAATCTTTGGCCCTTGGCTGCCCAATAATTACAGTCACCAGCTTTGTAAGTTGAAACATAATTACTGTTTATTTAAAACAAAATTAATGGTGAAATACGCAGCATATACGGTTTGTTAAATATTATGAACATAAGAATTAGGAGTAGAAGTGGGCAATTCAGCCCCTCGAGCCTGCCCCACTATTCTATCAGATCCTGGCTGATCTCTTCCTGGTCTCAAATCCACCTCCCTACCTGTTCCCCATATCCTTTTAACCTGTTTTTAAAATAAATTTAGAGTACCCAATTCATTTTTTTTTTCCAATTAAGGGGCAATTTAGCGTGGCCAATCCACCTACCCTGCACATCTTTGGGTTGTGGGGGCGCAACCCACGCAGACACGGAGAATGTGCAAACTCTACACAGACAGTGACCCAGAGCTGGGATCGAACCTGGGACCTCGGCGCCGTGAGGCAGCAGTGTTAACCACTGTGTCGCCATACTGCCCTTTAATCTGTTTTTTTTTAAACAGAAATATATGTATCTCCGTCTTGAAACCATTTAATGATTCAGACTCCACCGCACTATGGCGCAGCGAGTTCTGCAATTTCACCACCCTCTGCGAGAAGTAGTTCCTCCTCATCTCAGTTCTGAATCCATCGCCTCTGAACCTTTAACCGTGACCTCTCGTTCTAGATTGCCCCACAAGGGGGAACATTTGGTCTATGTTTATTTTATCAATCCCTCTTAGTATTTTATACAACTCGATCAGATCCCCTCTCATCCTTCTAAACTCCAGCGAGTATGAGCCCAAACTGTTTAATCGTTCCTCAAACGCAAACCCTTTCATCCCCGGAATCAATCTGGTGACCCTCCTCTGAACTGCCGCCAATGCCACCACATCCTTCCTCAAATAAGGAGACCAAAACTGAACACAATACTCCAGATGTGGTCTCACCCACACCCTATACAATTGCAACAACACTTCTCGACTTTTATACTCCAGGCCTTTTGCAATAAACGCCGACTTTCCATTTGCCTTTCTTATTATATTTTGTACCTGCATACTGACTTTCAATAATAATAATCTTTATTGTCACAAGTAGGCTTACATTTACACTGCAATGAAGTTACTGTGAAAATCCCCTAGTTGCCACATTCCGGCGCCTGTTCGGGTACACAGAGGGAGAATTCAGAATGTCCAATTCACCCCAACAGCACGTCTTTCGGGACTTTGTGGGAGGAGCTTCATTAACAAAGCCAACCAGTGTTATGGGCCAGGGTTTAGGGAACCCCAAAGTGTATCATGGAGTTCACCTGACCCACAACTTTTAATAGATTGTGGTGTGGGGAGCACACGGCTCACTCTACAGGTGTGGTACAGCAGAAATGGAAAAGTATTTTTTAAAGCAAAACATTGTTTATTCTATGAACTCAAGTTAACATTTTTGAAACATACAGTGAACATCTTAGCAACCATCAATTCAAATACAACCCCCAAAGACTACAACACTAAATAATCCTTTAAGCTTTCCTTTTAACATCCATACGACTTAAAACACCTTTTACCGAAGCACATTAGGTTTACATTCCCTACTGAGAACATTTATAATTCTGAATTCACCAAATGATCAAGAGATAGTCTTTTCATGGCAGAGAGATCAGCAGTACACCTGCTTTGTCTGGCTTCAGCTCCCACACTGAAAACAAAACTAAAACACACCCTGCAGCAAACAGCGTAAAACAAAAGTAAAAAGCTGACAGACAGCCCAGCTCCACCCACTCTTCCGACATCACTGCAGTAGTAAACACCCATTTCTTAAAGGTACTCTCACTACAGATATTTATATACACACCCATTTATAAACACCCATTTCTTAAAGGTACTCTCACATGACACCCAGATCCCTCTGCCCAGATACATTTTAAATCTGCTTTCCATTTACATGATAATTTGCCTGACTATCTTTTCAACCAAAATGGATAACCCTACACTTATCCACGTTAAACTCCATCTGCCAAATGTTGGCCCAATCTCCTAGCCTATCTATATCCATCTGTAGGAATTACCTAACTCCTCCTGTATCTATCTTGCCTCCCCCACCCTCATATATATATATATATATATATATATATATTATATACACACACATATGCAAACAAACACAGAGGGTGGGGGAAGCGGGAGGGGGGCATGTAAATGAAAGAGAAAGGAGCCTAGGCTTCAGATGATAGGTCCTTACAGGCTTTCTACACAATAGCTTGAGAACTACAGTCCTTCAGCCTGTGTACTCAATTTTCCTGGTGAAACAGTTTCATCAGACTTTGCTCTCAGTTTGTGGCCTGCCTTCAGGAATCCAACACCCACAGTATTATTGGAGAGAGCGAGCTGGATCTTTTTGAAGAGGCTTAGCAGTAGTTTCTGAAGAGGATTTTCCTGGATCTATTACCTCCACTGCCAGAATCTTGTTGCTCTGAGAAACATTTACAGAGGGATAATATCCAATCACCCCCTGTCACCAGTCCGAGCTCAGCCTTTTGGGCCAATGCATTGTCCACCATCCAAATCAATCAAACCGAGCCAGTCGATCTCCCTCATTGGTCCACAATTTAAGTCAGCACAGCCTTCTGGATCCTTCAATTTGAATTAAAGGCATAGGCCACCCCTTTTCTCTGCTTGAATTAAAGACATGTCCACACATCATCCACGGATCAAAAATGTAACAGCAAAAATAACAGAAACGGGGGAAACAAGAGAATAGACAAGAAGGAACACGAAGGACCCTTACAGGAGGTTATCCACTTTAGTAGCAAAAGCGGGAAGGCAGATTATTATCTGAATGGCCATAAATTAGGAGGGGAATGTGCACCGAGACCTGGGTGTCCTCGTACACCAGTCACTGAAGGTAAGCGCACAGGTGCAGCAGGCGGTAAAGAAGGCTAATGGTATGTTGGCCTTCATTGCGAGAGGTTTCGAGTATAGAAGCAGGGATGTGTTGCTGCAATTATACAGGGCCTTGGTGAGGCCACACCTGGAGTATTGTGGGCAGTTTTGGTCTCCTTCTCTGAGGAAGGATGTTCTTGCTCTAGAGGGAGTGCAGCGAAGGTTTACCAGACTGATTCCTGGGACGGCGGGACTGATGTATGAGGAGAGATTGAGTCGGTTAGGATTGTATTCGCTGGGGTTCAAACGAACAAGGGGAGAATCTCATAGAATTCTAACAGGACTGGACAGGGTAGGAGCAGGGAAGATGTTCCCGGTGGTGGGTGTGTCCAGAACCAGGGGTCACAGTCTGAGAACTTGTGCATTTTGGGGATCTATTCACAGGGGGGAGTTTTGCCAAGTTTGAGGAGCTGGCTGACTAATTTCAGTTGCCCAGTTCTAACCTCTTTCATTATTTTCAAATCCGTGACTTTTCTCGTGAGATTTTTCCTCCTTTTCCTTTACCCCCCCCCACTCCTTGCTGGAGGGGGTCTTGCCTTTGACAAAGGATCTATTTCGAATCTATATGGCCTTCCTTCTGGAGGTGGTGAGGGGAAAATGGGAGAGGGAACTGGGCCCTGTACTTACTGACGAGGCTTGGAGGGAAACCCTCTACAGGTGGACTGCCCCTTTTCCTGCGCGCCCGACTTGAGTCTGATCCAGTTTAAAAGTATTGCACAGAACGCGTCGGACCAAGGGAAGGATGTGTGGTTTTTCAGTATGTGGAAGACAAGTGTGATTGTTGCTCGTTTGTGCCAGCTAACCACACTCGCATGTTTTGGTCCTGTTGTAAACTGGCCAGCTTCTGGGTTTTGTTTTTTAATGCAATTTTGGGGATGCCTGGAGGTGGCTGTAGAACCGTGCTCATTAGTAGCCATCTTTAGTGTCTCAGAGTGACCAGCATTTCAGTCTGGTGTAGTGACGGAAGTGTTAAATTACCTTGTGTATTATATGTTACTCACTTGCTTCTTACCAAGATGCTCTTAAACTCGACGTTGATTAACACTTGTAGTCTTCCAATTAAAGCAAATAATTTATTGAGTAACTTAAACAAATAAACTGCCGAGTTTGTTCTCACTCCAATACTTATACTGGATTTAAATAAACAAGATTGAATAAGATTAAACTATGATTAACTACACCCGCACTCTGAGCTCGCTCTCTCTACCTCTGGTCACGAGTCACTATCCACACAAAGAGGCGGGAACTCTGATTCAGTCTGTCTTTTATACCCCTTTCTAGTGTTGCCATCTAGTGATCACTTAGCTGTAATGACTATACATTAACCCCATGTGTATATACAGATATGTATATCGCTACAGGAAGTTCTTGTCTTTGCCTCGTTGATGGACAGGAGGTGAATATTCCTTGGCTTCCGCCTTTGTCTCTCCTGCACTTGGAGAACATTAAGACCATCAGGGGGTCAGCGGGAAGATTCCACCTCCGGTGGCAACTATTTACCTCTTTTTTAAAGATTTAGACACTGTCAGCTGTTAGGGGGTTTAGTTTTTGCCTGGGTTAAGTTTTATGTTACAATTTGATGAAAGATGAGTGAATAACTCTTGTCTTTGTACTTTTATATCTTTGTTGTTTGTTTATAATATGGTTGGTGTTTGTTCATGAAAATACAATAAATATATTTATCTTGGGGTGAAGGGTGTCAAAGATTATGGGGAAGGCAGGATTAGGCTATTGAGTTGGATGATTGGCCACGATGATAATGAATGGAGGGGCAGGCTCGAAGGGCCGAATGGCCTGCTCCTGCTCCTATTTTTCTGTGTAATCTTTTAACACATGCTGTGAGCTCACTCCCTAACTCTATATCTACATCTGCTTCACAAATGTATCTACTCTTACTTTTAAAATATACAACCTAGCCTGCCTCTGTTGTGTCAGTTACAAAGCGTTCCTTAAATCATTTGGATGGATATCCATGTCTGGTGTGAGAATCCCGGACAAAGGAGAGGAATCTAAAGCTGGACCAGTTACGACTTCACACAAAGGATCGGAGACCTGGAACTCTGCCCAGCAAACATTTCTAGGTGTTGTTGAGGAAGGGTCTTTTAAAAATCCGTTGATGGGATATGGTTGGTGCTGGCTCGGCTAGCACTTACTGCCCACCCCCAATTGCCCTTGTTCGGAAGGCATTTCAGAATCAATCACATTGCTGTGGGTCTGGAGTCACATGTAGGCCAGACCGGGTAAGGACGGCAGATTTCCGTCCCTTAAGGACATTAGTGAACCAGATGGGTTTTTACAACAATTGATATTTATGTCACGGTCATCGTTAGACTTTAATTCCAGATTTTCTTTATTGAATTCAAACTTCTTCACCTGCCCGTGGTGGGATTCGAACTCGAGTTTACTAGTCCAGTGATATTACCACTACGCCAACATCTTTGGAAGCACTGGACATACATAGAACATACAGTGCAGAAGGAGGCCATTCGGCCCATCGAGTCTGCACCGAACCCACTTAAGCCCTCACTTCCATCCTATCCCAATAACCTCTCGTAACCTTTTTGGTCACTAAGGGCAATTTATTATGGCCAATCCACCTAACCTGCACATCTTTGGACTGTGGGAGGAAACCGGAGCACCCGGAGGAAACCCACGCAGACACGGGGAGGATGTGCAGACTCCGCACAGACAGTGACCCAAGCCGGAATCGAACCTGGGACCCTGGAGCTGTGAAGCACAGTGCTATCCACTTGTGCTACCGTGCTGTCCAAACATGGACAGAGTTATGGACCGAATGAATGGAGGACTAAGCTTGGGGCTGAATAGCCTGAATTGGAGGCGAGCCATGATTGTTGTTTGTCAGAGAGGGACACGGGTGGATGTCAAAATTCCCACAGCCACTTTGGGGGGAAAAAATCCATTGGTGTTTCGGGACACCCTGAGGCCAGGAAAGGTGCTATAGAAATGCTCACGGCTTCTTTCCTGTTTTGTTGGTGTGGTTAGCCCTAGTTTGTGAAGTTAAAAGTGTCAACAAGCTTAAATCACTGAGCAATCTCATTATCTCCTCACAGTCTGCTCGGCGTTTCAATTTAAGCAGAAAGTGAGTGCAGGGCACGTGATGTGAAATCAGATCTTCCACCTGCACACGTGGACACAACCGCTCCCCTTCCCCCCCTTGAATAATCACATGCACCTTGCAAGCTGTGGATAAGCTGGAAGTACCGTGTTCAACGTGTCCAAGTGTGTACACGCCAAGTGTGGCTAATCCTTTGTGTCGGGGGGGGTTTGAGTGTGTGTGTGTGTGGGGGGGGGGGTTGAGTGTGTGTGTGTGGGGGGGGGGTTTGAGTGTGTGTGTGTGGGGGGGGTTTGAGTGTGGGGGGGGAGGTGTGTGGGGGTGACTAATCATGTGGGAGGGTGTGGGTGGGGAGTAGGTGTGGTGATGGATGTGTGGAGTGGGAGGTTGTGGGGGGGGTGGGGGGTGATGTGGGGTTAATGTGGATGGGGGGTACTGAGGGTGGGGGGGTTTGTGGGGTGGATGTGATGTGGGTGGGGGGGGTTGTGGTGTGGTAATGTGGGGGTGGGGGGTGGGTGTAGAGGGGGTGCACTTGGGGGGGGGGTGATGTGGGGGGTGAGGGTGTGGGGGGGATTGTGGGGTGACGGTGTGGGGGGTGGGGGTGATGTGGGTGGGGGTGAGGGTGTGGGGGGTGCAGTGGGTGGGGGATTGTGGGGGGGTGGGGTGTGATGTGGTGGGGGGTGAGGGGTGTGGGGGGTGATGTGGGGGGTAGGTGAGATGGGGTGGGGGGGTGCAGTGGGGGTGGGATTGTTGGGGGGTGGGTGTGATGTGGGTGGGGGGGTGAGGGTGTGGGGGGTGTAGTGGTGGGTGGGTGTGATGGTGGGGGGGGGTGAGGGTGGGGGGGATTGTGGGTGGGTTGGGTGTGATCTGGGTGGGGGGTGAGGGTGGGGGGGATTGGTGGGGGTTGGGTGTGATCTGGGTGGGGGGTGAGGGTGTGGGGGGGGTGCAGTGGGGGTGTGGGGGGGGATTGTGGGGGTGTGGGGGGGGATTGTGGGGGTGGGTGTGATGTGGGGTGGGGGGGTGAGGGTGTGGGGGGTGTAGTGGTGGGTGGGTGTGATGGTGGGGTGGTGAGGGTGTGGGGTGCAGTGGGGGGATTGTGGGGGTTGGGTGTGATGTGGGTGGGGGGTGAGGTGTGGGGGGGGTGCAGTGGGGGGTGTGGGGGGGAGGGGATTGTGGGGGGTGGGTGTGATGTGGGTGGGGGGTGAGGGTGTGGGGGGTGTGGTGGGTGGGTGTGATGGTGGGGGGGGTGAGGGTGTGGGGTGCAGTGGGGGGGATTGTGGGGCGGTTGGGTGTGATGTGGGTTGGGGGGTGAGGGCGTGGGGGGGTGCAGTGGGGGGGTATTGTGGGGGGTGGGTGTGATGTGGTGGGGGTTGAGGGTGTGGGGGGGTGCAGTGGGGGGGGATTGTGGGGGGTGGTGTGATGTGGGTGGGGGGGTGATGGTGTGGGGGGGGTGCAGTGGGGGTGTGGGGGGGAGGGGATTGTGGGGGGTGGGTGTGATGTGGGTGGGGGGGTGAGGGTGTGGGGGGTGTAAGTGGTGGGTGGGTGTGATGGTGGGGGGGGTGAGGGTGTGGGGGTGCAGTGGGGGGGATTGTGGGCGGTTGGGTGTGATGTGGGTGGGGGGTGAGGGCGTGGGGGGGTGCAGTGGGGGGGGATTGTGGGGGGTGGGTGTGATGTGGGTGGGGGTTGAGGGTGTGGGGGGGTGCAGTGGGGGGGGATTGTGGGGGGTGGGTGTGATGTGGGTGGGGGGGGGTGTTTATTTATTGATCACCCGGTTGTTTTGGCCTTCTGACCCTCTGGGTTTTTGGGAGCAGAAACCCATCCCTGTAATTATTGCAGGGAACTGACCACCCCCCCCCCTCGGCACAGAGAGCAGATTGCAGGGAACTGACCCCCCCCCCCCTCGGCACAGAGAGCAGATTGCAGGGAACTGACCCCCCCCCCTCGCACAGAGAGCAGATTGCAGGAACTGAACCCCCCCCCTCGGCACAGAGAGCGGATTGCAGGAACTGAACCCCCCCTCGGCACAGAGCAGATTGCAGGGAACCGACCCCCCCTCGGCACAGAGGCAGATTGCAGGGAACCGACCCCCCCCCTCGGCACAGAGAGCGGATTTGCAGGGAACCGAACCCCCCCTCGGCACAAATAGCAGATTGCAGGGAACTGACCCCCCCCCTCGGCACAGAGAGCAGATTGCAGGGAACTGACCCCCCCTCGGCACAGAGCAGATTGCAGGGAACCGACCCCCTCCTCGGCACAGAGAGCGGATTGCAGGGAACTGACCCCCCCTCGGCACAGAGAACAGATTGCAGGGAACTGACCCCCCCCTCGGCACAGAGAGCAGATTGCAGGGAACTGACCCCCCCTCGGCACAGAGAACAGATTGCAGGAACTGACCCCCCCTCGGCACAGAGCAGATTGCAGGGAACTGAACCCCCCCCCCCCCCCCCCACCCCCCCCCCCCCCCTCGGCACAGAGAGCGGATTGCAGGGAACCGACCCCCCCCCTCGGCACAGGGAGCAGATTGCAGGGAACTGACCCCCCCCCCCCCCTCGGCACAGAGAGCAGATTGCAGGGAACTGACCCCCCCCTCGGCACAGAGAGCAGATTGCAGGGAACTGACCCCCCCCCTCGGCACAGAGAGCAGATTGCAGGGAACTGAACCCCCCCTCGCACAGAGAGCAGATTGCAGGGAACTGAACCCCCCCCCTCGGCACAGAGAGCAGATTGCAGGGAACTGACCCCCCCTCGGCACAGAGAGCAGATTGCAGGGAACTGACCCCCCCCTCGGCCACAGAGAGCAGATTGCAGGGAACCGACCCCCCCCTCGGCACAGAGAGCGGATTGCAGGGATCTGACCCCCCCCCCCCCTCGGCACAGAGAGCAGATTGCAGGGAACTGACCCCCCCCCCTCGGCACAGAGAGCAGATTGCAGGGAACTGACCCCCCTCGGCGCAGAGAGCAGATTGCAGGGAACTGACCCCCCCCTCGGCACAGAGAGCAGATTGCAGGGAACTGACCCCCCCCTCGGCACAGAGAGCAGATTGCAGGGAACCGACCCCCCCCCTCGCACAGAGAGCCGGATTGCAGGGATCCTGACCCCCCCCCCCCCCTCAGCACAGAGAGCAGATTGCAGGGAACTGACCCCCCCCCTCGGCACATGAGCAGATTGCAGGGAACTGACCCCCCTCGGCGCAGAGAGCAGATTGCAGGGAACCGACCCCCCCCTCGGCACAGAGAGCAGATTGCAGGGATGTTTTGGTGCTGAAGCTCAAATGGATTTTTATCTGTCAATGGTCTGGGT